>NC_088795.1:83490694-83793724 GCF_011386835.1 Chrysemys picta bellii
ACAGAGTGATAGAAGCCACACATAGCCCCATTTGGCACAAGCCCAGCTTGCCACCGAGTACATCAACAGAAAGGGCCATTCTTCTGTGGTTATGCAAGTACTGGTAGATCACTGGGGATGCTTCGCCAACATCAGTGTTGGCTTGTCAGGGAAGGTGCAAAACATTCGCATCTTCAGGATTGCAGGACTGTTCAGAAAGCTACAAGCAAGGACTTTCTTTCCTGACTAGCAGATTACCATTGCCAGTAGTGATCCTGGGGGACCCAGCCTGCACTTTGCTCACTGGCCACCCCTACAGCACCAAAGAAAGATTCAGCTACTGGCTCAATAAATGCAGAATGACAGTTGAATGTGCTTTAGGTAGATTGAAGGGATGCTGTCATAGTTTACTCACAAAATTGGACCTCAGTGGAAAAAAAAATTTGAATGGTTATAGCTGCCTGTTGTGTCCTTCATAATATCTGTGAAACACAGGGGGGAAGTTGCTACAGGGTGGAAGGGAAAGGCAAAGCAGCTGTCTGTGGAGTTTGAGCAGCCAGACACAAAGGCGGGTAGAGCTCAACACCGAGCTATACAGCTCAGGGGAGCTTTGAAAGAGCACTTCAACAGTGAGCCACAGAGATGCACTGTGGTGTACTGTTCTTTCCCTGGCTTTGCTGTTTTGGGGCTTTTAAGGAATTTTGTGGAGCTTGCTATACTTTTGATTATTACTCTGTTTGTCACTGCTCCTATGAGTTGTCACACTGTACAGTAACAAGTAAGTGAGTGTTTTCAGTACCTCTAGGCACTCTTCAGGATATTTTGTGAACTAATAAAGATGAATTAATTTCTACATAATAGAATTTTGAGTAACTAAACCAGTTACTGCATGCTATCCACAACAGACCACTGTGGTCTCATCTACACAAGGATAAAAAACCTGCAGCTGGCCTGGGTCAGCTGACTCAGGGTCATGGGGCTCAGGCTCTGGGGGTGAAAAATCACTGGGTAGACACTCGGGCTTGAGCCTGAGCTCTGGGACCCATGATTGTTGAACCTGTAAGTCCACATGAGTCTGCAGCATCTGTGTTTGCTGCCGGAGTAGCCCCATTATGTCCCGGTGCATCTCCCTCTCCTTTTCCTGCTGGGCCTTCTGGGCCTTCTTCTGTCCACTGTCTGCAATATTCGCCATCCAGGTACTTTGCTTATGGTCTGATGCAGCACTGGCTTGCAAGATCTCACTGAACATGTCATCCGGAGTCCTCTTCTGTCTCCTCCTTATCTGACTCAAGAATTCCTCCAGTGTGGAGGGGGAACGCCGCAAGGCCACAGTGGCATCAGCTACAAATAAAACATGCAGAGGTTCCATTGCCACAACAGAAAGCAAAAGTTAAGGTTCAGAAATCCCTTCCCTTGTTCCCCTAAAGTTTTAAACAAAACATATTTCCTGACTCTTCTGCTTGGGAGTGCTTGCGCACGCACCACTCACAGCACCAGCCATCATGAGTATAGACTTCCAGAGGTGAGGGAATTGCTCAGCTGCATGAAACTATGAGTATAGGGCAATTACACTGAATTACTGGCACCATTGTCCACTGGTGGTGGTGATTTTTGCTGATATCTCACTCCTGTGGATAACAAAGGCACAGAGAAACCACTGAGGCTTGTATGCTGCTAGCTTGTTCATTACAATGGTGCCTGCCAAAATTATCACTGACTGGCGTGGGAAAGTGTCCTATCATGGAGGAAGAAATAAGGCTGCCATCCCTAGAAAATTTTGGAAGAGGACTGCAGAGTACCTCCATGAAGGTACCACTCAGGACTGTTTCAAGGGACATCGCTGTGTATATAAACAAACTGCTCTGCATGGTCACCCCTACTTAACTGTACAGAGGAATAAAATGCTACCACTTCTAGTATGAGTAAATTTAATAAAAAGTCGATAACTGTGTCCTGTTAAGCTGGGGGTATCATCCATACATCATTGTAATGGGAAAGACATTTATACGCTTATCTGAGATTACTTCCCCTTCATTGGGCTCACCTGTGTTCAACTGCCAGGACTGACTGAACTGCAGTGGAGTCTCAAACATGTTTTGCCTTGCAGCATAGCTGGATCCCCCAGTCACATGTCTCTCTTCCTCCTCCATCTCTTCCTGTTCCTTGCTGTTCATGCCAGGGACCTGTGACATGGGCTTCTCAGAGGTATCTCATGGTGATCTGCTAGGAGTGGCCAGTCTCTGCCATGTATGCCATGCAGTTCTTTGTAAAAGAGGCAGGTCTGCAGCTTAGCACAGGATTGACTGTTGTCCTACCTGGCCTTCTGATACGCCTGCATAGTTCTTTCACTGGGTACTGCTTCTGATCTCTCATACCCTTTTTTTCTGCACCACGTATGCAATCTTTTCATTGATGTCCACATTTCTATGGCTGATCTATAGCTGTGACTGCACAGCCTTTTCTCTCCACAGTCGCAGGAGGTCCAATATTTCCTGACTACTCCCAGCTGGAGTGTATAGTCAGCTGGGCAGTTGCACATAATAATGAAGAACTGCTAGGTATGCTCACCAATCTGGACAATCCAAAAAAGGCATTTCAAAAATTTGTGGGACTTTAAAGGGGAGCATAGTGGGTCTTCCATTCTCCATGACCCCTGGACAGTGGAGTTTGCAACTGTGGCTAGAGCAGTCAGTGTTGGGCATTGTGGGACAGCTGCTGGAGGACTGTTAGGGTTGACATAGATAATGCAGTGTATACACTCATGCTGCATCGACTTCAGCACCTTGACCATGGTTTAAGGCTGCTCGGGGATGTGGAGTTACCGTGTTGCTGTAGCTTATATGGGCGGGTGACAAATTTAAGTGTAGACACAAGCACAACTAAGTCTATACAAAGTGGCTTATGCTAACTTAACGTTGTCTAACTCAGTCTAACAGAGAGAAACATTAAAAACTATGAGGAGAGGCTAAATCCAGAAGCATAATCTTTTACTAATAATTCAAAGACTTAACTACCCTACCTCCTGGCTCGCAGGCAGCATGTCAAGCTCAAAAGATGACTTTTTAGCATCCTCTGCCTATTGACTAAGTATTAGGAGAGTCTTACAAACCACTACATGTAACCACTGGCAGCCAAGTTAAGGGCTCAGTCATGCAAATTCTGAACTCATGTGTATGTGTAAGGATTAGTTGCATAAATAATGTTTTCTGGATTTGGGCTCAGGCTCAAGGTGGCCAAAAAGGGGACACTGTGTCTCAGATTGCTAGGGTCCTTTCATTGAAATATTCTCCGCAGTAAAACAGAATATTAGCAGGATTTGAGGGATTTATTGGCAATACATTGGTCGAACAAAATGTTATTTCTGTTTTGAGAGATATTGATGGCATTCCACATTTGTATTACAGGGAATGTTTCTCAAACTGGCACACTTTTAAAATGGATGAAACTTTGTCACTCTTGGCTTAATAGCCAGCATTATTAGCTATCTGATTTACACAAACTAAAATCTTTCAGGATATCCTGCAGCACACACCAGGTCAGTTTAAGACATTATAACTATTCAGGAATTCTCTCTGTTTCAAAGCACTGGTCTGAATAAGGTATTTCCAGGATGTTAGAACATTTCTGTTCACCATTATGTACAAGACCCAACCAACAGTAAAATCTAGAACTGCAGCCCCCAAAACATACAAGACCAAACTGTGTATATGTGCAACCTTGACTTCTGTGTTCTGTATTCACAAATTATGCACATCATGTGCTCTACCTTCTCAAATTATGCACACAACTTTTACCCATGGACTTTTAAAAATTCAAACCAAAATAATGGTCAAATAATAGAGGGTTAGAGTGAGACTTTATGTTGAGTCCTCTATAAGGGCGACCCAAGGATATTTTTAACCATCTGCAGTACCACCAACAATTTTTTAAAACATTATACATTAACTTTAGTAAATTAATGTTGGCCTTTCTCAAGAAGGATTCACTTTGTCATAGATACAGTATTCTGATAAAACAGTTTGATATGATTCTATCTGTCTGGGTTATGTGGCTTTTTTTCTGGTTCTTCCTTTTATGTGCTATTCTAAGCTGCATATTCCTTTTAGTCATTTCATTTCATTTCATTTCCAACAAGTCCAATCTGATCACGTGTGAAAAGGTCACATTAGTGAGAAAGTGTGACTGAAACACGTCATAGTATCTTTCTTGGATTTAATGTAAATGCTCTTGATGTTAATGGGAAGGAAAATTGCAGAGTATGACACAGCATGAAGAAAATACAGCACAACCATCAACAGGACATGTGCATTTATGAATATTTAGTTCAGGTGCTCCTCAAACCTAAATAGCTAGAGGAAGGGTGAGCTTCTAATTATCTAAAGAGCTTGAATCCTCGCTGTTGGAATTAGTAGACTTTAAAGTGTCAGCCACTTTTTTTTAATGCTGCTTTTATATCTCTATGAATAACATTCTTAGAAATGTTGGGGGGAGGGGGGGGGTAAGAGCGGTGTTGTATGTAATGTCCTAGGATTTTTAAAAGAGAAAAAGGGGAAAAACAAATTATATTATATGCATCTGTATCTCTACCCAGTCATGCCTCACCAACAGCTGCAGGACCAATTAAATTAGGTGCTGGTAGAAGTCTGTTATCCCAGAGTGGAAGTGGGCTGCTGAGTACACAGGAGGAGCCCAGGGTGAAGATGAGCTGCTGGACTACATGCTGGTTATGGGAGAAGGCAGGAGGGAGCCCAACCCATTTCTCTGTCTCTACCCAGGAGTTGAGAAAGCTTCTGCCACGTGTGGAGGTGCCACCTGTGGAGGAACAGGGGAAATGTGTCATTGTGACCATGTATAGACTCTGGAAGGGTTGAAGAGAAACCCATCCCCACTTCCTTTCTTCCTCCCTACTCCCCCTGTCATTTCTACAGCTGCTCTGGCAGCTCCAGGCATTCCCAGTTCATTGTGTGGTGGTGGTCATGGTGGTGCTGCTGAGGTACCAGGCTCTGCAAGGACAGAGCATGAGGTAAGGGAGGTGTGTGAGCATACCGCAGAAGGAAAATAAGAGAGGTGGGTGCTTAATTAGAAATAGGCCCAAACCTAAACCCATGAACTTTGAACACCCATGTACTTTGGGTGGTTAGGGAGGGCTACAGAACCCAAACATGGATTTAGGATCCTAATATCTATTTTTGGCTCTTTAAGAGGCCGAAATAAAGCCCTTAATCTCCACACCATTACATTTAGGTAATTGTTTTGTGAGGGTCTGAAATCTGTGTAAAGATCCCTGTTTGGTAGCTTGGACCTCTCACTTCAAACTTTCTTGCCTCAAGAGGAGGTAGAAGGTTTTTGAGAGGGTTCTTGTTCTAACCAGGTTCATTTACTCGTCAATAATTATTAATAGTACATTTTATTGTACATTTTAAAAAAATCTGAGTTTTATGTTTGGAAATAAGAACCCAAAATGTTTAGTTGATAAATAGCTCCACAGTTAGAGGCTCCTGAGATTATCTTTGGAATTACCTAGGGAGTGGACACTGTAGGTTTCAAAGATGGCTGACTGGGTGATTGGTCACCTGGCCTCGCTAGAAGATCCCTATAGGAACAGGCACGTGGTTATGTGACTCCAGAACAGAGGTCCCCAACGCGGTGCCCACGGGCGCCATGGTGCCCGCCGGGGCGTCTAAGTGTGCCCGCGTACTAGCCAGCAGACAAGGATCCGCCAAACTGCCGCCGACAAGCAGCGTCATCCAGAGGCATCGCCGCCGAAATGCCGCCGAAAATCGGCGGCATTTCGGCAGCAACGTCTCTGGATGACGCTGCTTGTCGGCGGCATTTTGGCAGATGCTCGTCCGACGCCACGGTCCTCCATGGCTCGTCATCTGGCGCCCGCCAGACGAAAAAGGTTGGGGACTACTGCTCCAGAACATATTACAGTGGGCTGGTGGTGAGGGGAGGGGAGAGCGAGGAGGAAGTAAAAGAGAGAGTTTTTTTTAAATGGCAACCTCAAAAGAATTTGAGGGATTTCAGGGAGCTGAGAATAGAACTTCAGTCAGAGACTGACCGTCATCCCATTTGGCCATGCTGACTGTGTATACTGTGTGTATATATACAGTACATCTATTCCCTAGGGTATAGATTTCCAAATTACTATATCTGCCCCTTTTCAGGCAGCAAATAACTGGAATATTTTGGTGCAAGTGTTGTAAGTACTCTTAAATAATGGGAAAGTTTATCATATATAATATTCTATTTTGGTGTAACCCAAAGGATGTGTAAAAATGCATAATATCTGCTGAAAAAAAGTTTTTGTTTATTCCTGTACTGCTCCCATCTGATTTTCTATCATGCTTTTTCTGCTAAAGTAAGCAAGCTGATACTGTAAAAACATTCGCTTTATTTATTTGTCCTAAGAAGTCTGTCTGGCGTTCTTCTTTTTTGGATAATGCCTTTCATCTTTTTGCTGAGCTCTGTAAATGCTGGTGTGCCAGTCCAAGAACAGAGAGAAAAACACACACACAAAAAATCAAAACACACTTGACATGAAGATAAAAACATGCCATTTTTGTTTTTTATTTTGTTAGGGTGAACCTAATGGGCTCTGTCTTCTTTGAGGCATATCTTTTGGAGTTTATTTGTTTTTTGTTTTTGGTAGAATATGCTCTCATAAAGGTTCCAGACTGACCTAGTCTGACTTGTAACAACCTCCAGCATTCAATTAAAACAACAATTTTTACATTTTTTGGCTTGAAGACATGGGGTTTTGTTCTTTTTGCTGCTTCAATATTTCAGTAAATGAAAATCCTTAATATGAAGCAATTCAGTTTTTGCAACAGTGTTTTGCAGGAAATATTCATTTTTTATTGTAACCTTACATTAACTTGAATGTTTGCTTTATGGATTGTAAAGTTCAGGGATGCTTTTTTTGAAATGTCACGACTGTTAAATTACATGATTGCAAATGGAGGTTTTCATAAACACTTTAGCCAGAGACCTTCAAGAATCAGGGATTTAAATTTACAAAACACAAGACTTCCTTCAGCAATGAGAACAATTGACTCAAAAAAGTCAAAACTCACAGTCATGTTTCATGAAATTAAAATCTGAATGAAAAATCTCGTGGCAGGTACAGTCATAATGTTTTGCCGCTTGAATGTCAAAGCCTTGAAACTAATTGCCCCACAGGTTTTTCAGTCCTGACATACCTGTCACATTTGGTTTTCTTAAAAAAGAATGAGCGGACATCACAGGTGTGAACTTTAAAAGGTTTTAGATTCTGAAAACTTTGTAAAGGAAAATTAGCACTCAAGAGTTGCTGATTTCTTATTTGCTTTAGCATTATTTGGTTTTGTTCTTTTCCTACACAAAGCAATTTGTACATTATACAACTATATCCTGACTAGCCAACTTGCTCACATAGGCCCTGAGCCTTCCCAGAGAACAACATGGGTGGGCCATACAGAGCCACACTGAAGTCAACAATGTTCAAGTATCAGGGCGTAGCCACAACCTATCTTGGAAAATGATCCTTCACTCTCACAGATCTTGGGAGGCAGGCCAGTCCTCGCTTACAGACAACCCCCCCAACCTGAAGCAAATACTCACCAGCAACTTCACACCGCACCACAGAAACACCAACCCAGGAACCAATCCCTGTAGCAAACCTCATTGCCTACTCTGTCCCCATATCTACTCTGGTGACACCATCAGAGGACCCAACCACATCAGCCACATTATCAAGGGCTCATTCACCTGCACATCCTCTAATGTTATATATGCCATCATGTGCCAGCAATGCCCCTCTGCCATGTACGTTGGCCAAACCGGACAGTCCCTCCGCAAAAGAATAAATGGACACAAATCGGACATCAGGAATGGTAACATACATAAGCCAGTAAGTGAACACTTCAATCTCCCTGGTCATTCTATTACAGATTTAAAAGTCACTATCATTGAATAAAAAAACTTCAGAAACAGACTTCAAAGAGAAACAGCAGAACCAAAATTCATTTGCAAATTTAACACCATTAATCTGGGCTTGAATAGGGACTGGGAGTGACTGGCTCATTACAGAAGCAGCTTTTCCTCTCCTGGAATTGACACCTCCTCATCTATTATTGGGAGTGGACTACATCCACCCTGATTGAATTGGCCCTGTCAACACTGGTTCTCCACTTGCGAAGTAACTCCCTGCTCTCCATGTGTCAGTATATAATGCCTGCATCTGTAACTTTCACTCTATGCATCCGAAGAAGTGAGGTTTTTACCCACGAAAGCTTATGCCCAAATAAATCTGTTAGGCCTTGGCTACATTGGGAATTCACAGCGCTGCACTTGCAGTGCTGTGAATCCACAAGTGTAGCTAAGGCCTTAGTCTTTAAGGTGCCACCAGACCCCTTGTTATTGAAAGCAACAGAGGGTCCTGTGGCACCTTTAAGACTAACAGAAGTATTGGGAGCATAAGCTTTCGTGGGTCACTTACAAGGGGAAATAGATTCACTTTAACCTGTCTGGTCATTCAATGACAGACCTGCGGGTGGCTATTTTACAACAGAAAAGCTTCAAAAACAGACTCCAACGAGAGACTGCTGAGCTGGAATTGATATGCAAACTAGATGCAATCAACTTAGGCTTGAATAAGGACTGGGAATGGCTGAGCCATTACAAACATTGAATCTATCTCCCCTTGTAAGTATTCTCACACTTCTTATCAAACTGTCTGTACTGGGCTATCTTGATTATCACTTCAAAAGTTTTTTTCTCTTACTTAATTGGCCTCTCAGAGTTGGTAAGACAACTCCCACCTGTTCATGCTCTCTGTATGTGTGTGTAAATATATCTCCTCAATATATGTTCCATTCTATGCATCCGAAGAAGTGGGCTGTAGCCCACGAAAGCTTATGCTCTAATAAATTTGTTAGTCTCTAAGGTGCCACAAGTACTCCTGTTCTTTTTGTGGACACAGACTAACAGGGCTGCTACTCTGAAACCTGTCATAAAGAGTATGCCTATGTAAATGACTGAAATGACTGAATTAACTGAATCCCACATGATCCCCTAGTGTTCCACACTCAGCTCTACCGAATACCCATTTCCTCACAAGCCAGGGAGAAACAGTGGGTCATGCTAACAAACTTGAGCTATTACAGATCTGAGGAGGTGGGAATGGAAGGTGGTAGGAAGTACATTCCAGGGGTCTTAATTGAGAATGCCCTGCCAATCACGCCCCTTCTCTTCATCTTCAGCTCAGACAACTTTGCTCATCACAACTGTGGCGGTATGTCAGACAGGTGGGTCCGAGACCACTTAGAGACATATACACTAGCACCTTGAGAAATGTTTCTGTAGAAAAAAAAAATCCATCCTTGTTTTTCCAGTTTGAATTTCTAAATGATGAGGATTCAAGTAGTACCATACTTAGCTTGGCTGAAACAGATTATGGCTTTTTGTTTGTTGGCATTGGACAGCATTCCTTAATTGGACAGAGAGGGTACTATTGAGAAAGATGTTTTATTTGTAATGTAATTGTTGATCTATGGAAAAATTCTCGGTTTGGATGTGTATTTGAGGATGATTAACACATGCCTTTACACACGTACACGCGCGCGTGTGTGTGTGTGAGAGAGAGAGAGCAAGTGCGCGAATGAACTATACTATGCCCTATCCTTCTTTGACTGTGCAGAGGTATCAGAGGAAATAAGCAGCTTATTGTGCAAGGCAGGACAGAACTCTAGACCTTGCGCTCTGGAGAGCATGAGGAATGCACCCCAAATGCTTCCAATGACAGAAAATAAGTGGAGGGAGGGTGGAGAGTAGGAAGAGCCATGTCTCCATATCTCCTGCATACACCCATCATGTGCTGGTCAATAGAGCTGGCTGTGTTCAAACAATGAGGAGTTATGCTCAACATTTGAATGGGTGTATCCCTCTCCATGAGCTACAGCTAGGGTGTGCTAAAGGCACTGTGCATCTCTCAGGCAAAATTCCTTTTGGTGTCCTCCTTGGGGTGATGAAAATCTATGCAGTCCCCCTTGCCATGGGTCGCATGCTAAAAGCACAGAATCACAGGAATGTAGGACTGGAGGGAACGTCAAGAGGTCATCAAGTCCAGCCCTGTCTGCTGAAGCAGGACCAAGTAAGCCTAGACCATCCCTGAGAGGTGTTCATCCCGTATTTCTTAAAACCGCTCCAGTGACAGGAATTCCACAATCTCCCTCCGAAGCCTGGTGGACCCACTTTAGAGTAATTTCATCTAAACCACATTTGCCTAGTTTACTTATGAGAATGTCCTGTGGGACTGTGTCAGAAGCCTTACTGAAATCAAGATATAGCATGTCTACTGCTTTCTGCCCATCCACTAGGCCAGTAACCCTGTCAAAGAAGGAAATTAATTTGGTCTGGCATGATTTGTTCTTGACAAATCCATGCTGGCTATTACTTATAACCTCATTGTCCCCTAGGTCAGTGTTTCTCAACCTTTTTGATACCAGGGATCGGCTTGCTAAACTGTGTCAGGGACTGGATCAGTCACTGAGAAATACTGCTCTAGGGGCTTACAAATTGATTGTTTAATAATTTGTTCTAGTATATGTCAAGTATTGAAGTTAGGCTACTGGATTATAATTTCATAGGTCCTCTGTTCTCCTTTTTAAAGATAGGTACTATGTTTGCCCTTCTCAAATCCTCTGCGATCTCACCTATCCTCCATGAGTTCTCATACATAATTGATAACTATTCCATGATTTCTTCAGCTAGTTCCTTGAGTATCCTAGGATGAATTTCATCAGGCTCTGCTGACTTGAATACATCTAACTTATATAAATATTCTTTAACCTGTTCTTTCCCTATTTTGGCTTGCAGTCCTTCCTTCTTGTGGTGTTGTGTATCTGGTCATCAATATTGTGTTGTTTATCTGGTCATCATTAACCTTTTAAAGTGAAGACGGAAGCAAAATAAGTGTCAGACACCTCAACCTTCTAAATGTAATCAGTTATTAGCTCTCCTTCCCTGCTAACTAGAGAACCAACACTTTATTTCATCTTTCTGTTACTTCTAATGCATTTAAACAACCTCTTCATATTACCTTTTTATGTCCCTTGCTTGTCCACTATTTGTAGGATTCCTTTTTTATTTTCAGGCTGTGAAAGAGCTCCTGATGGAGCCATATTGGCCTCTTACTATTCTTCGTACCTTTCCTTTGCACTGGGGTAGTTTTTCAGTTGTGCCACTAATACTGTTTCCTTGAGAAACTGCAAGCTTTCTTGTACTATTTTATCTCTTAACTTTTCTTCCCAGGGGTCTTTACCTACCAGTTCTCTGACTTTGTTAAAGTCTGCTTTTTTGAAGTCCATTGTCTGTATTCTGCATGAGCTATTCCATAATTTTCAAGTTACTTTTTCAGAAGGGTGTTGTGTTGTATGTATATTTTGAGGTTACTGTTGAATGTATGGTATTTAATTTGGGATCAGAAATAAGGTTGTGGTGGTGTAATGAAATGTTCATTTCCTAGTGGTTGGTAAGAAAATAAGTTTTTTTTTTAGTACATAGGAAGTGTAAGATTAATCATGTCCTTCATTCCTTTCCTGGTTTTAAAGAATTTGATTTTGAGAGTTTGTGAAACATTAATGCATAATTGACACTTGGCAAACTTAACTGAATTTGAAAAAAAAAGAATTTTGGTTTTGGAATTTCCTTGTTTTTCTTTTGATTTTGTTTACATCGAACATTTTGTTCAGACAAATGAAGATGCTGTGGTTTTTAAAAAAATAAATACATTATTGATATAAGCATCACCAGATTATTAAATTAACTGCGCAGTTCTAGCCTTGGTAGTAAAGCAGGAGATTTCTCTAGGAGCTTTGAAATTGTGCTGGAAAGAAGTTATGTGCAAAAATGCACTGACTACAAGCACAAATCAGCCATTGTATTTGTAAAGGTCATGGGGGAAAGCATATGTTGATGAGACTGCATTGTATAACAATACATCTCCACCCTATCAGTATCTTTGGACTTGTCTTCACTACCGGGGTAAGTCGACCTAAGTTACGCTAATAACGTACTGGAGTTGACGTAGCTTAGGTTGACTTACCTCAGTGTCTTCACTGTGCTGCGTCGACAGGAGATGCTCTCCCATCGACTTACCTTAATCTTCTCAGGGAGCTGGCATACCGGGGTCAACTGGAGAGTGCTCTGTGATCGCGACCCACTAAATCGACCCTTGCTCGGTTGCAGCAGTGTTGATCTCCCCGTAGTGAGACCAGCCCTTTGTTTTGGACACTGAAATAATAAAATTGATGATGGGGGACATCATAGGATATATTCTCCATTAGTTCTCTTCCTCCCTCTCTCCCCTTCATTAATTCCAATTAGGTGAATCATAACTTCATTTTGGATAGTGGCAATTTCTTAAACTTTTTACAGTTTCTTCCCTTAAGAACTGCTTCTTCAGTGAAACATTGTCAAAATGTATTTGCTTTTGTGAAGTACATTTCACTGTAGTATGTAAATGCTGTAAATGGATTAAGAACAACAATGGGATTGCTTTGGGGTAGTCAGAAATCTCTACTAATATTTGGCATTTTGTGAAGTAATGCAATATCTTTGGGTTGACAGAGGGAGACAAAAATGTTAGATACTTCCCAGCAGCTTCCTAAACAAGATATTTGGAAATATTTTAATCTCAAAGTATTTGCTCAATTTATTGAAGCTTATCAGAGCAAATTCCTGGTATTGATAGGACTTAAACCTCCGCATTTGAAGGAATGATGATTTTATCTTTCTTAGGCTTAAATGTAGTTATAATGGGATCGAAATCAAGATTGGATCTTTGTCTGAAATTCAAGCATGGCTATTGAGGGACTACAGGAAAGTTCTCTGACCTGTGTTGTGCACAAGGTCAGACTAGACAATCACAATAGTTCCTAAAAATCTATGAATCTGTTCTATAACAGGACAATGATTGATACTACCTTTCCATTATTAACCCTCCCCCCCACATATATACCCATAAGAGGATGGTACTAGAACTGTGTTCCCACAATTCCCAAAACATAGGCCTCTACCACTTGATCTGAAATGAGGCTTCAGTTAGCTGCTGAATAGCCAACTCACGGGACAATAGATGGAATAAAGTTCCCAACAGTGACAGAATTTTATTCCTGTTCTTTAGGTTTTTCTTTCTTTAACAAGAGAGCTCAACATTAACTCAAAACAAATATTTCATAGCCTTCTTGATTCTATCTTGAATTCTGGGAACTGTTATCTGGCCTTTTAAAAGCCTCACTCCATTAAGTCTTCTACCCCCGCTCCCTGCATGTATCTCTACTAGACTTGCACCCACCTGGAAAAAACCTGCCCAGGTCCTGCTCCTGACTCAACAACTTCCTCTCTGACTGAGCAAGTTCCCTTATATATAAAGTGCTGCCTCTAAGCTGTTACATGACCCTTGGTCATCTGACTTGACCAGTCAGCCAGACCCTTGAAATAGGGTACTGGGTCATGTGTATGCACCTCGGAACCAGTTTCTTGTTATAAGAATATTTGCTGGTATCCTCTTTATAAGCTGCAGCCAACCGATAGAAGGTAATGTGTTCCTCTGTGCACAAAGTGCCTGATCATGTTTGTGCTTTCACTGAAATAAATAAATAAAGCAACCAATGACCATAATGAGAGCAGGACTGAGCCCAAACTATCCACACACACACAAACACACACATCATTAATACCATTGCTTAATGGCAAACGATACCCTTAAAAATGTGTTTTTGCATGTATTTCTAAGGAGATTTAACAATATTAAATATTTAAAAGGTTAGTAACTGACAGTTTTTGTACAAGAAATAGGTAAAAAAATAAATTCTACAAAAGTCAAAATTTCAGTTCAGTGTAACTGTGTAATAATCTGTAACTTGAAAACCATTTGCGAAATTTCCTCCAGGTTTTGTGTAAAATGTTCCCTTTTGCCTTCAGAGTAAATCTGGCAATTTTTAGGACAAACCATTTTCCCAAAAAGTTATACAGAAGTAAAAGGACTTTTTAACAGAGGCTGTTTGCAATTTTAGCTACGAAAAGGCTGCCGTTTCTCTAAAACAACAATAATAAAAATAGTGCTGCTTCTCTTGCCTCTGTCAATCAGATCTTGCTGTCTTGAAAATGAAAGGAAGGCACAATCTGTGAAAACCGAATAGATCAGAGCTCTGGTGAGGCAGGAATGTTATTTTACAGACACCCACCACTAGCTTCACATTGAGAATCTTGAACCATGCAGAATCAGATTTGGGGTAGAGAATGTGGCTCAGTGTAATTAGTGGAGAAGCACCGATAATGGTGGCCACTGAGCCTTCAAAGCTCTATAAACAAGATGTGTTCTGTCAGAAATCAATTGAACATCTATACATAGGAAGAACAGGTAAGAAATACTCATCAACAAAATTTCCAGATGAAGGGGGCAGGGAGTGGGGAAAATTTTGATGAGCTAAGGGTGGGAGGGGATTTACATCACTTTCTTCTTTGGTTCTGCAGAACTTATCCAGAAATGGTAATACAGCCTGGGACTGCTATCTCCTCTGTAGCCCCCTTCAAGTTTAAGGGAGGTCCCTGAGGCCACAGGGAATCCAGTGGCACAGAACTGCAGCAGAGATGTGAAGCTTTGTTGTGGGTGGCCCTGAACTCCCATGGATCCCTAGGAATTATTAGGTTTTGGCTTTGTTTTGACCTAGTCCATTCTCATTTAACTGTAACTGTAATACTATGGTGATTTGCGGTCTAAATGCTATGATAACTGCGTTATCTAGTCCGACTGACTGCAAAGTGTTGGAGGTCTCTAGAGAATCTGTAACATTAATAGGAAAATGCACTTACAAAAGTAACGTGCTAACATTTTTTAGAATACAAATAATGGTGATATTAGTTTATTTGTATAAATTCTTCAAATTTAAGAATTAAGGCCAAAATTTGAAGGCGCCTCTGAAAATCAGGCCATTTTAGATACCCAAGTGTGTATTAATATACATACCTCTATACATCCAAGTTTTAAAATGTTGGGCTGTCTATAATACAAATGAAGCTATGTTTTAGAGTTCTGTTGCAAAGAGTCAGAAGTAACCTTAAAAATCGTTCCTAGAATAAAAAGGACAGATTTTTTTAATAGTCAATGGTAATTTTGTTTAGATACTTCAGTCTAATCTCCTCCCCCCGCCACGATTTTAGCCTACTTTTAAGTGTAAGTATTAAAATACAACTAGAGGCATAAATCATAGAAAGAGTATTGTGTTAAAGGCTTTATTCAATTCTCCAAATCACATTTGGCTGCTGCTGATTAATAATAAAAAAAGACCACCAACCTTCACATTGAATATAATCTTCAGGACATCTTTCCAGTAAGTTGACTTGTATGCATCAGTCCAAAGCCCCAGGAATCTGTGTCTTTCTAAGTAAGTAAAGATTAGAATTGGTAGAAAATTTACTGTATCAATATCAACTGCAAGGATCAGTAGGAATCTTGAATATTTACCAAATCGTATCATACAGAGAAAGATTGTTTTTATAATCCTATTGCTTCTTTGCATTTCTTGTTCTAAAAGTTTTATGTACTTTCTAAGGGCACATGCACAATGTGTATCTTTGTGATTCAGACTAAGACTAGGTATTGACTAAGGGTCTGATTTAAAACCTGTTGAAGTCAATGGATATCTTTCCATTGGGATTTGTATCACGCCCAAAAGTAATTCATTTTGCAGGGCTGAAAGAATGTTGAGTTTTAAACAAAGATTAATTTAAACAATGTTGACACATTCATTGTTCATTACACATTTTCATTGCTGCTTCATCATATGCAGTGGTCCGACACGTTAGTCTGAATTGGCTGTGAATTCCACTTGTATCTCTTGAGAAACGCTGAATGCCCTCAACTCTCATTGACTTCAGTGGAAAATGTGAACTCACAAAACTGTATGGGATCAAGCTCCTGCTCTGAAGCGCCAGGCAGATATCACACACTATGGGCATATCCAGGGCTGCCGAGAGCGGGTTCGGGCCCCAGTGAAATTTTTTTTTTTGGGTCCCCCAGCAAGGGCAGACCGGCTAAACAGGGCCGCCGAGGAGGGAAGGCAGGGAAGCCGGGCCCCAGGCCCCCTTCCAGACCGCTGGGCCCCAGTAATTTGTACTGCCTCCCCCTCCCTCCCCCCGTCGGCCCTGGGCATATCCTGTTAGGTGCTGACCCTTGCAACTGAGTCATTGCAGCTGCTACTCAGCAGCTCATAAGCTCTGGCTATATGCTGTTTCAAAGCACCAGATACATTTAGAGTGCCAGTTAATTGTGAAGTGATTTTTTTTTTAAATAAAATTTACAATACCGGTTAATTTCACATGCTTTTTATCCCACCCCACTGCCAGATAAATCACTAACATGGAATTACCAATAGAGATTATCACTCAGAGCCAAGCTAATGCTGACCTAGAACATCCCTAACAGGTGTTTGTCCAACTTGTTCTTAACCCCCAGTGATGGGGATTCCACAACATCTGGAAGCCTAGTCCAGAGCTTAACTACCCTTATAGTTAGAAATATTTTTCCTAATATCTAATTTAAATTTCCCTTACTGCAGATTAAGCCCATTACTTTCTCTCCTACCTTCAGTGGACACAGTTATTATGGGATGCCTAGGGAACACAAAAATTGGGGAACTAGTTGTGTTAGTCACTATCCAAACACAGAGTACCAGACAATCCCTACCCTAAAGAGTTAGAAAGGGATATAACATACTTCTACCAGTATAAGATGGAGGCAGATAAGATGCCCAATCTTGCAGATACTTCAACATGAGCATAACTTCACTCATCCAAGTAGTCTCAACCCATTAAAATCTGTGGGGTTTATCTTGCTACCATTGAAGTCAATGACAAAACTTCCTTTCATTTGTATGCAGGATCAGGCCCTATGAGATTATGTGCCTGAGTAAAGTTACTCATTCCCCACGTTCTCAAAATTGAGCTTTACAATAATTGGTGAGATTCTCGTATACCTGTTAATACTGGGAATTTTTAAACTGGGACATTTTGAGAGACAAATCAAGGACAAACCTTTTAACTGTGGAGAAATACACTGCAGTTAGGAGAACTTTTTGGAGACAGAATTGTAAAATGTGAACTCTAGTGCTAAAAAAAGTCTGTCCCTCTTAAATAAGGACAGTGTAAAAGGATTTTAGTAAGCATGCAGAGCTATATGTCACTGGAATTAACTTAAAAATAGATTAAAGCAATTTTAAATAAATTTTTTTAAGCAAACTTATAAATCGATTAAAGAAAAGCAATCTACCACATACTTCTGAATGGCTACATCTAAAAATATGCATAGCTTTTCCTTTGACCCGTCTTATCACAGAAACATTTTTTTGCATCCTATAGACATTTAAGAGTTTTTTCTTTTTGTAGCGCAGAAGTCTCGTGCATAGAAAGCATGATAGTTGCTTTGTTTCTTCTTCTTTTCACATGTAGGGTCATTCAGCCTATCATTATGAATACAAATTCTTCTTAGTTCTTTGAAACGGACAGGAACTGAGGGGTATGCCAAAAATAATGAATGTCAAATGTGTCCTGTAGCTAAAATAATGTCTGGTTCCTCTGCAATTCAGAACTCCAGCTTGGCAGAAGTCATCCGGTTCGTAAACCTTTCCTTACTTTGAAAATCCATATCCTATCATGAAGATTTCTTTTAACTTTGCTCACAATTTATGGATAATACAGATTTGATATTATTGTAACTGCTAACATTAATTTGTCATAGGTTTAGGGTTTTATCATACTACACATTTTCTCCTTGTTAATAAAAGGAGCTATCCACACAGAATGCTGCAACTTCAATTTGTACTTTAAGAATTAGGGAAGACTTGAAAATCAAATAATCAGATAGATAAAATGAGGGAATTCTAGTGCACATTTGCCAGGTAATGGGCACAAAATATTAGTTCAAGCAGAATTCCAGTTCAACATATTTTACCATGGAATACAGTCAGGGGTGAAAGTAACTTAAAGGACTTACCGGTATACCGGAGTCCTGAGAGGGCGTGTGACCTCAACAGGAAGAGGCGTGGCCTCAACTTTAAATCACCCCAGAGCTCCTGCAGTCAGGCTTGGGTGGGGATTTAAAGGGACGGGTGCTCCTGCCACTGCGGGGAGCCCTGGGCCCTTTAAAGCGTCGCCAGAGCTCCAGCACTGGGGCTCGGGCAGCGCTTTAAAGGGCCCGAGGCTTACTTTCACCTCTGAATACAGTCTTGTGCAGCTATAATAAATTCTCCTATTTGACATATATACACTACCAAAAGTTCCAATGTGAACCTTAGGAGATATTGGTTCTTGAGTCCTGAAGCCCTCTCAAGGTGTAATCCTGAACTTGTTCCAAATTCCATCTTCTGAGAAATTCCCTTAGTTCCCTTTGGCAATGTGGGACAAATCCTGTTCACCTTACTCATGTAAGTAGTTCTCACTCTGTGCAGTCTCTGGATTACTGTCTCCTGGGGTGACCATCTGCCCTATATATTAAGGAATGTCCCTTACTTAGTGCCTATTTCTCTGCAAATCATACCTGTTAAGTTGCTACCAGGAAGCAATCAGTTATGTAATATGTGTGTTTAAGCAATATGCATTCAAAGGTTTGTGTACTGCAATACAAATGTATTATATTGAGTCATGCTTGTGGGACAGCACCTGCAAAGGGAAAAATAAAAAGGTTTGCTCTATAGCTTTCCTAGATTTGTTGTCCTTTTTAATATGATACAAGAACAAGAGTACATTCTGTCAAGCTGAAAGACATTACATTTAAAAAAGATAAAAGGAAATGCACAGTTAGCCTGTGGAGCTCAATGCTACAGGATATAATTGAGACCAAGAGCTTAGCAGAATTCAGAAAGGATTTGAGATTTATATGGATAATGAGAACATCTAGAATTGCAGTGGTAAGGATTAAAACACTAAATCAGGAGTCGGCAACCAGCGGCACGCGTGCCAAAGGTGGCATACGAGCTGATTTCATTGGTCTACAATTTTTGAGAAGTCGTCTGCTTCAGAGATAAAATGTGCTATTTATTATGTATTTTGATGTGCTGAATTCAAATGTGACAATTAAAACCACTGATTGGCTACTGTTTCTAAGATATTTAAGTGTAGATAGTAGAGTTTTAATCATAAATTGTAAACCTAGGTGTTTTCATGTGTTTATGGTTGCTTTACATGATAATATTTCACCTGTCCTATTTATGTAACACTTTAAAAATCAGCAAAAGGGTTATATAAATAAAATTTATTATAAAACAAAAGGCAAAAAACTATTATGTACATAGTTTAGTCCTATTCAGTGTCTACTCGGCGCTTCTTGGCTTGTTCTTGTATTCATTAAATGGAGCATCTCTTGTCACTGTCCAGCAATAGTCTGCAAGTATTGATGGGCTCCATTTGCCCTGATAGCGTTTCTCCATTGTTGCAATGTCCTGGTGAAATCGCTGTGCTCATCGCTCACTGCTCTGCAGTTCGGTGGAAAAAAATCTAGATGAGAGTGCAAAAAATGTATCTTTAGTGACATGTTGCAACCAAGGCTTTTGTATGCCTTGAGGAGGTTTTCCACCAACAACTTGTAGTTGTCTGCCTTGTTGTTTCCGAGAAAATTGATTGCCACTAACTGGAAGGCTTTCCATGCCGTCTTTTCCTTGCCACGCAGTGCATGGTCAAATGCATCATCTTGAAGAAGTTCAAGAATCTGAGGACCAACAAAGACACCTTCCTTTATCTTAGCTTCACTTAACCTTGGAAATTTTCCATGGAGGTACTTGAAAGCTGCTTGTGTTTTGTCAATGGCCTTGACAAAGTTCTTCATCAGACCCAGCTTGATGTGTAAGGGTGGTAACAAAATCTTCCTTGATTCAACAAGTGGTGGATGCTGAACACTTTTCCTCCCAGGCTCCAATGACTGTTGGAGTGGCCAATCTTTCTTGATGTAGTGGGAATCTCTTGCACGACTATCCCATTCGCAGAGAAAACAGCAGTACTTTGTGTATCCAGTCTGCAGACCAAGCAAGAGAGCAACAACCTTCAAATCGCCACAGAGCTGCCACTGATGTTGGTCATAGTTTATGCACCTCAAAATTTGTTTCATGTTGTCATAGGTTTCCTTCATATGGACTGCATGATCAACTGGAATTGATGGCAAAACATTGCCATTCTGCAGTAAAACAGCTTTAAGACTCGTCTTCGATGAATCAATGAACAGTCTCCACTCACCTGGATCGTGAACGATGTTGAGGGCTGCCATCACACCATCGATGTTGTTGCAGGCTACAAGATCACCTTCCATGAAGAAGAATAGGACAAGATCCTTTTGACGGTCACGGAACATGGAAACCCTAACATCACCTGCCAAGAGATTCCACTGCTGTAGTCTGGAGCCCAACAGCTCTGCATTACTCTTGGGTCATTCCAAATCCCTGACAAGGTCATTCAGTTCACCTTGTGTTATGAGGTGTGGTTCAGAGGAGGAGGATGGGAGAAAATGTGGGTCCTATGACATTGATGGTTCAGGACCAGAAGTTTCATCCTCTTCCTCTTCCTCATCTGACTCAAGTGAGAATGATTCTGGTGCATCAGGAACCGGCAGTCCTTCTCCGTTGGGTACTGGGCGTATAGCTGATGGAATGTTTGGATAATGCACAGTCCACTTTTTCTTCTTTGACACACCTTTCGCAACTGGAGGCACCATGCAGAAGTAACAATTGCTGGTATGATCTGTTGGCTCTCTCCAAATCATTGGCACTGTAAAAGGCATAGATTTCCTTTTCCTGTTCAACCACTGGTGAAGATTTATTGCACAAGTGTTGCAGCCTATGTGTGGGGCCCACCTCTTGTCCTGATCTCCAATTTTGCAGCCAAAATAAAGGTGATTGGCTTTCTTAACCATAGTGGTTATACTGCGCTTTTGTGATGCAAAATCACTTCACCACAAACATAGCAGAAGTTATGTGCACTGTTCACTCAAGTACGAGGCATCTCTGCTCACTTTGGCTAAACAGAAATGTGTCCCTTTGCAAAATCAAACACTGACAAATAAGAGAGCACGATACTCTATGATTTCTAGAGCTGAAATAGGGCAATCTGTTCAGCAGAGTGATGTAAGCTTTGTTATGATTGCATCATCCATGACTTTTAGGAATAACATGATGCAATTCATATCATGTATGACGCAATACCAGCTTCAGATTGCATCATTCATTGTTTTGCCTAAAAAGCAAGTACTGTCCAAACCCAGTCATAGATTTATTCATAGATCCAGTCAAAGATATATTTTAGTCATTTGTGGTTTAAATTGAGATCCCTTCCCTTTATAACTCACTTATCCTCCGCCATTCCCAAGTCAAGTGTCGTATATACTGACCCAATAGCATATCTTGAAAATTAGAGGCAATCAACAATTTTAAGCATCATTTTCGTTCTCAGTGACCCAGAATTAGTAAAGTTTGACTACATTTATTTCAGAAGCATTTTGACTGTAGAGCAGTGTTTTTAGTGGCACTCTGCTGCCAGCCGGGGTCCCAGCCGCTGGCTCCGCTCAGCCCACTGCCTTCCTGGATGGACAGAACCCCGGGCCGGCAGCAGGCTGAATGGGTCCGGCAGCCAGGACCGGACCTGGCATGGGCCGGCGGATGGAACCTCAGACCGGCAGTGGGCTGAGCAACTCAGCCCGCTGCCGATCTGGGGTTCCGTCTGCCGCCTGCGCTGCCCATCTGGGGTTCTGCCCGCCAGCTCCGCTCAGCCCACTGCCAGTCTGGAGTTCTGTCTGCTGGCCCCTGTATATGTAAAATGTATTACTGGCACGCGAAACCTTAAATTAATGAAGACTTGGCACACCACTTCTCAAGGATTGCTGACCACTGCACTATACAAAGAAATAATAATTTAAAAAGCTTGTCAGGGTTATGTCCTTATGATCTGATGCATAAGCCAACCTGTAATTGAGAGGTTAGGAAGAAACTTTTTGTGTAGGAAGTAGCATAACTGCTTACTGCAGGGCTCCTTGTACCTTCTTCTGAAGCCCCTGGTAGTGGCAGAAGCAGGATACTGGACTATATAGACCACCATTCTGTGTAAGACATTTCCTACGATTCTGTGTTCCTATATTCTTGAAATATCGGTGTTCTACCACTTACAGTCCACTTCTGATCTTCCCCTGGTTGGTTCTTATTGTAGCCACTCCTCAGGTAGCTCCTGCTCAGCCCTGAAATTGCCTTTGCAGCTATGTCCTCTTGTCCCACTACCACCAGCAGGTCATTTTCTACACCTTCTTTTTTCCCATGCACAAGTGGGTCAGCCTGACCAGGTCTACCTCCCAGATAAGTAGAAAAGGGCTCTTCCATAAATTTTAACTAAATCTGAGACAGTTATTATCAGGGTCACCAAGATGGGATAATTTGGAAGAGGGTAATTTCAAAATGGGTGAGATTTTTAAATGTCTCATTGAAACATATATTAAAGAGAGAAAGAGCAAGCAGGGTTAAGCTGAAATATATAAGGAAGGTGGAGAGGTGGACTGTGAAGTATGCTTTCAATGGAGCTATGCCAATTTGTACCAGCTAAAGATCCAACCAACTCTTTTTTCACCTCTCCAACAACCACTCTTTCTTCTTCACCAATGTCTGCACATGGAAAATCAATCCTGAACTGCTCCGGCAGGCCACTACCTCTCAACTTTCAAATTCCTCCTAATGACCTATTTCTGCCATTCCATAAACAGGATGTTAACCAATTAATAGAGCTCTCTGAAAAATTGGAATTCCATTCCATAGGAAAGTCCATCTTGTCAACATTTTTTTCACCCCAAATCTAGACTAACGGTTGAAATATAGAAATTTGCCACTGAACAAAAGTTCTGAAAAATATCAGTTTAGAAATGGTGAATTGTTTCATTATACATTTTCATCAAAATGAAACATTTCAATGTTCCTGAATAGAAATGTTTCATTTTCACTTGTTGACCTGAGCTGAAACATTTTGTTTTGAGTCAGTTCAGCATTAAACCACATGTTTCTATTGCCTTATGAAAGTGTCTGATGACCTAATTGTCCCCCCCCCCGACTACATCTCTCATGATGCAGTTGCAGTCATGTGACTCCCATGTTCCATCCTGCAACTTAGTCTGTAGGGGGACCAAGTTGCATCATGAAAGGTGCAGTCCGGGCAGCAAGCCTGGCCCATAGGAGAGAATGGGTGCTTGAGACACCTAAACTACAATTCCCAGAAGGCAAAGCAGCCACATAGGGAAATGAGGTTTAATGATGAACTGAATCCAAACAAAAGTTTTGGGTCAGTCAGCAAACCGAAATAGTTTGATTTGGGCCAAGATGACTTGAAATTAAATATTTTATGTAGATTTTCATGACAGAAAATTTAAAAATTTCAACATAATTATGGACAATTTCAATATTGCAGAAATTGGATTTTCTAGTTGAAAAAAACATTTTAGTGGAAAATTCCCAATCAGCTCTACCAACTTGTAATGACAGGTTTGAGGAGCAATTGGGAATAAAGGATTTGGGCCAGATTCTCTGCTGTATCTAGCTTCTGCTACTTAGAGCTTCTGATTATCTGTCCCAAACTTGGCTTCAGTGCAGTTTAAATAAACCTGGTGACAGCTGCAGTCTTTGCCAGCTATCTATGACCCCATCAGGACCATATGTCACGTGGGGATTGCAGGAACAAACCACTCATTGTTTCTCTCCGTACACCTCTTTCTGAGCTCATATGTCCCTCGTTTTTCACTTTACCAGGGATGACCAGTATGGCAATTTCCTGCAATATTCCTGAAAAACCTTATTGAATTAAATTTAAGTATCTCTGGGGTCTATTGTACTAAATGCAAATTTTATGTATTATTGTGGGCTTGCTCTAGGAGGCAATGTGATGTGAGGTCTGGTGATCAAAGGACTGTACTGAACAATGTGCCAAACAAAAATGGACTTTTGAACCATATGTGCAAAATAAATTTCCTGGGAAATACATAAGGAATGGTTAATGCAAATTCCCCACCTCTTGCTGTGCAGAAACCCTGCTCTGAGAAGAGTATCTTTGTTTGCTGATGTCCTGTTCCTGGGAGACTGGAGATCAAAGGCCAGAGTTGTATAAAGAAACAGATAAATTGCTCAGCTGGTTGTTCTGGTTCAGTATCTGAAACTGTTATGAACTTGTAATTACAGGAAAAACCCAGTTGTGGGTTTTGAAGGACTGACATCAACCAATACTGGAGTTGGGGTGACCTCTGGTAAGCTTTTCAGCATCCATGTATGTTCTTTTATTGTTTTAAATATGTTTTTGTAGTGCTTTCACCTTAAAATTAAATGTGCTTGCTTAGAAAAAGCTCTGTGGTAATGTATAACTGTGGGCCATTATACCATTCATAGCCTCTGTAGAGAGAAAGCAAAGTACAGGCACTGACCTGCTTAGGCGGTCTGGCTCACTGGGAATATCACTATGCAACCTGGAAAACCCTGGTCAGGAAGGAGAGGGATGCAGGTCTGTATCCAAGAGAGATAATGCAGAGGAACTAGGAGCCATAGTGGTTGCCCTCAAGGGACCATAGAAGGGGAATACACCAGCGTCTTTAGAGAAGGAGGCTTAGGAGGAAGCTTGACTTGCTCTTTGTCTGCTGGAAACTTCTCCATGATGGGGCTATCCCCAGGAAAGGTCTTCAGAGGTTGCTTCTGCCCTTGAACCATCTGAGCAATGCAAAGGAGCACAGTTGGGCCAAAAATCTGGCCATGAGTGTGAGATACATATATAAACAATAATAAAAAAAACTTGGCATTATAAAAAAACCCACCACTATTATGAAGATTTAGCCAATCACCACCTTAGCCCCATTTCCCTCTTCTAATTTTTTTTTTCTTTTAAATTGTGAGCTCTCTGGCCAAAGACCAGGCCTTTTGGTATATTTGTTATAGTGTCCTATTGGGGACAATATTGTAAACAATATCATCTGCAATATAAAATGAACAAAAGCTACTCAATTTAAAAAAGAGATTTTTGTAAATATAAAAGTTAATAAATAAATCCACATGTTCATACTGAAACTTAACAGAAGTCATTCTGTTTTTACCATTGAGTTGTATGAGAATGAATTTATTCTTATTCTCCTCATCTTCACTTTGAAATGAATCTTTCCATAAAATAACCTTTCTCTGGAATTAGTGGAGAGTCACCCAGTCACAGATCTATTGATGCTTTAACATGTGTTTCTTATATGATACTATTGTTATTTTTAGATACATATTTCTAATTAATCTATGCATAGCTAGTACATTTGGTACAATTATTCTTTCTAGTTGAAATAAAATAATCCAGAAAATGTTGGGGGGATGTCACAAAACTTTACAACTTTTCCTAAATTTGGAGGGATATGTATTGGTACATGACTTTCTGGTTTTCTAACTAGATACAGAACTTTATATGTATTTTTTATTTTGAAGAATGAAACACAGATAAAATAATCACCCATGTTTTCAGAACTCCCACAGTTAGTTATATTTTTTCTGATGCCATTTGAATATAGCATACTTCCTTTCCTCCTCCTCCTCCTTTTCTAGGGTTATTTCTCTTTTTCTCATGCATAAACATACACGCCCACAGAAAATTTCTCCCACTACATGAAAGTAAAACAATGCTTTGACTCATCTCGCTTACTGGCCTTATGGGTATATCAAATGAAAGAGTAGGAGAAAGAGCCTTGAATTTGAACTTAGTCTGGCAATAATGTTTCAATTTAAACTGAAATAAACTAGTTAGGTAAAGTATTGTCAAAAGCCAAAGAAACCACTTTGACAGCTCATTGTAGCAGGAGCAGGTTGGGCTTGGCTGTTTTGTTGTTGTTAATAATGTAAGAAGTTTGATCTAAACTCCAGAGATTTAGTCTGAAGGAAAGAGCTGCCTGCAACTGAAGGATGGATTAAAATGAGGCTAAACAAATACACAAGAATTTCTGAGGACTGTAAAATGAGTTAATGGCCTAATCCTGCACAGTGTCTATTTGAAGAACTCCTGATGAAATCCCATGACTTTTTCACTTGATGTTACCAGGAAGGTCACAGCAAACTTTCTACTTTCAGTAAGTGAAATAAGCTGTAAATGAGTGAACAGGAGAGAGCGAGAAAAGCAACTTCAGTGAGGTTTTGCATGTGTGTAGGGCTTGCAGGCTTGGGTCTTATTTTTAACTCAAGACCATAGTGTCTTTCTGGAACAGAAGGAAATAATATTTTAAAAAGCCTTTTCCTTATGATGCAAACACCAAAAATTTTGTTTTCTGACAAGAAAATGAAAAGTTTTTTGGTTATATGAACTGTAATGCAGAGAAATTAATCATAACATGCTTCACCATAGGTTCTCCTTCGCCCAAGGGCACTTCTCTGCACTACAAATAGTTTTGGTTCTTCTCACCCATGGAGCCTGCCTGTTAAAAGTAGGAAGCCTCTCTTTGGTATGAGGCTGCTTCTAAGGAGCAGTCTGTCATTTCACAAATCTCAATGCCCCAAGAAGAATTTTAAACAAATTTAGGAGCAAATGCCCCCTTTCCATTCTTAAATGTGTATTTTTTTTTATTCCAGTCCACAGGCTAGACCTGGAATCAAAGATCCACATTCTGATCTAAGTTGAAATGAAATTAGTTGAGTTACTCCAGGTTTACATTCATACAACTGAAGGCAGATTTTGACCCAGTCATTTTTTTCTATTTAGGTCTGTACAGAGGAGGGGGAGAAAATTCTTAAGTAATAACAGAGATCCAGTACTCAGTGGGGGTGAAGTGTACAAATGTGTATATATAGAAGTTGAAATGGACAGGTAGACAGTAAGGAATAGCACAGCATGGAAGGCAGAAACTCTGGTCTTCTGCCCTATTGCAGAGCTTTGCTTTCTTTTTCTCATTTTGATCTTCCACAGCAAGTCTGCATAAGTTAGTCTGCTTTGAAGCTGTATCCATATCCTACTGGGACTCGTTCTGCATAGAAAGCTGTGGATATTTTGGCTCAAGAGTGAAGCATGATATTTCCATGTCCTTAAACAGTCTTGGCTGATTTTTTTTTATGTTCTTCGTAAAATGATATTAAAAATAGTAACAGAGACATTGCAATTAGGGATGAGTGAATGAGTTTAGAGAACATAAGAATTAACCTGGTCCTTTGCTCAAATCTAAAATGAATAAGGGCTGGCAAGAAATGAAAATGCAAAACAGCATGAAAGAAGCTTTTCTTATGGTACTTTCCAGCCAGATTAAAGGCAAAAGTTACTAGGAATCTCATTAAAATTCTGTTGTCAGATTTGGAGGTCCAAGAGTTTAGCATATTTCAGATGGAGCAAACTAAGCATAGAAACTAGAAATGGGCCAAAACCAAAAATCCCAGCTGTGAATATCCCCCAATTTTGAATTCATGCCCAAATCTGAACTTGGCAGTTAGTCCTTTACTCCATAATGGGCTATACCAAAAGCCTGGATCAAAACAAACCCAGACTTTGGGACAGTTAAGATCTAGTTTGAATTTGAAATCTGTGGCTAGGAAAAATGTGTTCTTATCCAAATTGAACTGGACTGCTGTCTCCTTTGTGGCAGCTATATCGCTAATTATACTTCCTGTGATAAAAATATCATCTCACGGTTCCCTTTTTAGGAATCTGTGTTCATATCCTCCTAGACTGAATACAGGAATATGTTGCATTGTAATGACTCATTGACCGTATAATTGAAGTATTTGGGGATACATTTTCAGCATGCAGAGCTGAATTTTTCTCTAATTTACACTGATGTAAATCAGAGTAACTTCGCTGAAATCAACAGAACTACACATGTGTAAAATACATATGAGGCTGTTATGTAGAATGAGGTGGAGCCCTTCAATAAAACTCCTATATGTACTTAATATTCCAGCCACAGTGAGGAAAAAATTTCCCTCTACTAGCTTGCCTTCTTTCTACACATTATTTAAAAAACATTTTTGCATTTTAATAACACTTCATTTTGTAAGTTAGTCAACAATTTAGAAATAGTTAAACTCTTAAGTATTTTTATAAAGATGACCTGTCTGGTTTTAAGAACATAAGCATATGCTTTATTGTGAGAAGCTCACTTTAGATAATAGACTTGTTTTGAACATTTTAAACATATGCTATTAAAGAGAGACTTACTGGATCAGCAGATTATAGTTTTCCTTTCCTTTTGAGACAGAATTGAACCAACACTAGTATAGGTTTAGGGGGCAATTGTGCTTATGAAGATGCTGTCTCTCTAAATGAAACATAAAACTGATGACCTGAACACTTCTGGCAAATTCCCATTATACTTTTTTAAAAAGTAAGAACACATGTGATAGGATCCTGACCAAATTCTAATTTGTGTAATACATACTCGCTACATAAATTTCCCAGCTGCTTTAATTATTTTCACTTAGTATCATCAAATTGTGTAGTGCTACTAGTGCTGTTATGACTTCTTTATTCAACCCCAGAAGTGACTGCATGAAATTAATGGGGTTTTTTAGGGCTGTCAAGCGATTAAAAAAATTAATGGTGATTAATAGTGCTGTTAAACAATAATAGAATACTATTTATATAGTATTATGCATCCGAAGAAGTGGGCTGTAGTCCACGAAAGCTTATGCTCTAATAAATTTGTTAGTCTCTAAGGTGCCACAAGTACTCCTGTTCTACTATTTATATAGATATTTTGGATGTTTTCCACATTTTCAAATATATTGATTTCAATTAAAACACAGAAAACAAAGTTTCAGACTAGCAGCCGTGTTAGTCTGTATCCGCAAAAAGAACAGGAGTACTCGTGGCACCTTAGAGACTAACAAATTTATTAGAGCATAAGCTTTCGTGGGCTACAGCCCACTTCTTCGGATGCATATAGAGTGGAACATATATTGAGGAGATATATATACACACATACAGAGAGCATGAACAGGTGGGAGTTGTCTTACCAACTCTGAGAGGCCAATTAAGTAAGAGGGGAAAAAAAAAACTTTTGAAGTGATAATCAAGATAGCCCAGTACAGACAGTTTGATAAGAAGTGTGAGAATACTTACAAGAGGAGATAGATTCAATGTTTGTAATGGCTCAGCCATTCCCAGTCCTTATTCAATCCTGAGTTGATTGTATCTAGTTTGCATATCAATTCCAGCTCAGCAGTCTCTCGTTGGAGTCTGTTTTTGAAGTTTTTCTGTTGTAAGATAGCCACCCGCAGGTCTGTCATTGAATGGCCAGACAGGTTAAAGTGTTCTCCCACTGGTTTTTTAATATTATGATTCCTGATGTCAGATTTGTGTGCATTAATTCTTTTGCGTAGAGACTGTCCGGTTTGGCCAATGTACATGGCAGAGGGGGCATTGCTGGCACACGATGGCATATATCACATGTCCTCTGGAATGGTGGCCAAAGCATGAAGGGGCATATGAATGTTTAGCATATCTGGCATGTAAATACCTTGCAGTGCTGGCTACAAAAGTGCCATGTGAACATCTGTTCTCACATTCAGGTGACATTGTAAATAATAAGCGGGCAGCATTATCTCCTGTAAATGTAAACAAACTTGTTTCTCTTAGGGTCCTGTGGCACCTTTGAGACTAACAGAAGTACTGGGAGCATAAGCTTTCGTGGGTCAGAACCTCACTTCTTCAGATGCAAGTAATGGAAATCTCCAGAGGCAGGTATATATCAGTGTGGAGATAACGAGGTTAGTTCAATCAGGGAGGGTGAGGTGCTCTGCTAGCAGTTGAGGTGTGAACACCAAGGGAGGAGAAACTGTTTCTGTAGTTGGATAGCCATTCACAGTCTTTGTTTAATCCTGATCTGATGGTGTCAAATTTGCAGATGAACTGAAGCTCAGCAGTTTCTCTTTGGAGTCTGGTCCTGAAGTTTTTTTGCTGTAAGATGGCTACCTTAACATCTGCTATTGTGTGGCCAGGGAGGCTGAAGTGTTCTCCTACAGGTTTTTGTATATTGCCATTCCTGATATCTGACTTGTGTCCATTTATCCTCTTGCGTAGTGACTGTCCAGTTTGGCCAATGTACATAGCAGAGGGGCATTGCTGGCATATGATGGCATATATAACATTGGTGGACGTGCAGGTGAATGAGCCGGTGATGTTGTAGCTGATCTGGTTAGGTCCAGTGATGGTGTTGCTGGTGTAGATATGTGGGCAGAGTTGGCATCGAGGTTTGTTGCATGGGTTGGTTCCTGAGTTAGAGTTGTTATGGTGCGATGCGTGGTTGCTGGTGAGAATATGCTTAAGGTTGGCAGGTTGTCTGTGGGCGAGGACTGGCCTGCCTCCCAAGGTCTGTGAAAGTGAGGGATCATTGTCCAGGATGGGTTGTAGATCACTGATGATGCGTTGGAGAGGTTTAAGCTGAGGACTGTAGGTGATGGCCAGTGGAGTTCTGTTGGTTTCTCTTCTGGGCCTGTCTTGTAGCAGGAGTCTTCTGGGTACACGTCTGGCTCTGTTGATTTGTTTCTTTATTTCCTTGTGTGGGTATCGTAGTTTTGAGAATGCTTGGTGAAGATCTTGTAGGTGTTGGTCTCTGTCTGAGGGGTTGGAGCAGATGCGATTGTACCTCAGTGCTTGGCTGTAGACGATGGATCGTGTGGTGTGACCGGGGTGGAAGCTGGAGGCATGAAGGTAGGCGTAGCGGTCGGTTGGTTTTCGGTATAGGGTGGTGTTAATGTGGCCATCGCTTATTTGTACGGTGGTGTCCAGGAAGTGGACCTCCCGTGTAGATTGGTCCAGGCTGAGGTTGATGGTGGGGTGGAAGCTGTTGAAAGCATGGTGGAATTCTTCCAGGGCCTCCTTCCCATGGGTCCAGATGATGAAGATGTCATCAATATAGCGTAGGTAGAGAAGGGGCATGAGTGGACGAGAGCTGAGGAAGCGTTGTTCCAGGTCAGCCATAAAAATGTTGGCATATTGTGGGGCCATGCGGGTGCCCATAGCGGTGCCACTGGTCTGGAGGTATATATTGTCACTAAATTTGAAATAATTGTGCGTGAGGATAAAGTCACAGAGCTCAGCAATAAGTTGTGCTGTGTCATCATCAGGGATACTGTTCCTGACAGCTTGTATTCCATCTGTATGTGGGATGTTTGTGTAGAGAGCCTCTACATCCATGGTGGCTAGGATGGTGTTTTCTGGGAGGTCACCAATGCATTGTAGTTTTCTCAGGAAATCTGTGGTGTCACGGAGATAGCTGGGAGTTCTGGTGGCGTAGGGTCTGAGTAGGGAGTCCACATATCCAGACAGTCCTTCAGTGAGAGTGCCAATGCCCGAGATGATGGGGCGTCCAGGATTTCCAGGTTTGTGGATCTTAGGTAGTAGATAGAATAACCCCGGTCGGGGCTCTAAGGGTATGTTGATTTGTTCCTGTGTTAGTGTAGGGAGTGTCCTGAGTAGATGGTGCAGTTTCTTAGTGTATTTCTCAGTGGGATCTGAGGAAAGCGGCCTGTAGAATTTGGTATTGGAGAGTTGTCTGGCAGCCTCCTTCTGGTAGTCAGACCTGTTCATGATGACAACAGCACCTCCTTTATCAGCCTCTTTGATGATAATGTCAGGGTGGTTTCTGAGGCTGTGGATGGCATTGCGTTCTGCACGACTTAGGTTATGAGGCAAGCGATGTTGTTTTTCCACAATTTCTGCCTGTGCACGTGGGAGGGTATCTGTGTATCAGTGCGCTGTTCAGTGTTATCATGAAAGTATTCTTTGAGTCGGAGGCGGCGAAAGTAGGCTTCCAGATCACCACAGAACTGTATCATGTTCGTGGGGGTGCTGGGGCAAAAGGAGAGTCCCTGAGATAGGACAGACTCTTCTGCTGGGTTGAGTGTGTAGCTGGATAAATTGACGATATTGCTGGGTGAGTTCGGGGTACCCCTGTTGTGGCCCCATGTGGCAGGTAGGATTTTAGACAGCTTACGGTCCTTTTTCCTTTGTAGAGAGGTGAGGTGTGTAATGTAGATCTCCTGTCTTATTTTAGTAAAGTCCATTTGTGTGGAGGGTTGGTTATTTATGAAAGTCTCCAGGTTGGAGAGCTCTTTCTTGATGTTTTTCTGTTTGCTGTATAGGATGCTGATCAGGTGGTTCCTCAGTTTCTTTGATAATGTATGGCATAATCTCTCACTGTGGTCTGTGCAGTATGTAGATAGCAATGGATTTTTCACCTTCAGTCCATTTGGTATGATGTCCATCCGTTTGCATTTGGAAAGGAAGATGATATCTGTCTGTATTTGTGCAAGTTTCTTCATGAGGTTGATAGATTTCCATTCCATACGGCTAAATGCAGTGCCTTGCATGCTGTCAAGTATCAGAGGGGTAGCCGTGTTAGTCTGAATCTGTAAAAAGCAACAGAGGGTCCTGTGGCACCTTTGAGACTAACAGAAGTACTGGGAGCATAAGCTTTCGTGGGTCAGAACCTCACAGAAGTTCTGTGAGGTTCTGACCCACGAAAGCTTATGCTCCCAGTACTTCTGTTAGTCTCAAAGGTGCCACAGGACCCTCTGTTGCTTTTTACAGATTCAGACTAACACGGCTACCCCTCTGATACTTGTTTCTCTTAGTGATTGGCTGAATAAGAAGTAGGACTGCGTGGACTTGTAGGCTCTAAAGTGCAGTTATGTAACAAAAATATCTACATTTGTAAGTTGCGCTTTCACGATAAAGAGATTGCCCTATGGTACTTGTATAAGGTGAATTGAAAAATACAAATTGTTTTTTACAGTGCAAATATTTGTAATAAAAATAATATGAAGTGAGCACTGCACACATTGTATTCTGTGTTGTAATTGAAATCAATATATTTGAAAATGTAGAAAAACATCCAACATATTTAATAAATGTCAATTGGTATTCTATTGTTTAACAGTGCAATTAAAACTGGGATTAATCACGATTAATTTTTTTAGTTAATCATGTGAATTAACTGTCCTAGTTTTTTAAAAAGGTGATTCCAAAACAAAGAAATTCCTTAGTTAAGGTTGATAAGTGCAATTCAAGAGATAGTATACTATTAAAAGTGTCCATTTTAAAGCCACATTAAAAATATGAATAGCACATATTAAGGTTCCATGAATAATTCTGGCATAAACCTTGCCACCTAATTTGTGCACCTGTTATGACACACAAAGCACAATGTATCTGTGAAAATTCAGCACTTGCTAAGAAGTACTCTGTCATGGTGCATAACAAAATTGACGCACTTGGTGCTCTCCTGGATGACATACACTCAACTTGAACAGCCATAAGCACAGTTATCTGAGAAGCCGTAGATACCATTCCAAATAGAGAATGCTACAAGTGATGCCCTTGACTATCTTATAAGATATTTCAAATTCTGTAAAAGAAATCTGAGGCCAGACAGCTCCATGATGCAGCTGAACATGAATGTTTACAAAATATTTTTTGGGGAAAACAAAAGTGGATCTCAAAGCTTATTTGAGAATTTAGTAAAATATGCAGTAGAGGAAATTATATAATAAATTGTGTCCTGCATTTAAAGCCATTTAGTCACTTTGATCCAGAACTAGACTTTTTGTGCAGGGTTTATGCCAATAAACACAGCTGATGGTAAAACATGCTCAACCCAAGAAATCCTGCAAAGATAGAAATAATATTATGAGACTGCACTTAACCATCCTGAAGTGACTCCATGCCCAGATCTGGATGCATTAGCAGTAGATGCAACCTGTGCAGATGTACCTATGTTAGAAGAGGTTCACTCTGTCATAAAGAAACTGCAAAGTGGGAGTGCTGCTGGACCTGATGGCATAACACCCAAACTTCTCAAGCATGCCACACTAATGCAGCATTACACCAACTTTTTGTTGGGGCTTGGACTACTGGAAAGGTGCCAACAGAGTGGAAGGAAGGAAGGGATCATCATCCCACTATATAAGGTGAAAGGCCCACACACTGAGTGCAGCAGCTCTGGGCCCATCACTCTGCTTTTTGTTCCCAGAGACGTTTTTCGAGTGTCCTCCTCACCTGACTCCAGCCTCTCCTTGTGAAACACCATCACCCAGACCAATCAGGCTTCTCTGTTGAGCTATCTGCAGTGGATCCTATACTTGCTCTTCATCTTTTATCTGACATTCCTTATGAATTCAATAGTCTTCTGACAGCAGCATATGTACACCTAAAGGCAGCCTTTGATTCTATTAATAGAGCTGCCCTGTGAAAGGCCTATGAGGCATAGGCATTCCTGACATCCTCTTGTGGTTAATACAAGAGCTATATCATGACTCAGGAGCATGGGTCTGATGGGGGACCCATTAGTCTGACAGGTTTAACACGGGATCCAGGGATCTGTCCTGACCCCAGTCCTGTTCTGCCACACAATAGATTGGCTCCTTCAAATATCTCTGCAAATATTGGTAAAACTCTCAGTTCAACTTTTACCAGCCTGGATTATGCAATCTTAAAGATGCACTAGAGAGCTTCCAGCATGTGGCAGCTGCCCTTGGGCTAAGGGTTTCTTGGGCAAAAACAAAATCCAGAGTGTCGGCGCAAAAGTTGTGATACAAGATATCTGTGCTGCTGGGCAAACTGTAGAAGAGGGTGTTGATGACTGTTTAATTGTCATCAAATTGGTACAGCCAGCCAGACATCCTAGGGAGAATTGGTTTAGCAGCTTCAGCCATGAAGACCTGGAGCCAAAAGAAGGTGAAATTATATACAAAAGTAAAAATGAATCGAACCTGTGTACTTCTGATCATCTTATGCAGCTCTGAAACATGGACTTTGCATAAACAAACTTTGGGAGGGTGGAGGCATTTCATGTGTGTTGCCAGCAGTGACTCTTGGGCATAGGGTAATTTGATTTGATCAGTAATAGAGATGTATTATTGAGAGGATTTCTGGTTAACTGACCAATTTAAGAAAATAAATGCTTAACTTGAGACTTGTTGGAGAAGCATTGAAATTTGAGAAACTATAGTATAAATTCATCACCAGATATAAGCTCCCTGCCCATATGTTTTTATTGGAGTTGAACAAATAATTTGCAATGAATAAGGTATTCAGTTAACTAAATCTTTTTTGTGCCTCTAATAGATCATGATTTCTTCAGATGTCTTTAGTCAATTTGACTTCATTGACTCTACTTATGTAACTGCTTAGCAGTGGGAATAAGGAATTCACAATATGTGAACTCTACTAGTTGACCGTGAATATTTGATGGGATTTGTATAGCTTAGTTACGATTGGTCAGATAAGTCACATGGCAATATTTGTTTCCTCATTGGATGAGTGCATAAGTAATTGTGCAAGCATATTTGAAAGTCAATTTCCATGCATGCGTACACATATTTATTACACTGCTCAGACATCTTTGCCAACAAGGGTATTTGGTCAACTTTTTTTAGAAATTTGTAACTATACAATTGTTATGCCGCTTTCAGTAAGTATAGCCCTGAGACTACCATCCCTACTAGGTTTTGCCTCCGAAATTATTGCAGAATTGGGCATTTTGTGTGGCCCCGTCAATCACTCTGGATTTTGTAGGCCAATCAGACTAGGCAATCCTTTTGTATTTTACTTTCCTTCTGTGCTATCCTTCTTTGTCTTTTTGTGCTCTTAATTACAGTACATTACTTCATTATTATTGTAATTGGTAATTTTTCATACAGGGTTGATTTGTATATGTATATGTTTGTGTTTAATTACTATAAACATATATACAAAAAAGGAATCTATCAATGTAAATCCCTTTCTGAGCTGTTCCTTGATTTACTAAGCTATTTAAGCACATGGTATATTTAGTCTCACATATTTAAGTAGAGACATATAGGTAAGTACTTTGCTGAAAGAAAGCCTTATTGATTGCAGAGCAGTTTTGTCTGTCTTTCACCTTTATAATTGCTGGTGCTGGACCAAACCGTTCCAGTTACTTTTATATTAGACCATGAACGTAGACTTATTTACGTAAGTCTAATTATACAGAAGGGTTAACATTCATTGTTCTTTATTGCTATAAAGAGATTTTTTTAAACTATTTATATATCAGTAAATATTCCTTCCTCCTATGCAAAACTGGAACAACATGGAATTGATATGCAAACTAGATACAATCAACTCAGATACAAACCAATCAGGACTTTATTTACAGATTCTGTGCAAAAGTGGCCGATTTCCACTTCTTGCCCCTAAAAGTTATACCTTTTGTGACAGAACCTAAAAGAATGTGCAGAGATGCATGGACATTTAGTCACTTTAAAAAAAAAAACGTGCAGTGATGTTTAAGGAATATTCACATTGTATGTTAAACACCTGGAGTTAATGGTGGTACTACTGCCTAGAACTAGATTTCATTCTGAGTTACATGAAGTGAATATGTGTGTGTGGGGGGGACACTATTCTGGGTGTAAGTGTAACATCAATGAAAACTGTGAACATTAATGTTTCTTCTAAGAATAAGCAGGACAAACAGCTTCTAAGAACCTTTGTGTATTACATTTTCTTCTGCTGGAGGCACATATTGTTATCAGTTCTGGAATTCACCTTTTATTCTCTCTATGCATCACTTGTTTAATAAAGTATGGGACAGGCTCCTCACAGAAAGAAAAGTCCAGCCTCAGGCAAAACTCACAGGCTTGGTATTTTGACACATAGCTCCTTCTGTATTCTATTTTAGGAAAGTGATATGCCCAAAAGCTAAACTTGATGGTTTTCTTAGTGCCTTATTATTAATCAACTGACATACTGATGGTGTTTTTTTTCTCACAAGCACCTGTTAATCACTGTGCTAAATAATGGCCAGATAGATACATGTCAGAATGTTGACTATTGTCCTGAATATAATTAGTTTACAGATCGTCAGCATACAAGAAGATTGTGTGCATAACAAATTATCTATTTTCAGTTAGTTTGATTCTTTTTATTCCTTTGACTCTATCTCTTTTTTATTTGTCCTAGATTTGTGTTTGTGCATGACTGATTGTGTCTTATCATTCTTCTTTTAATTTTATCATTCTTATAAACACAAAAGAGCACACTTTCAAAATTAGAAATTGCTTTTTGAATATATAGCTACCCTTTGGAGCAACCTTATCTGTAGTTGCTTGCCTCACTATCTTGTTTGGGTATGCAGATACTGTAATTATGGAGGAAAATTGTAGCACATTGCAATTTAGAAGACAAATTGAGGCTGCCTGAACATTTTATGTTGTTTATGCTGTCATTCATAGTGTTTATTTCTGTTTATCATCTTTACTCAATATATGTCAGTGGATCTTAACTAGCTGAAAATTCACACATGTTCAAGGCCAGATTTGCAAAGTGGCTGAGATTCCCACATAGGACCTCCCATCCTACCAGCCAATTGCCACTCTTCTTCCTCCTTCTGCTTACTCCAATGAGATATCTGACAGACCTTGGGGAGAAGAGTACTAAGCAACAAGTTTGGGAAGGAAAGAGAAGCAGGACAGTAGCTGAAGCTGTTTCTGCTGTGAAGTCCTTTATTTTGGGGCCTGATGGAGTGTGTCTAGGGATAAAGAACTAGGTGATGGGAAGGAACTAACATAATGGGGGAAGTGAGGAACTAGGGTGGGACTAGGGTAGAAGGGGATTTGTGAAGTAGCAATGGGACTAGTACCTGGCTCTCCCACATCCAAGTAAGTGCCCAAACCCCTGGGCCTGTTCTGGGGTCTCTCTCCTTCAAATAAAAAGAACAGGAGTACTTGTGGCACCTTAGAGACTAACAAATTTATTAGAGCATAAGCTTTCGTGGACTACAGCCCACTTCTTCGGATGCATATAGAGTGAAACATATATTGAGGAGATATATATACACACATACAGAGAGCATGAACAGTGGGAGTTGTCTTACCAACTCTGAGAGGCCAATTAAGTCTCATTCTTAATCTTTCCCTGTTTGCTGTATAGGATGCTGATCAGGTGGTTTCGCAGTTTCTTTGAGAGTGTGTGACACAGTCTCTCAGCATAGTCTGTGTGATATGTAGATTGTAATGGATTTTTTACCTTTAGTCCTTTAGGTATGATGTCCATCTGCTTGCATCTGAAACCTCTCCTTCAAATGGGTTTTTTGTGAAAAGTTTGAAAAGGTTTAGTTTTTGTTCCAAAGTGGAGTGATTTTTGTTTTTAAATCTGTTTTTCACAGAATGGACTTTTGTTTTCCAGCCAGTCCTGGTCCCAAAAAACAATCAGACATATGACTTAAACAAAAGGATGCTCTACTGTGGCAGGCAGAATAGGTTGCAAATATCTTAGGCTCACTAACTTTAGCAGTTGCAGTTCAACAACAATAATGTAGCCTCTGGTTTGGTATTTGGGAGTCTCCAAAAGAAGATTAGTGTTCCTCCAGGTCTAGTAACTGGATGGTAGTCCCTTCCTCCGTTAGAGGTAGTTAGGTGTCCTGTCAGCCTGGGTTGTGTCTTGTGTTATGTCGCACTGACGGCCCATCTATGTTGTTCTTTTATGTCAGTGCAGCAGCTACCCATGGCTTCTGCCACCCAATGTCCTTCTAAATGCCACCCAATTCTCCCTCTCCTGAGGACCTCTGACTCTCCAGTGCAGGCGAGAGAAGAGCAGCAGATTCACTACTTAGCAAATTAATCAAAGCACCTTCTTTAGGGGACTTTTAGGGGAACGTTCAGTGACATTCTTATTCACCCTTCCTCAGGTCTCTTTGGAGAGCAGCCAGCTGTATCATTTCCCCCTTCAACTTTTGTTGGAGGGGAGGGAGAATGGGTCCTCAGTGTAGTGAGGGGGGTGGGAAACAGAGTAGGGTTTATATGACTCCCTGGTCAGTGCGTGTGTGGTTCTGTGTCTGATCCACAGAGAATGTGAGTCTGTTAAAGCAGGGCCGGCTCCAGGGTTTTGGCCGCCCCAAGCAGCCAAAAAAAAAAAAAAAAAAAAGCCGCGATCACGATCTGCGGTGCCAATTCGGCGGGAGGTCCTTTGCTCCCAGCAGGAGTGAGGGACCGTCCGCCAAATTGCCGCCGAATACCTGGACATGCCGCCCCTCTCCAGAGCGGCCGCCCCAAGCACCTGCTTGCCAGGCTAGTGCCTGGAGCCGGCCCTGTGTTAAAGCCCTTGACTTATGAGCCTGACTTTTTAGCACAGCTATTCATGCTTTTAGCTCTGGAGCATCCCAAGTTCCATCACTAGTGCCAGCCAAAATGGTGGCTGTCATATTTACATTCTGCTCAACCACCTATTCTACAGCAGCAAAATCTTAAACATGCCTTTAGATCTTGGTGCTTGAGCTGCATTGTCTTTAGAAGTTGGGGAAAGAACTGTCTTCTTGGGCAGACTTCCAATGGCCTTTTTTCCTTTGATGATGAGGATTTAGGCATGTCATTGTGCCCCGCTCAGGATGTACTAGCTAAAGTGCATTAAAGGCCAGTTTTATTCCAGAAGTGCAACCATGATGTGCACTTTAGTGCAAGGTATTTCTGCTTAGAATATACAGGATTGGGCTCTCCAGCATAGCTGTTAGCTCCTACCGTGCTCAAGGTGGGGTGCAGTAACAGAAACCTATTGGACTCTCTACTAGTCCCTGATATCTAAATAGCAGCACTGGCCAGAAATCTTCGGCTGGTCATATTGTTGGACTCTTTAATACTCACCTAGCCACACAATGAGACTACAGTTGTAATCATGACAGTAGTGGACAGGGTGCTCTCGCTCATGGTAAGATGTAACTGAGCCCGAATCTCATCGTCTTTAAAGCATGCTCAAGGATTCACCTTCTTATATAGACTTGCACAATATTTCCAATTCCTCTGATATTGCGTTTCTGGAAGGCAACTTTTGACATCTTTTGACAAGAAAGTGTTTTAAACAGAAGGTAGGGAGAACACTCCCTGTTAGAGAATGAGGTAACTCGATATATCTTTTTTGTAGAGTACCTAGATAACTTAGATGATGAGCACTTTGAAAATATGAGAACTGATGGATGTGTTTTTCATGTTTTTAAATACTTTTGAACAAGTTAAAAGAGTGTGCAGATGTGATCAGTGAGCTAATTAGCTCTTAGTCCTAGGTTTTAATGGGACTAGAACACTTTGACTATTCTCAGACATTGTGAAAGAATGAAAACAAATCTTATTCTGGTAGAGTATAAAGTCTTTTTTGCCATGAACAGCAGTGAAATAATCTCTCTATTGCCCATTCTGTTTAGTTGTTTTTTATACAGTCTGTTGTTTCACCCAGCTCATCACACATCTATGACTGTTGCTTGCCAGCCTCACAAATTAACTTTTCCAGTAATTCCTCAGCAAGGCATATTTTCAGTAGGAGAAAGTAAATCCAATTATCAAAATATTTGGAACTGGGTGAGATAGGCTTTGGAATACCCAGCTTTCAGAGCAATATTCTGATATCATGTAGTGCAATATGTATTTATATTTAAAGGAGAAATCAAATAAACTGTGATGCTAAACTGACAAAACAATTATTTCTTATCCAATATACTATAAAATTGACAATCTCATAAATATATTTTAGGATTTTATTTTCAGTACATGCAATGAAACATAAAAGTACTGATCTACTCTTGAAGAAGTAGTCTATATTGGTGAAGAGGGAAATATAAATAGACCATAGAGATATTAAAAATGTATTTTAATATAACTCAAAGTTCAAGAGTTAGCATTTCCCCAAATATTCAGTTGTTTTGAACAAACTCTAAAACCTACTGAAAATGAAAATAGTGACTTTCATTCATTTTATTTCAATAGTGAAAATAGCAAATAGGAGTTTGAGAGGGAGATCCTCTGCTGAAGAAGTAGCAAGCACTAATTCATGAGGTGAGTGAGTGAACTTGATTGTCTGCTTGGTTTTTCTATCGGCCTGCTTAAAGTTTACAGTGTGGTTGTTGGGAACTGTGTGTTTGGGGACTCTGTGGGAATGGGAGCCAGAGGCCTACTAGTTAGTAGCTGAATGGGCACTAGCAAGGCTCTAGCCTCCTGTCCATTGATCCTTCTTGTGCTCACCCTTCCTCTGTGTGTTAATGAGGGGCAGGACTGACTTAGAAGAGAAGGGCTTAAAAGCCAAATGCTAAATGACTAAGGGGAGTTAGCGAACAGGTGGCAACAAACAGGGGAGTTTGAGAGGAAGATCCCCTACTGAAGAAGGAGTGAGCAGTAATTTGTGGGGTGAGTGGGAAAGCTTGTTTGTCTCTTTGGTTTTTCTTTTGGCTTGCTTAAAGTTTGCAGTGGATACATCTACACAGTGATAAAAGACCTGTGAAATGGCCATAGCTGGCCTGGGTCAGCTGACTCGGGTTCGTGGGACTCCGGCTCTGGGGCTGAAAAACTACTGTGTAGATATTCGGCCACCGGTGCAGCCCAAGCTCTGGGTCCTTCCATCCTCACAGGGTCCCAGACCTTGAGCTCCAGCCCCAGCCTGAGTGTTTACATGGTGATTTTTTTCAGCCCCGGAACCTGATCTCCATGAGCCCAAATCAGCTCACCTGGGCCAGCTGCAGGTTTTTTATCCCTATGTAGAGGAGAGCACAGTCATCTGTTGTGGATAGTGTGCAGAGGATCATCCGGCCTTCTGACTAATACCCCATACTGCTCATCCAAGTGGGCTCTAATGATACTGCAAGGTGTGACCCTGAGCAGATCAGAAGTGACTACAGGGATCTGGGAGTGAGGGTGAATGAGTTGGGGGCATAGGTGTGTTCTCATCAGTCCTTCCAATCAAGGGTAGGGGTCCAGGTTGAGACAGACACAGCATGGAGGTGAATGCATGGCTGTGCAGATGGTGTCACTAGGAAGGCTTTTGGATGCTGTTCTGGGAAGGACTGCTGATCAGAGATGGGGGTCCACCTATCAAGGAAGGGGAAGAGTATTTTCAGATACAGACTGGCTGACCTGGTAAGGCAGGCTTTAAACTAGGTTTGACAAGAGCAGGAGACAAAAGCCACAGGTAAATCCAAAACATGGAGACCTGGGTGAAGGGCTGGAATCTTGGGGGAACATTAGCAAACATAGCAGGGACAAAGGAGAGACCAGAAGGACTACAGAGGGTACATCTAGTGAACATCTTAGATGTCTGTATACTAATGAAAGAAGTATGGGGAATAAACAGGAATAACTAGAAATACAAGTGAATAATCACAACTGACAAAACTGGCATCACAGAAACTTGGTGAGATAATTCACGTGACTGGATTATTGGTATAGAAGGGTACAGCTTGTTCAGGAAGGACAGGCAGGGAAAAAGGGAGGTGTTGCTTTATATATCAAAGATGTATACACTTGCACTGAGGTTGAAATAGAAGTGCAAGGCTGACCTATTGCAAGTCTCTAGCCATGGATAAAAGGGATTTAAAAAAAAAAAGCCAGGGTGATGTCATGGTAGGTGTCTAGTATAGTATAGGAAGGAGAGATGGATGATGCCTTTTTTTGAACATCAGTCATCCAACACACAGGACTTGGTGATAATGGGGGACTTCCACTACCCAGACATCTGCTGGAAAAATAATGCAGCAGAGCACAGATTATCCAACAAGTTCTTGGAATTCATTGGAGGCAACTTTTTATACAGAACGTGGAGAAAGAGAGTAGGGGAGAGGCTATTCTAGATTTGATTCTGACAAACAGGGAGGAACTGGATAAGAATTAAGGTGGAAGGCAGCATGGGTGAAAGTGATTATGAAATGATAGAGTTCACTGTTCTAAGGAATGGTAGGAGGAAAAACAGCGGAATAAAGACAATGGACTTCAAGAAGGCAGAGTTTTGCATCTCGGAGAATTGATAGGTAAGATCCCATGAGAAGCAAGTCTAAAGGTAAAAAAGAGTTCAGGGAAATTGTCAGTTTTATAAAGAGATGTTATTAAGGGCACAAGAGAAATCTCCTAATACCTTACTTCCTACCTTTTTTATGTAAGAGACCATCCTGGCTAACCAGGAAATCTTTAATGACCTGAAACTCAAAAAAGAGTCATACAAAATGTGGAAACTAGGTCAAATTATGCAGTATGAATATTAAAAAACAACAACACAAGCATGTAGGGACAAAATTAGAAAGGCCAAGCCAAAAAAATTTTTTTAGCTAGCCACATAAAAGGTAATAAAAACATTAAAAAAAAAATACATTAGAAGCAAGAGGAAGAAGGACAGGGTAGGCCCATTACACAGTTAGAAGGGAAAGACAATAATAGAAAACCCAACAGTGCCTGATGTGTTGATACCCTTTTGTATCAGTTTTCACCAAAAAAGGAATTGGACAACTAACATAGTGAACATCAGTGTAAACGTTTGCATGTTTGTAAATGGAGCATGGCCTGAGGCTAAAATAGGGAAGGAACAAGTTAAGAATTACTCAGACAAGTTACAGAGTAGCAGCCGTGTTAGTCTGTATCCGCAAAAAGAAGAACAGGAGTACTTGTGACAAGTTAGAAGTCTTCAAGTTGGTAAGGCCTGATGAAATACATTGTGGAATGGGGATAATATACATCCTAGAATACTTAAGTAACTGTCTGAAGAGATTTCTAAGCCATTAGCAATTTTCGTTGACAATTCATGGAGGACGGGGAGATCCAAGAGGATTAGATAAGGGCGAATATAATAGCTCTCGATGAAAATGGAAATAAGAACAAACCAAGGAATTATAGACCAGTCTTCTTAACTTTGGTACCCAGAAAGATAATAGAGCAAATAATCAAACAAACAAACAATTTGTGAGCTCCTAGAAGAAAATAAGATGTGAAGTAACAATCAACATGGATTTGTCAAGAACAAATCATGTCAAATGAACTTAATATCCTCCTTTGACAGGGTAACACACAGCATGGATAGCGGGGAAGCCATAGATATGATATATCTTGACTTGAGTAAGGCTTTGGATACTGTCCCACATGACCTTTTTGTAAACAAACTAGAGAAATATAACCTAGATGAACCCACTATAAGGTGGATAAAAGTAGTTATCAATGTTTTTCAATAAAGCTGAAAGGGCATATTGAGTACGTTCCCACAGGGATCTGATTCTATTAAACAACTTCATAAATGATTTGGATAATGACAGAGAGAGTACACTTATAAAGTTTGCAGATCACACCAAGCTGGGAGGGGATGCAAGCGCTTCTGAGGGCAGGGTTAGAATTCAATGTGGTCTTGATAAACTGGAGAAATGGTCTGAAATAAATAGGATGAAATTCAGTAAGGACAAATGAAACTTACTACATTTAGAAAGGAATAATCAATTATAGGGGATCTAAATGTGAGTCAAAAATCTAATACTGTTGCAATAAAACGAACATCATTCTGTGATATATTAGCAGGAATTCTGTAAGCAACATATCAGAAGTTACTCTTCCACTCTGCTCAACACTGATAAGGCCTCAACAGGAGTACTGTGTCCAGTTCTGGGCACCACACTTTGGGAAAGATGGACAAAATGGAAAAATGAAAAAAGTTCAGAGGAGAGCAACAAGAATGATTAAAGGCCTTGACCTTTAAAGAAAACATGACCTTCGAGGAAATAGTTAAAAAAATTGGTTTGTTTAGTCTGGAGAAGAGAAGACTGAGGCAGGTGTGTGTGTGTGTGTGTGGGGGGGAACATAACAACCTTCAAATACATAAAAGTTTGTCATAAAGAGGAGGGTGATAAATTATTTTCCTTATCCCTGGAGGGCAGGACAAGAAGCAATGCGCTTAAATTGCAGCAAGGGAGATTTAGGTTAGACATTAAGTAAAACTTCCTAACTATAAGGGTACTTAAGCATTGGAACAAATTACCTAGGGAGGTTGTGGAATCTCTCTCACGGGAAGTTTTTACTAATAGTCTAAACAAAAACCTACAGTTGTTTTTGTAGATACAGACTAACACGGCTATCCCCTGATACTTGATTTCCATGATTCTATTTCATAATTAAGTTTCTATACCTTGCCATCTTATCTATTCCTAAAATGGGACAGTGAAATACCAGATTGTGTTCTTCATTTAATTGTCTTTAGTAGCACAGTCCTGAGTAAAATCCATACTCTGTGCAAAAAAAGTCACTGGACAGAGTTTGTTTATTGGTTTCTGTTTACTTTGTAGGGATCATAGTAGTATTTTATTGGTCTGAAGAAACAGTATGCAGTGTGCAGGAGACCAGATGTTTAGGAAATTCAGTCAAGAAGTAGGTTGGGGCTGTAAGTTGTACTGTGCAGGTGGCAGTAGTAGAAGGAGAAATGGTGGTTTGCAATGAACTTTGTAAAACTGTTCAGGAAAACATAAGGGTGAAAGTCTGTTTAATGTCTGTTTAAATACAAGTGAAAGAGTGCATGTTATTTATGGTATTGGTATCTACCCCACAACAAGGTGGCCCTGAAGAAGAGGTCAGGTAGATCTTGCAGAACCTAGCAGATATAGCTGTAGCAGAGAAATTACTGCTCATTCTGGGAGATTTCAACACACATATGGTCTCAAGTTGATCAGACTGCTGGGACAGAATGCACTTTGGTATGACATAACACAGAATGTACTACATTGCTTCACATGTGTTAAAGCAATTAGGGTGAGAGATTGCCAACACTCTGTTTAAGAAAACAGAAACTCATCTTTACACATATTGAAGCGGCACAGTAAGCATGCAAATAGATTTCTTACTAACCCAAATGTACCAGAAGAAGATGCTTAAAGATGGTAAGATTATCCCAAGTGAAATGGTCACACCCCAACATAAGCCATTGGTGGTAACAGACAGAGTTGGCAAATGGACCTGAAGTGAACTCTGCTCCAATGAGACATGCATCAAGATAAGGAGACTGCATGGCGTCTCTGCAGACAAGCTTAGGGAGAAAGTCACAAGGTTTGAGCCAAAAGACACACAAATTGGAATAGCAGAAGAGGAGTGGTGTATCTTCAAGAATGTATTGATCCCAGAAGCTGAGGCACTATGTGATTGTGCTACACTGGTTAGACCATAATCTCATGAAGAATGGTGGTGTAATGAGGAGATGCAGAAAGTAGGAGGAATTGAGAGAAGCCAGAAAAGTGATAGAAAATAAACCTTGAGAAGAGAAGCAAGCCATCAAAAAGGTGAGTAACCTAGCTTTAGATGAGCTGTAAAATGAGTTGAACAAATGCTCTCAATTTGCCAAAAAGAAAAGATCCAACTACTTCATGGGAACAGAGATGTACAGGACACACCTGTGGTTGGCAGTTTGGCCCAACCTTTAAGAAAAGCAAGCTTGCCTGCAAAAAGTTCTCCAACTGTCCAAGGAAGACAGATGATCCTTTTGGGGATTCAATATTCAGAAAAAAACAAAAGAACATTCTGCAAGGTACAAGTGAACAACAGGATGATGTCCTGCCTTCCCAGAGCCAAGGCACAAGAACAGCACTCCATGACTGGATAGACTTCTGAAGTTGATGGGCAAGGATCCATTGGTGAGGATTCATATTGGGACCGATGACACTGCATTATGGGATATCTTACAGATAATAGGTTACTGCAGAGAACTTAGAAGTGTTCCGAAGAAGAATGTCCAAGTGATCTTCTCGAAGGTTCTTCCTGTTCCATGAGCGAAGGATGACAGAAGGCAGAAGATTCTGAAAGTGAATCACTGACACTGAGGGTGTAGGGTTTGGGTCCACTTTCTATGGGGAAAGGCAGCTGTATAGTTTGGATGGCCTTCACCTCAGTAGAAGGGGAAACAATTTCCTTGGGAAAAGGTTGTCTACAGTAGGGAGGAAGGCATTAAATTAATAATGAAATTGGTGGGTTAAAAGAGGGAAGATATGTGCACTCAGTATGAAGTCAAGACATCAAGAACAAAGTTAATCCAGGAACCAAAAGCCACAAAGAGATGAAATTGTTTAATTGCCTATTCCCCAATGCTAGCAGCCTGGGTAACAAACAAGAGGAACAGGAATTGCTTATTTAAGAGCATAAATTCAATCTAGTTGGTATTACTGACACCTGGTGGTTTGACTCACATGACTGGAATGTTAAAATCAGTGGTTATAATCTATTTAGGAAACATAGGCCTTGGCTACACGTGGCAATTCACAGTGCTGCCGTGGCAGCGCTGTGAAGCGCAAGTGTAGTCGCGCCGCCAGCGCTGCGAGAGCTCTCTCGCAGCGCTGCAAGTACTCCACCTCTCCGAGGGGAATAGCTTGCAGCATTGCGAGCGAGCGTGCAGCGCTGCAGGTGTTGATTACACTGGCGCTTTACAGCACTGCACTTGCTGCGCTTGGGGGGGGGGCGTTTTCACACCCCTGAGCGCAGCAAATTGCAGCGCTGTACAGCGCCAATGTAGCCAAGGCCATAGAGTGGGCAAAAAAGGAGGGGAAGTGGCACTCTGTCAAAAATGTCATTACCTGTTTCCAGATCACTGGTAACTTGGGAGAAAATGATCTTGAATGCCTATGGATCAATATAATAAAAGATAAAGCAAAAGATTGGGTATTAGTTGGTGATGCTACAGACCAACATTTCACACTGAGGAACCGGATGACTGGCTACTTAAGCACTTATCTATAACGTGTAAGAAAAAAAACTGTGTGATCATGGGCGCCTTCAATCTGAGTGACACATGTTGGAGGTCTCATGCTGCCAATACTAGAACATCCTTGGAATTTCTAAATATTATAGATAACAATTTCTTAACTCAAACAGTGTTGCAGCTAACACTGGGGAATTCTATATTAGACTTCATCCTGACAGATTCAGAGGAACTGATCACAGAACTAAAAATTAATGGTAGCTTAAGTACAAGTGATAATGACTTAATCCCATTTATAATGTGTAAACAAAATAAAGTCCAGACCAGTAATTATATATATACTTGGTGCTTTAATAGGTCCAGTTTTACACTGGACCTAAAAAAAAATTTGAGTCAAATCAGTTGAGAGGAGAATTTTAATCAGAAAAGTGTGAATAATAACTGGGAATTGTTTAAGAAAACTTTACTAGATGCTCAAAAAACCACAATTGAAGAAGAAGGCCCTATCAGTTAAAAAACAAAACAAACAAACAAAAAAACGTGTATGGACCCAATTTACCACATTGTGAGTCATCAGGAAGTTCTTCCACCTTCATTGCCTTCTTTGATAGTCTGGTCCCTCAGTTTCTGATTTGGTGATTCTCCAGTTTGGGCCCATGTTCACTTAGATCTTTTGTACATTTCCATGTTACAGATTACTTAATCTTTATCCAACTGGTTTTTAGCACATTAACCCTTTTGATTTTAGATAACTCTTACATTATGCATACACAAGTTTCAGTTACCCAATTTCTATATTTTTTCTGATGGGTTTGCAATATCTGGATCAGGTTTTTGTGTCACCCTGCTCTTGGTCTTCCCAGAAAAAAGTTTTTTTTTCAATTTATCAGTACATGTTTGTGTGTCTTTTATGTACATCTTCCAACACGTTATCTTTGTTCTGTCACAAATAATATTTTAAGGAGATTAGCAATTCTATGTAAAAAAAAAAAGAATTGGAGAAACCACACTTATGCCAGCAAGGACTTGGCCTAAGTGATACCTCATCTGTACTCATTCACTATACATAATTACAAATTATTTAAAATATAACTATCAGCATAAGCTTTTAATCTTACCATTAACAAGTCATTTTATATTTCAGTATTATGAATCAGTTAGTACATGTTGTTCTTTGCTACCCTTAATTGATTAGAAAAGGGCAGGAGAGTTATGGAAAACATGATGTTTTTTTAATGTTGACATTTCTTATCTTTAAACATGGGATTTTTTATTCAAAGTCTAGTTTTATTTGTGAACCATTACAAATAAACTTTGTTAGAAATTTTCCTGTGAATGCATTGTGAGGAGTGTCTCAATGTTAGGGCCTGTAGAGTGGCCTCCTAGTCGATGGAGCCAAACCCATCCCTCCCACCCTTGCCAAAAGTACCACGGTGGGACAGGAAGTATAAAGGGAGGGCTCAGCAACTCAGTGGAGCAGGAGCCATGGAAGGAGATAGACACCACCACTCTGCTGCTGCACCTTGGAGCTGAACCTGCCCCCTGCAACACCCTGCCCCTGGAGGTGACTGGGTCTGAAGAGGAGTTGCTGGGACTGCCAGCCTCTGTGTATCCAGAGGAGCCAGAGGACCTCCGGATTATAGAGGTACCAAACTCCGGAGAGGTAGAAAGTAGCCCGTGGTAGCAGACCATTGTCCGGCTACACTGCTGACTGACTGTAGGTCAGTGTGTTGTGGCGGGATCCCCGCTGTCCCAGTGGCAGACCACTCTGCCACGTTAGGGCCCTCGGATGGGATGCGGTGGAGTCAGGCGGGCCCGCGTCCTCCTACCTCCTGCCACCCCACCCCTGGGGCAGCAGACTCCCCACCCTAGGCCGAGAGGCCTGTGTGGATCTGCCATCCATCAAGCTGGGACTCTAGACTCGGTTGGTTCTTACCCCTACTGGAGCCCCTAGACTGTGGTGGTGCTCCCCACCACCAGCTGAGCTCCTAGATTGTGTGGATGCTGGCTGCCTTAGCCTGCAAGATGAGGCTAAAGCCTGCTCCCTGCTCTGCCTCCCCAAAGGGCTAGAGCTCGGGACTGTGTGTGTTTGCTGGCTGCCTTAGTCCACAAACTGAGGCTACAGCCTGTTCCCTGCTCTGCCCTACCCAAAAGGCTAGCATCCCAGACTGTGGGTGTTTGTTGGCTGCCTTGGCCAAGAGGCTTAGGCTACAGCCTGCTCTCTGCTTGGCCCCACCCAAAGGGCTAGAGCTACAGACTGTTAAGTATTGCCAGCCTCAGCTGAGGGGCTGTGAGCTAAAGACTATTCAGCACTCTGCCCCGCCCGAGGGTGAGGACAAGAGCACCAGACTATTACTGTTTATTTGCCTCTGTTAGACAGGCACAGAACTATAGACTACTTATGGCACAGCCCGAGGGTTACCTCCCAATACAGCGAGGCAGGGGGGCCTCCCTCCCCACTGGAGAAAGAGGGACCACTAGAGGGCCTTAATATATTTAGTTGCTTTTAATGGTACTCAACGTACTAAAATAGACATTTTAAATGAGCCAATCTGAGTAACTTGCATCCAAGAATTTTAAAAGAGCTGGCTGAGCAGCTTGCTAGACCATTAACATTGATTTCCTATAAAGTCTTGGAACATTGGTAAACTCCAAAAGACTGGCAGAAAGCCAATGTTGTGTCAATATTTTAAAAGGGTAAACATCATGAGCTGGGTAATTATAGGTCTGTTAGTCTAACATGGATTGCACGCAGAATAATGAAGATGCTGATATGGAACTCAATTAATGAAGAATCAAATGAGTGCAATACAATTAATGCCAATCAACATTGGTTTATGGAAATAGAGTCTGTCAAACTAATTAGATATTTTTGATGAGATAACATGCATGATTGATAAAGATAATAGTGTTGGTGTAATATACTTAGACTTCTGTAAGATGTTTCACTTGGTACCACATGACCTGGATTACTTGGTAAGCTGGGCACAAGCAAACAATATGTATTTTAATACAGCTAAATGTAAACATATACATCTAGGAATAAAGAATGTTGGCCATACTTACAGGATGGGAGACTCTATCCTCGGAAGCACTGACTCTGAAAAAGATTTTGGAGATGTGGTCGACAGTCAGCTGAACAGCATCTCCCAGTGCGATGCTGTGGCCAAAAAGGCTAGTGCAATCCTGGGATGTATAAACAGGGTCTAGTTCAGGCTTTATGCACCCTGTCACATTGACATCCTATATCTATTCATTAGATTTTGTTTTAAGAAACCTCAAGTATATCCATATGAAATATATGAATATGTAGCTAGGCTATTGTAGATAGTCTCTGCTCTGCCGTTCCAGACAGACCTCAACTAATAAATAAATACAGTTATTTAAGATAAATTATGAAATTCAACCACCTTTGCTAAGGAATGTTTTCTGTTTATAATATAGGCTTTCTAATATTAGAAAAAAATAAATTCACTTGGATTTTTAAAATAGCAGTACAGTTTAATTTAAGAGAATAATGATCCATTTATTTATTTATTTATTTATTTATTTATTTATTTACCCTTGTGGGTTTTCACCCACTTCAGTGAGTCAAATTAATGATTTGTTGTTTTTTGCAACTACCCAGAAATCTTGGCCATCTAACTTAAGAAAAGTTATATGAGCAAAGATTAATTTATCTAGGAATAAAGTAAGAAGTTAAAAATATATTCTGTTACAGAAAAAATACAAATCATACCAAGAGACCAATCCATGCTAACTCACAATATTTAAACCTATTAACCAGTGGAAAATCCTAATGAATATCTCAAGGGGCTTATCATTAGCTGGTGATAATCAGCATAGCTCTGTGGAATCATAGTTTGACATCTTTCACCTTCTCAACTGACAGAGGAATCCTTTCCTAAAACTGCAGTTGTCCTGAAAACCACATGGATGTCAATGGGGCAGCAACATTTGTGCGGAAGTCAAGTCATAAGTCTCTGAACAGCTCCTTCTGCTTCTTATTGTCCATGGCAGTTATGGCCTCCAGGTCCCTACAATGTGCAAGGTCTAGGGATCAAACTGACATTATGCTACTGTTTGCATGTCTGTTATATAATGGGCCACCGATTGCTAAAAATAAGCTAGTTTTATTAAGTAAGTAAATATAGTAACTGGCTGCGTTCCATTTATCATATTATTGTTGCGAACATGAGTTTTCACTGCTTATGAGTTTTGACCAAATGTTCTTGCCTGTTAACATTGTATAATTGTTTAGCCAAATGATTTGTCTATGTGGTGTTATGAATATATCCTGAATTGTTTGTGTGGCATTCAAAGAAGATGTTTTATAAATATTAATAATTATTATTATAAAGGTGGTGAGAGCTGTAGAAGATACCTCAGTAGATAAGGAGTTTTTTTCAAAGTTAACAACGCCTTTCGTTTTCTCTCATGTTAGGTTTTTGACAGTTAAAGTTTTGGATAAAGAAACTAGTGGAGGTAAACACAGTCGTTTTGTTAGAGCAGGAACTGGCATTTCAAATTCCAGTGCTTTTGTATTTGTTCTTGTACTCACTTCTTACGTGACCACAGACACAGTTATTCAAAAATACCCTCTAGTTTTGGAGACATCAATTTCTGGGTGCCATACTTCAGACACTTCAGTTAGATGCCTAAAATGGATTTAGGTGTGTAACTTTAGGCACCCAAGTTGCAAATTTTGGGGTAGGGGCTAGATTTTTAAAGGTATTCACCTAATGATTCAGATAGACATTTAATAAGAGGCTCTTCAGTCTAGCAGAGAAAGGTAATCCAATGTTTGGAAGTTGAAGCTACACAAATTCAAACTGAAAATAAGGTATAAATTTTTAATGATGAGAGTAATTAACCATTGAAAAAATGTACCAAGGATCATGGTGGATTCTCATTGTCACTGACAATTTGTAATCATGGCTGAATATTTTTTTAAAAGACATATTCTAGGAATTATTTTTAGGAAGTTCTATGGCCTGTGTTATACAGGAGATCAGACTTGATGATCACAGTGATCCTTTCTGGCTTTAGAATCTATGGAATCAGCTTTGAAATTAATGGTAGCTAACCATCTAACCCCTCAGGTGCTCTTGAAAATACCACTAGGCTCGTATCTACATCTTTAGGCCTCTAAATACCTTTGAAATTCTGTCTCTAGATGTCTGAAGTTTGGCACCTAAAATTAGATCACTTTTTTAAAATTGGGTCAATTTCTTTGCCTCTGTTAAGCTATCTAAAAAGGCAAGATACATGTCTATATCTGATGGAGTTCTGATATTTTACTAATGTTTGTAATTCACTATAACATCATTAGATAAAAGGGTCAAGATGAGTACAAAACAAAGTCCTCAACCAGTTATTATTTTGAATATTGAAGACTATAGGGCTCCATGTAGGTGCAGGGATCTGCCCATACAGTCAGTTGCCAGTTCAGCGGCTATAAACTTACTTATAACTCTGAAAGGTAGTGGAGTCTTGAGGAAAGCAGGTTAACAGGTAAAGTGTTCAAGCAGTGGTGTAAGTTTGTGTAAGACATAATGCCTCCAAGGTACTGTGAAGAGTGCAGTCAGCTATTTATTACCAATAGTGCCAATAGCGTAATACATGTTCCATCCTTTGCACATGTTCTGCTTTCCACTGCAAATAGAGATGGCCAGGCATACTTTCCCACAAACAAATTTCACATTTTGGAAAAAAAAATAATTCCAAACCAGGACAAAAAGCCAAAAATGCAAAATTTTTCACAGGTAGAATTTTCAAGAAACATTGGGTTTTGAGAGAAACCAAATGGAATTTTTCTGTGGGAGAGGCTGCGGGCTTCAGTGTTCAACCTCCCTCCCAGCTCCAGGACTGGAGACAGAGAGCATAGACGCTTTGCTTTCCCTTCTCACCCCATCTCCAGGGTTGGGATGGAGCATTTACTCTGTGAAGACAGTGCATGCACTATGTACTGGACTTGTAGGAGGGCTGGAGCATGTTCAGTGCAGATGGAATCTTCAGAGAATTTAGCTGCCTTTGTAGATGGAATCTTGAGAAAATTTAGCATATATGAAATGGCAATTTTTCAAAGGTGCAAGGCGTTTTCAAAGGACAAATTTGGGCATTTTTTCATGGGGATGGCAAAAGGTGACAAAATTTCAAATCTCCTCTACAAAGGATGAAGGTGCTAAACTTTTCAACAAAACAGTTGTATGATTTTTTTCAGCATAGGCAAAACAATGTATTTTTTCCGCTGTGCTCCAACTACTCTCAGCTGAAAGCCAGCCCTTTTGGGAGTGTTGCTGGCTGATGTAGGTTAGATCAGCCTCTGAACTGCTCTACCATCATGCATCTGGGTCAGGCAGAGAATCGGGGAGCCAGTGCAATCCATCTTTCTTCTGTGCCAACCAGATTTTGGCTGCAGCAGAAAACCTAGCCAAAGTAGCCTGGTTCTCCTGCTGTCCAGATTTATGATAGTATAACTGCCTTGACTTCTGTCACCATTCCCCAGGTAACTCTGGCTCCTTTGGCACCTCCCACTTAGATCTCAGGTCTGGAGCTGTCACCTTTCTGGGGGGTGGAGTCCCATGACTCTCCTGGGCCGTGGGCTGCAGAATCCTGTAATTTACTGTGATAATTTCAGCAGGTCTGACTCTTTACCTCAACATCTGCAGTCCTGTTCTCCAGACCATGAGCAGCCAGCCTTCATTAAGCAAGTACTATTTATTCAGAAGAAAAAACATAACAGAGAAAATATATAATAAAAACAATAATCATAAAACAATCATCAGCTTATATACATTGCCTGGCTTAACAAGCAATTTCCAAATTTCCACATAGAGACCTGGATAGTAATAAATTACTTCAGGCCCTTTCTGCATGGTTCACCTCTCTTGGTCATGGCTTCATGTCAGTTCCTGGATTGAGTAAAAGTAAGAGACAAGAGCTGTCTGTTTATACAGTTCACAGTTCTTTGTCTGCTAGCTCTCTTGAACCACGTCAAACCAGGTACAGTATATGCTATTTGCGCAGAGGATGGAACCTCCCACAAACATGTTACCTGCATTAGGGTTCACATTAATTACCCCTGGTGACTTTAGTTCCTATACAAAGTATCTATTTGTTTCCCATTCAGCCAGGAATACAATCACTAGCCATCCGATAAAGATACACATAACTCTGATAAAATTTGAAACAATTGCTTTTGAATATTCTGTATGGCCATAGCATCCGTCACATCTCAGTATAATAGTTTTTCAATATTTCAGGTTTCCAAAGCATCACATCAGTCACAACTTCAATGGAGTTACTACTGATTTTACAAGTGTGGATGAGAGGAGAATCAGGCCCAGGATATTTATACACTAGTGGTGTATGGAATGAAAATAATCTTGGTTCGTCAGTATTTTCAACTAAATATTTTTGATCTTTGTCCACATGGAAGCAAGTGTTCATGGGGAAGCAGGTTCATAAAAAAAAAGGGACTGCTCTGTATCTTCATCCCAAACTCAAATGGAATCTTTTATGTTTTTATATATATTTGATATAAAAGTAAAATGTGTAACTATTTGTTTTATTTTCATTTTGATAATGATTCATTATGAGGTTTCTTACACCTTTCTATGAAGCATCTACTGCTGGAGCAGGACCACAGGTCTGACCCACTATAGCAGTTTCTATGTTCCTCTGGTATCAACCATAAGAGGGGATATTCTTGGGGTATTTCTGACTCAGCCTGAATTGGGAGATTTCCTATCTGAGTGGTTCTTAACCAGGGGGCCACGCGACCCCATGTCTGAAACCCAGAGCCCAAGCCCCAGCACTCCCCGCTGTGGGGCTGAAATCCTAAGCCCCAGCACGGTGGCTGAAACCCTGAGTCCTGTCACCCCCTGTCGCAGGGCTGAAATCCTGAGCCCTGGTGTCCCTCGCCACGGGGCTGAAACCCCAAACATTGGTTGCCCCCACTGCTGCAGTGCCAGAGTGGGGTTGTCCCAGGGGAAGCTCCACTCCCCCCTTCCTCCTCTCCCCGCCTCTGAGACCCCATCCCCAGCCAGGTCGGAGGCATGAAGCCAGAGTCAGACAGTGTGGGCAGCTGCTGCTCTGGCTGGTACCATGGAGCAGGCAACCACGAAATTCCCCCGTCTCCTGCTGGTGGTCTGGGTTGCGGCTGCTCATCAGTTCACACAGCCGGTAAGAGCCGCCCAGGCGCGGGGACACTGCTCTGTCGACGGCAGAGCCCTTGGGGAGCAGTGACCACAGGGGAGCCCTCCTGCACACAGTCCCTAGCTACCCCTCTCTGCACCTTAAGCTACTCCCCTGCCCACACACAGCCCTAGCTACTCCTGCCCTGCGGCCTGAGCTCCACCCTGCCCGCACACAGCCCCTAGTTACTCCTCCCTGTATCCTGTTGAGCTGAACCCCCAACTACATGGCGCTGCCTTCCTGGACCCTGCTGTGTGGGGTTGGGCCAAGCCCTGCTGCGCCCTGACCCCCAAAATAGAAGTCAAACTATACCTATGCCCGAGGGCCCACCCCCGGCTCAGAGCCCCAAGTCTCCCCCACCCCCAGGGCCCTGGAGGTTTTATAGCATGTTGTGGGGGGCCTCAGAAAGAAAAAGGTTGTGAACTCCTGAGCTAGAGGACAGAAAGGAATAGGTCACCCTATGAGCACCCATCAAATTTGACAAGACTCACCGAATAATAAATGGAGTTTCTATATTCCACTAGGAAGTATATGCAGTTTACATAATTGTTTGTGTATATGCATGTTTATAGTAAACATGAAATCCCTCTGTGATAGCCCTTTAACAGCTAAATATATGTTAGAATCTCATTTCAAAGACCTTAGAGGGTAGCTTCAAAGATTCAGAACAGGCTCACAGATGTGTGTGTGATGGTGTGTTCACCCCACTCCAAAGAGGAAGGGGTTAATAGAGGCCTCATGGGCCTGTCACAACCTGTCTCAGAGAGGAGCAGTGGGGGCGAGTCCTCCAAGCAGCCTAGGGAGGCTACACAGGAAGCAACCAATTGGAGGGAGGCTGCACGGAGCAGCCAACCAGGGCCCAGCGGACTTGCATAAAAGGGAGCTGCAAGGCAGAGCAGGGTCAGTTGCTGCAAGGAGCCTGGGGAGAGAGGACAGTGTTCCTAGAGGGCTACAGGAAGGTAGCACCTTGGACGGAGCAGTTGGTGGCAGAGACCAGTGGAGCAAAAGGACTGGCTGGCTGCTGGGATGTGTTGGCTGGAGACTCTGAGAAGAGGGCGAAGAAGGTGCTGGGTCCGTGAAGAAGTGGCCAAGAGAATTTAAGCAGCTCTGGCAGAGAAGTTAAGGACAGGCAGGAGGAGGCTGTTATCTACAGGTTTCCTGGGCTGGGAACTGGAATAGTGGGCAGGCCTGGGTTCCCCCACTTGCCACTGGGGAAGTGGCAGGACTATTGATGGCAATACTTTCCCCTAGGAATGGGGAAAAACACGAATGGTGACGCAGCTGGACGGCTGAGTCATGAAAAGGACATTGCAGTTTCTGGACTGAGGCAGGTCTGCAGCGGCAGGAGAGGCACTACCAGGAAAGGGCACACCGTCTGAGAGAGCTAATACCCGAAAAGATGGCAAGCAGGAGGTGCTGCTTTGGTGAGACAACTCTGTCACAGTATGAAATACAATTGGTTCAAAAGAGTGTCCTCCATATATTCTGGTACAAATGTAGACAAAGTGTTGAACATAACAGAGTTTTCTTACAAGGATAGAAGCAAAGGTTAAAAATAACAACATGGAAAAGAGAACCTACTGAAATGCAGTATCTTACTTCTAAATTACTAGAGAAGACAATTTAAATATCATGATTATGTGCAGGGTAAAGGCATCTGTAATAATCAGTAGAAATGTGCAGTGTTGCAGGTAGTCTAAGAATTGGATTTTTTCCTCAATAGCATGGAAAAAACAGTCATGTAATTTTTAATATCTGCATTAACACCCAACATACTCCTAGACACTACTATTGTAATGCATAATGTACAAGAGAGACATATAGCTATTTTAGTCATGGAATTATTTCTTTGAGAAGGGGAGAAAGTTGGAGTGAGATTGAGATCCAAAATGTCTGTAAAAATGAAAACTATCCATGATTTTCTTTTCTACCTAAAAAGAAACTGCATTACATCCCTTCCCTGCTTCTCCTCTCCTTTACATTCACACATGGAACAGCTATCTTAGAAGGGAGAAAAGGAAAATGATTTCTCTGCATCTAGAGAGAACGGGTTTTTTTTCCAATAGCTTTGTAGGCTTATAACTGAAGAGATAAGAGATGCTTTTTCCTTCATCGTGTCTTGGGCTTATATTTTCATGAAAGTATGGAACAGGCCAAATAAACGTTAGCATATTTGTGACTCATCACAAGACTTGCTTTAAAATAGCCTGGGGTATCTATTGTTCTAATAATGCTAGAATTGGTATTTTAAAATGCACTGACTTTATGATATCTGACAGTGTAGTTTATCCAGTAGACGTCATAGCGTAAGAGCATATTCCATGCTTTGCAAATTTCTTCAGTGTGATCATGCTGGAATTTCTGCTACAGGAAAGGAAAGAAAAAACAAACATCTTCTAAATTAATCTACCTTCATGGAATTTAAAACAAAAGCAAAAAGAGAAAAACCATCACATTTTAAAATCTCACCCATACCCATGAATAGTATTACTTATTATATGTATTGTTGCAATGCTTAGAGGTCCCAATCGGGATTGGGGCTACCTTGTACTAGGCATTGTACAAACACACCACACAGCAGAACACGTTTTCTTCCCTGAAGAGCTTTCAGTCTAATTTTAAACATCATTTATTCATGCAGGTCTTCACAGTGGGAATGTGGATATTCAACTTCACCACAGCCACAGATTCTAGGACAACTCCTGATTCTTTCACATCTTCTATTTGCAGAGATAGTGGAATTGTTTCCACACCTTTCTCCTCCGCCCTGGCCACAGGCCCTAAGATTGCTTCCGAACCTTTTGCTACCACCACAGATTCTAGGATTCCTTCTAATTCTTTCACATCTTCCATTTGCAGAGACTGCAGCATTGCTTCTTAATCTTTCACCTCTGAATTATAATAATCATTTATTTGTGCAGGTCTTCTCAGTGGGAATGTGGATATTTGGCTAACCATTTATTTATATCATTGTAGCACCTAAGAGCCCTAGTCATGGACCGGGACCCCCGGTGTGTTAGATAATGTACTAACAGAACAAAAGGATAGTCCCTGCCTAATAGAGCTTAGAGTCTAAGTACAAGACAAGAGACAACAGATGGATACAGACAGACTGATGAGAACTACAAAGAAACAGAAACAATAGTGGTCAGCATGATAGTCAATAGTCTCAGTACACCAGCTGCCTAGCCATTGTCATAACCCTAATCCGTGGCTGAGCAATAACCCTAAATGTAACCTTTGGCTGAGCACTAGCCCTAACCCTAGGGTACCAGTAACTTCTGTTTCGGTTATTACAATTATTTGGGTTTTGGTTGCAATATGCCTTTAATTTTTTTTTTTTTTTTTTTTTTTTTTTTAATTTTTAGGCTCCTTCTGACTAGCTTCATTACTCCAGTCCTAGTTTTGGCTACCATACAGCCTGAATGTACTATATAGCTAATGTTATAGAGTAGTGTCAACAAAATCAATGAAGCAGATATTTAAAGGATTTCGAGTATGTGCTCAGTGTAAACTTTAGGTGTATACTCTTCTAATATTCATGGAGACTTTCTATTCTCAAAGTAGTATTTAGTTATTAATTATTCAATTATGATTTATAATTCAATTTACGTAAGTGTGCACTGGGTGCTTCAAGTCTATAAAAGTCATTCTTATATCAATATTTGCCTTACAAAGATAGGTAAATAATGGTAGTACACTACAAATCACTATTAATCCTGTAAAGTAATGTAGCATCTCCAAGTCTAGAAAATGCACATATGCCTAATCTTTTCATAAATAAATTGGGCCATCTTTCCTGTGTTTTGGAGGCAGAGAAGGGAGAAAGGGAGAAATGAAATATAACTTGTCGTAATATTCCAACCTAGCATATAGTTAAATAGCTAACATTTTCGCTTATATGATTAGAGATAAAACAGAACATCATCATACTGAACAGTCTTGACTTATAGTGGTAAAATGGTAGGAACTGCTAAACTGTACTGACAAATGCTTGTTCAGGTTTAAACAAATCAGTTACTAAATTCATTGTCAGTCTGAATTTTTTTCTGGAAGGCAAATGCTGATGCAGGATCCATCTCCACTACAAAAATAACTGAGCCAGGGAGACTGAGTAACTATTTACAGACCAGATGGGATCTAACTGTGCTGTAAATGGATCTTAACAGAACTGGGCTTGCATGGTCAAAAACTTAGTCTGGTTGTCATCCATAGAACAAACTTTACACTTTAATCCATGTGGAAACTGGACCCAGTTCAAGATACAGCTAAGTTGTTACATGGAGTTTATTGTGCATGATACCTATACTTCCTGATTTGCATTGGCTGATTATTGTTGTCTGGGTGAGGCTTAAGTGTGTTGATTTTGATCTCTTAAGCCCTATTAGATGGCTTGAGACTTGCATAAGTGAGAGACTGCTTCTATACTGATGCAATTCTACTGGAGAGGATGCTAGTGGGAGTCCCTTTGTCTTTGCCTTTTTGTTAAGATAACTAGATTGAGCTTCTTGAGTCTATCACTATAAGGCAGGTTTTCTAATCCTTTAATCATTCTCATGGCTTTTCTCTGAATCCTGTCCAATTTAACAGCATCCTTCTTGAATTGTGAGCACCAGAACTGGACAGAGTATTTCAGCAGTGGTTGCACCTGTAAGTATGGCCTACATTTTTTTATTTCCAGATGTATACATTTACATTTAGCCCTATAAAATGCATATTGTTTGCTTGTGCCCACCTTACCAAATGTTATTAAACTTCAGCAGTTTGGGCTGAAATTTTCTATGCAAGGTTTTTGCCTCAGGCTGAATTTTTTGGAAAGTTGCAGCAGAAGTTTCCAAGAACATGATTGGGGGGGAAAATTGTTTTGCCCATGTTTTTTTAAAAAATCACAAAACTGTTTTGTTGAGAAGTTTAAGCACCCCCATCCTTTGGAGCAGGAATTTGAAATTTGGTCAGCTTGGTGTCAAGGGTGTGCCTTTTGCCTTCCTGGTGTGCATCTGGGAAGTGGAAAAATTAATTTCCGTTATCCCAGAATCATAAGACTGGAAGGGACCTTGGGAGGTCATCTAGTCCAGTCCCCTGCACTCATGGCCAGCCTAAGTATTACATAGATCATCCCTGACAGGTGTTTGTCTAACCTGCTCTTAAAAATCCCCAATGATGGAGATTCCACAACCTCTCGAGGCAATTTTTTCCAGTGCTTAACTCCCCTGTCAGTTAGGAAGTTTTTCCTAGCCACAAGGCTTACACTGTCAAAGAAAGTTATTAGGTTGGTTTGACATGATTTGTTCTTGACAAATCCACGATGACTGTTACTTATCACCTTATTATATGCTAGTTGTCCGCAAATTGATTGCTTAATTATTTGCTCCATTATCTTTACAGGTACTGAAGTTAAGATGACTGGTCTGTAATTCCCTGGGTTGTCTTTATTCTCATTTTTATAGATTGACACTATATTTGCCCTTTTCCAGTCCTCTGGAATCTCACCTGTCTTCCATGACTTTTCAAAGATAATCACTAATGACTCAGATATCTCCTCAGTCAGCTCCTTGAATATTCTAGGATGCATTTAATCATAGAATCATAGAATATTAGGGTTGGAAGAGACTTCAGGAAGTCATCTAGTCCAATCCCCTGCTCAAAGCAGGACCAACACCAACTAAATCATCCCAGCCAAGGCTTTGTCAAGCCAGGCTTTAAAAACTTCTAAGGATGGAGATTCCACCACTTCCTTAGGTAACCCATTCCAGTGCTTTACTACCCTCCTAGTGAAATAGTGTTTCCTAATATCCAGCCTAGACCGCCCCCATTGCTGCTTGTTCTGTCATCTGCCACCACTGAGAACACCTGAGCTCCATCCTCTTTGGAACCCCCCTTCAGGTAGTTATTAAATCCCCCCTCACTCTTCTCTTCTGCAGACTAAATAACCCCAGTTCCCTCAGCCCTGGTGATTTGAAAACATCTAACCCGTCTAAGTAATTTTTAACTTGTTCTTTCCCTATTTTAGCCTCAGATCCTACCTCATTTTCACTGGCATTCATTAAGTTCGATGTTCAATTGCTATTAAGCTTTTTGGTGAAAACTGAAACAAAAACCTCATTTAGCATTTCTGCCATTTCCACATTTTCTGTTATTGTTTCTCCCCTCCATTGAGTAACAGGTCTAACCCAGCCTGGTTCTTCTTCTTGCTTCTAATATATTTGTGGAATGCTTTCTTGTTACCCTTTATGTCTTTAATGAGTTTAACCTCATTTTGTGCCTTGGCCTTTCTAATTTTATTCCTACATATTTGTGTTATTTCTTTATATTCATCCTTTGTAATTTGACCTAGTTTCCACTTTTTGTAAGATGCTGTTTTGTGTTTCAGAGCATTGAAGATTTCCTGGTTAAGCCAGAGTGGTCTCTTGCCATACTTTCTATCTTTCCTAAGCAGTGGGATAGTTTTCTTTTGTGCCCTTAATAATTCTCTTTGAAAAACTGTCAACTCTCTTGAACTGTTTTCCCCCTGAGAATTGCTTTGCCTGGGCACTTACCTACTGACTCCCTGAGTTTGCTAAAGTCTGCCTTTTTGAAATCCATTTTCTTTATTGTGCTGTTTTCCCTCCTACCATTCCTTAGAATCATGAACTCTATCATTTCATGATCACTTCTCACTGACACTGTCTTCCGTTTTCAAATTCTCAATCAGTTCCTCCCTATTTGTCAAAATCAAATCTAGAACAGCATACCTCCCAGGATGCCATGTCAGGCTGACAGATGGGTGCCTCCATCCCCCTCAGAAGAGTCACCAACCACCACTACCCTATGTTTCCTCCTGGAAGTGGTGGCTGCGATCCTCCCAGCTTTGGGGGTACCTGGCTTCTCCTCCTCCACCTTTGGAGATGATTCCTCATTACTTGCTGCCAGGGCAGCATAATGGTTCTTCATTACTGTGGTGGGTGGGTTGGAAGTAGGGGTGGAGCACTGTCTGCTGCCAGACGTAACCAGCAGCCAGTGTCCTCCCTGTGACGGAGCCATATCATCTTCCCCCGGCAGTGTGACAGCAGTCCTCTAGCTGGATTGTGTCATCAGCCTTGGACATCTCCATATGAATACTTTCAATGAATTCCTTGTGTGCATTGGTGCTCCTCAGCTTAGCCACCTCCTCCTGTAGCTCTCCCACCTGTTTCCTCAGATTCCACCAGCAGACCCCTTTCACATTGGATAGTCCCCACAGCCTGGCTTTCTGAGAGTGGGAAATGCAGGCCACAGTTTCTGCAAATCCTCACCAGGATCTGGGTAGAAGCATCCATGGTTACGTTCTCTATCAAGATACAGGTGCAGGTGGAGGAGACAGAAGCAGTGTTGATACTGGCGATGTGGCCTTCCCTAACCATAGCAATTATATTACGAGTCCCTCTTAACAAACTCCTTCTCAAACTCCCCTGTTTGCAGTCTCTTTGGTCATTTAGCTTCCGGCTTTTAAGGCCTTCTCTCCTAGGTCAGCCCTACCCCCTAGTTAATCACACCGAGGGCGGGTGATCACAAGGCTGATTGGGGCTGATCCAAGATGATCAAGGCTGATCCAGGGAATAAAAGTTCAAACAGTCCCCAAACACATAATCCCAATTGACCCTGTACCTTTAAAATAACCTGAAAGAGAGAGAAAAACTAAACAGCCAAACAAACTCACTCACCCCATGATTAGTATTCACACCTTGTTTGTTAGGCAGGGGGATCTCCCTCTCTTCCTCTCAAACTTCTGTTTGAGGTCCCCTGTTCACTATCATTTTTAAAAAACTGTTCTCATCAAAATGTTCATGTTTATGGTGTTTTGTCTTGGTTTTGGATGATTTTTTTCAAACATGCAAAATTCTGTGCAGGAAAGTATTTCCTTTATTTAATTGAGAAGCTCCAGCATCTTCATAGTAGGGAGGTCACCCTACTGTCAAGAGGGTTTCCATGAAAATCTTTTCAAAGTTGGACAAGTTACAAGCTTCTAAAAATTGCAGTCTGCACATGTTCAGTAGAGGCTTGTTAGGGATGGGAAGTATTATTCTCCAAAGATTCCATCTGCACAGAGCAAGCTCAATCCCCACAGAGGACCAAATGTGTTCCATCCCAGAGCCCAACTGGGCAGAATTTGTCCTGCAGTTATTCCTCCTGGTTTACCAAGGCTGCTGTGCAGTCAGGCACCAGAATTAGAGAGCAGGGTAACTGTCCCTCCTGTGCTCTCAAAGATTTCACTGCTGGTGCCCGGGCAGCATGGAGGAGCAGCAACGTGATTTGCTCAATTGCAGAGGGGTAAGGATGTGGGGAGGGAAGAAACAGGACAGGATGGATGACAGGGAAAGACTAGATGGTGTGTGCTGGGCAATACTAAGCAGAGGGGTTATGGACAGGCTAGAGGTGTTGGGATTGAAGAGGGGCATAGTGATAATTATAATGGGAAAATGCTTAAGGAAATAAAAAATTCTGTGTACTATATAGAGTTTGGATATTTTGTAGTCAAATAAAGACTGGAGTCACCTGTTGAATAGTAAGGATAAAAAGAAATATTGAATAGCTACCCATTTGGTGAGCACCATCAATCCTTTACACTGAATGAAGCAAAGCTTGTGTGAAAAATAGCATGATCATGTAATTAAGCACTATAACATAATGCATACACACTAGAGGGCAAATTAAGATGGACAAACTTAATTCTGGCATTTTCTAACTTTAGAGAGTTTGACTTTGCAACTTTAATGTTCTACATAATTTCTGGGTGCCATTTATATATATCAAAAGCTAAATTCCACCATAACTATAGCAATGCTAACATATCTCTATAATAAAGGCCTCGTATAAGGTACTGTGTCATGTAATTTACCTTGTCAACTTGTTTTTGAGGACCACTACAGCTACAAACACTTTTGCCTGTAGAGAACAGAGACTTTCATTTATTTCAGTTGGAATATTACAAAGTGTTCTGAAAACTCAGTTAGAAATTGAGTGGGTCAGGATATCTCCAAAAAATTTCTTGACTGTGAGGGGGAAAAAAACCAAGGGGCATCTTATTGCCCAGATAGCTCTAGTTTGTATCTGGAAATGTTTACAAGTACATTCATAAAAAGGTTTGTTTAAATGTCTCCGGTTTTCTCATACACCTTTAAGGATATTGGTTTCCTGTGTCATTTGTTGAAAAGTAGGTCACTGTAAGATAAATGACCTCTCGCATTTTGTGGTTTTATGACTCACCAAGGTTTTTTCCTGATGTGTACTTTAATTATTAAGGTCTACTGTGATGTCTGCTCTGCTATTCACCTCGAGTTGCTGTTCTTTAAGGATAGCTGAAATCTAAATATCATTTATAGAAGTTAATCTGAACACAAAATATGCGCCATAATTCATAACTGTTCTGTTTCATTTTTTAAAGATAAGATGCTTAATCTATGGAAATATTTTAAAATAAGTGCATCAGTATGGAGTAATAAAGCTTTAAAGAGATTTTTTTCACTAATCATGTTTTGTTGAGTGATCCTACACTCTTATTAGCTACAAGAAGTCTGATGAGCTCACAGAAGAAACAGATATTTAAATATTAGGATGGCAAGGTTTAAGATCTTATAAGTTGTATAAAAATAGACTTTTTATGGGTCAAGAAATAAACTGAGATTCTGTTTGCCAGGAACTATTTGTTTTCTCTAAAGTGAAATGGAAGAATCTGAACCAATTTCATCCCTGGAGTAACTTTGCTGCTGTAAATGGAATTGACAGATATGGCAATTTCCTGAAATATCCATGGAAGACCTTATTGTATTAAGTGTATGTATTATTGTGAAACAGGATTGTGTGTAACCTCTCTAGGGGGGAGATGTGATAGATATGAGACCTGGGAGTTCAAAAGACTATGTTGAAAATGTGCCAGACAAGTATTCACATTGGGGACAGTAAGTGTTAAGTGGATTTCCTGGGGAATCCCTAGGGAGAGGTTAATGCAATTTCTTCAACTCTGGTTGTGCAAAAAAGCAGTCTTTCAAATCTGTGCCCTGAGGAGATGGTCATGGTCTGCTGATCACCTGATACAGAAGACCAAGGTCAAAGGCCTGAGCTGTATAAAGAAACAGGTGATCTGCTTAGGCTTTCTTCTGGATACAAGATGGATGAATTTCTAACCACCAGGAAATCCCAGTTGTGGAGTTTGAAGGACTGAAATCTACCAGATCCCTAGTTTGGAGTGGGAGGTGACCTCCTGTAAGCTTTTTTTTAAGCATACATATAGATTCTTCATTATTTTAATATGTTTTCTCCATAATGTTTTTACCTTAAGAATAAATGTGTTTGCTTATGGAAGATAGGTCCATCAATGACTATTAGCTAAAATGATCAGGGACCCAATTCCATGCTCTGGTGTCCCTAACCCTCTGACTGGCAAAAGCTGGGATTGGATGAGAGGGGATAGATCATTCAAGAAATTGCCCCATTCTGTTAATTGCCTCTGAAGAATCTAGCACTGGCTACTATTGGAAGACAGGATACTAGGTTCAAATGACCATTGGTCTTACCCAGCATGGCCGTTCTTATGTTCATAGAAAGAGCTGTGTGGTAACTTATAACTGTCATACACTGGTCATAGCCCTCAAAGAGAAAGCAAAGCATAATTGCTGGCCTTTTTCGGCAGTCTGGGTTGCTGGGGATAGCACAGTGTAAAGGCTGCACGCACAGCTCCATGCTTAAAATCCTTGGTAAGGGGGCAGTGATATATGGGTCTCCACCCATGAGAGGTGATGACTGGGAGCTGGAAACCTAAAGTGGGTGTCCATGATGTACCACAGAGGGGGAATACCGGTACAGTTGCTCTGAAACTGTGACAGGAATTACATGAAGCATAAATTCAGCTCTACAGATATAGACTTAAAATCCATTCCATCTTCATATAACCCAAGTCTGTTGCATGTATACTGAAGCTGCAGCTGTGAACATTGTTGGTGCTACAGAATCCATGCATAGATAAATGTCAGGGCGCCTCCCCCGATCCATCCCCCAGTGTTAACTTGTTGTGTGAGCATGTGTGGTGCTAGGATGTGGAAAGGATGCCCAGGCACCTCTACTCAGACTCTCCACCCAGTTCCCTTACACAGTCCTTCTACAGAGTCTGCACTGGCCTTCTGCACTAAGGTCGAATATAATCAATGGAACAATAATTAATGTTACTGTAGTCTAATAATCAGACTAGTGAGTGAAACATAACATTTTTTAGAAAACTGAGCCCTGGGCTGCACTTAAAATTTAGGATCGGCATAGTTATGGCACTCAGAGGGTGAAAAATCCACATCCTTGCATGCTGTGGCTATGACCAACTTAATGCCTGGTGTAGATGCAACTAGGCTGATGGAAGTATGCTTCCATTGACCTAGCTACTGTGGCTTGGAGACTTGTGAGAAAACCCCATCTGTCTCTGTAGTCTGCTTCTACAATGCAGGGTTATAGTAGCAAAGCTATGGCATTATAGCTATGCCACTATAATGCCCAGAGTATAGACTTGGCCTGAGTGCTAATCTGTGATAAACAGCCAATAATTGATTAGCCACATATTCAGGTTAAAAATATGTGTTCAGAATAGTTGTGAAGTGTGTACATTATATAATTAACTGCACTTTTTAAGAGTTACTTTATGGAAGTTTATTGTATGTTATCAATGAAATACAAACTGAATAGATTTGAGAATCTGGAAGTTTTCAAGGGTCAAACTTGCTTCATTTTTCTCTTTAGTTTTTTTAATTTTCTTTACACATATAGACGTCAAACTCAAATTGCAAAAATTTTTTGTCTTTCTCTCTACTTTTCTGGATAATGTGGGCGTGAATTAAATATTTCAACACTAGAACTACATCAGAGTGTTCTGATGTCTGTTATAAGCCCTGTTTTCTTCCCACTCTAACTTTGATTGGAGGAAGTGATTCATCTGAGAAATTGTGAGATTTAAATTAGGCTAGAATAATTTTTAGTATTTTACTGAGAATTTGGAAAAATTGGTATATGACACTTAGTCAAAAATCAATTATGCTATAAATATTAACAGTATCTCATGATTCTTTGGTCACCTTTTTCTAAGAGCAGGAAATATTTCACAGCTCCAGATTTCATGTATTTGTATAGATTTTTACGCAATTGAGAATAAGAGAGTTTTTCATAGGAAGTATGTTCTTAAAATAAAATTGAGTACTCATGAGTGGCTGTATCTTTGAAAAAAATACCATTTAGTCTTACTGTTATTTTTCTTCACAGTAGGAAATCTCTTGTCCATAAGTACATTTTGCCACAGATTTCCATCTCACTGAATTTCACAAAGAGCTTATCATGCCAAACTCTTTAATGCCGCACTGAAATTCAATAAGGTTCCTATTAATAACTGTTGGCTTTTGTTGAAACCCATTACTAATAGGCTGACAGACAACCACCAGTCAGTCTGTAATTAAGCGCAAAGGCCTATATGCCATTAGGGTCAGTTCCCTTGTTTTAGAAGCCACCCTAAAAGCCTTCTTTTCGTTATCTGAGAGGTGACTGTTAAAGATACAGGCCAATAACTGCCCGGAGAAGAGGGATCCTTAACTATCTTAAGAAGAGGAACAATAACTTCTGACTTCCACTGATTAGGTACCTTCCCTTTTATCCATGATTTGCTGATAATGTCAAACAACCTGGCTTTAGTCCTTTTCCCAAAGTTCTTTATCATATGGCCTAGTTGAGGTCAAGTCCGGGGGATTTTCTTGATTTGAGTTTCTCTGATGAATCTTCTAGGTCATCTATGAGAAATATCTTTCTAAAAGGGTACTCAGTTGGGTCTGTGTGCACTTTTTAAAATTCTTGTTCCTCCATCCTGTGTGTTTTGCAATGGCTTCATGCTCATCGGGGTGCTGGAACATTTTTTATAGTGGGCGTGCTGATGATGGAAACTATGTATTTGGTGTTTGTTATTACTAATTCAAGCTGGGGGGTGCAATAGCACCCCCAGAACCCTTAGTTCCAGCATCACTGATCCTCATTGTTGTACATAAGCATGGTAGTCTTGGAAGAATATCTGACCAGCACATTCACAGACTCTTTATCATTAATTGCCACTACATCTCCATTTTTCAGGATACTGGTGTTTATCTTTAGATTGCAAGCCTGTCTGTTTATTCTCAATGAACTTCAGTATCATCCATAAATCTTTTCTTCTGTGAGGATCCAGCCTTTCACAAGTCTCTTCCCAGTGCTTTCATCTACAATCACATATTTTCACAGCAACAGATGTATTGGAAAATGAATTGAATGAGGACTTGGAAATTTTAACGAGCTGGGCAAAGGAACTTAAATTCTAGCTGAGGCCAGCAAAAACAAAGTCCACCACTTTACCACAAACCATAAGAGGTTCAACTACAATCTAAATTGACATTAGATGGAGAAGTTATTGCCATTGAGAGAAACTTGGTATATGCTGGAGTGATCTTGACACAGAACGAAGGTTTTAGAACATAAGAATGGCCATACTGGGTCAGGTCAATGATCCATCTAGCCCAGTATCTTGTCTCCTGACAGTGGCCTGTGCCAGATGCTTCAGAGGGAATGAACAGAACAGGGGAAATATTTAATGACCCATCCCTTGTCATCCACTCCCAGCTTCTGGCAGTGAGAAGTTTAGCGACACCAAGAGCATGGGGTCATGTCCTTGACCATCTTCACTAATGGGCATTGACGGGTCTATCATCCGTGAACTTCGTAACTATTTTTTGAGCCCAGTTATATTTTTGGCCTTCACAACATCCCCTGGCAACAAGTTCCAGAAGCTGGCTGTGTGTTCTGTGAAGAAGTACTTCCTTATGTTTGTTTTTAAACCTGCTGCCCATTAATTTCATTGAGTGACCCCTGGTTCTTGTGTTATGTGAAGGAATAAATAACACTTCCTTATCCACTTTCTCCACACCATTTATGATTTTATAGACCTTCATCATATCACCTCTTAGTCACCTCTTTTCTAAGATGAATAGTCCCAGTCTTTTTAATCACTCCTCATATGGAAGCTGTTTTATACCCCTTATCATTTTTGTTGCCCTTCTTTGTACCTTTTCCAATTCTAATATATCTTTTTTGAGATTTGACATCGGTATTCAAGTTGTGGGTGTACCATGGCTTTATATAGTATCATTATGATATTTTCTATTTTATTATCTATCCCTTTCCTAATGGTTCCTAGCTTTTTCGACTGCCTCTGCACACTGAGTGGATGTGTTCAGAGACCTATCCACAATGATTCCAAGAGTGCTTTATTCTGTGGTAACAGCTAATTTAGACCCCATCATTTTGTATTGTTAGTATTTGTTAGTAAATATTAACCATTTTAGTCCTTTTTCTTTTTGTATACTTTATTCATTTATATGTTAACTATATTTTTGAATCTTTATGATGTTAACAAAGAGTATGTTTGTTTAGAATACTGGTCCTTAAACTATAAGTAACCCTATTCAGGAATTGTATGCATTAGGCTGTGTCTAATAATTCTTGGTGCCTCCATGTCTATAGAACATCAGATATTTATGGAAACCATACCCTTAACACACACATATATAATGCTTACATAAACATAGGAGATTGGTGAGGGGTGATTGTTAAGGCAGATGTTTCCTAGAGGGGAATCAACAGGGAAGAATGATTATGGGGGAAGAAGGACCCATTAAAAGATATTATCTTGAAGAACGTTGGGCCACTCAGCTGTAAATAAGTATGCCTTCACACATCAATCAGGTAATGGAATGTAAGTATTTTAAAACATATGGTTCTGGGACAGTATTTTTGGCAAAGAAGGGTCTCTTTGTCTTAAAACCCTATATAATGGCAGACGTTTTGGAACTTGGGGAATGAAACTGCCACATCCCACCAGTTACAGTGAAGAAGAGAGAAAGAGTTAGCCTTTTACCTTGTATCCAGGGTGGTAATGTATCCATTCTTGCTGTATTCTGTATGGCGCTGTACTAATCTCTGATTGATAATCTTTGATTAAATAATTCCAATTAAGCCTATTTGACAATCTCAAATTATCATTCACTTCAGACATGCAACAGTATGTAGAGTTGGGATTATGTTTTCCAATGTGCATTACTTTGCCTTTATCAACATTGAATTTCATCTGCCATTTTGTTGCCCAGTCACCCCATTTTGTGGGATCCCTTTGTAACTTTTCACAGTCAGCTTTGGACATAATTATCTTGAGTAATCTTGTAATGACTGCAAACTTTGTCATCTCAATGTTTACCCCTTTTCCCAGATCATTTAATATGTTGAACAGCACTAGATCCTTGGGGACTCTGCTTACCTGACCAGTTTTCCTTACCCTTTGTTTCCTGCCTGTTAACCAGTTACTGATCCATGAAAGGACTTTCCCTCTTATCCTAGGACTGATTTCTTTGCTTAAGAGCCTTTAGTGAGGGACCTTGTCAAAGTCTTTCTGAAAGTCCAAGCACCACAAGTCATAAAGATGAAGTTCAAGAGCAGATGGGCCATTAAATACATCTCTTAATGCCTCCTCCCCAAATATTAACATTATGGAAATAATTAAATAACAAGCTATGGTTATGAAACAAAACTGACACCAGCTTTAACCAGCAATTTACACACATGGAAAATCAACACAGAAACATACGTAGTGTCCAGAATTCAAACAAACTAACTCTACCTGTGTATGAAAACACAATACCTATAAAAGAACTCAGAGTTTTCTCTCTGAACCACACACACAGGCTTTCATAACTTACTCATACAAATGTTGCAACAAGGTTTGTTTTCCATGAAACCATGCACAACAAAATCAAAGATACTTCAAAAATTCAAGACCATTCATCCGTTTATTCTAGGATTCTCTATCACTGTAGCTAACAGCAGAGATTAAAAGCACATCCAAATAGCAATCTTTTCCTATAGACCAAAATAATTCCATGTAATCCTCAATAGACAAATCATAAGAAACCAAACTATTTTATGAGCATAAACTAAACATTACATTACTTTTATGCAAGAGCATCAAAGTATGTCCATTTAAACACACACGGTTTGTCATAGTAAGCCATTACATTTGATACTGATGAGCAAATGACATATGCATCTGCTCAATTAGCCAAATTATAATATTGAAAAATCATAAGAACTCGGCCCCACTGCCTTTACAGTCAAAGGAAAGACTGCCATTGATTTTAATGGGCATGTGCTTTGGGCCCTAGTTAACCATAAATGTAGGAGAGGAGTTAAGATTACTTTGCTTCTGGTCAAGGAGAACGTTTCTATTTAGTAGTCTGTGATAAATTTAAGTTTAGATGCCTAATTTTACGCACCCAAATTTGAAGGTTATGGTGATACAATAGAATTTATTGTGTAGGTCTAGTGTCATAGAATTTTACTAGTTCACATAAGTGACAGTAAATAATATGGAATAATAGTAAATTAGGCTAGTAAGAAAACATTCTACAAACAGCTCAAAATAGAGGAGCTGAAGTACCATTACAATCAGCAGTCGGTAAGCTGTGCGAAAGTCTAAATTCATATTCATTCAATAGTTTCCTTTAAAAATATAACAGAGAGAGCTGAAAACTGTTATGATATTAACTCTAGTGGAAGGGTGAGAGAACAAGTTAATTTAATTTTGGACTTTCTAATGCTCTGTGCACGTTAAGTTTAGTGATGAAATCTGGGGGCAGAATTAGAGGCCTGCAAGGCTTATTGGAGAGGGAGAGGAGTGAGAAAAATTGAAATATCCCATGAAGCATGACGTGTCATGAGAGCTTAACAGCAGAAAAGAATGAAGTTAAGAAATGGAATGGTGATAAAAGGAAAGAAAGAGCCGAAGGACAGAGGGTGAAATTTACACAGTGGGGAGAGTGGCTGGGGAAGGCTCCCAATATCTTGTAACTACAGCCGTTATTGTGTGTAAGGCAAAGACAGATAGAAAGTGTTCACTTAGGGGACTCAGCACTCTCTGAGCTTGGCAGAGATTGACTCAACACTGTTGGTAGATTGGTACAAGGCCATTTGTTTCATGATTAAACAGATCTAAAGATCGCAAGCATGCACACAGGGTTAAAGCTTGCTTTACAGTGCAGATGCTGGAGTAGTTGCAGAGATCTCCTCACACAGGTGCCTCCCAACTCTCATAAACAAAACTCATTTTCTCAAGTTCTGTACTCTGTGTGTCTGTGTATCTGTGTGTTGAATTTCACTGAGAGAGAGAGAGAGAGAGAACTTAAGCCTTGAAAAGAAAGTGATGGAGCAAGAAATTGCATCAGCAATAGTGTCTGAGACTCTTTTTACTTTGAAATACTTTTTCTGACCACAATATGTATTTAGTTACAAAAACGTATTTGATTGCATTCTCACTCAACACATTTCCTTTCCCTGAGAATATTCTTGTTTAACATAAGAACTTTTAAAAAGATTTCCAAAGTACTTTAGAATTTTAAGAATTTAAGTCCTCTTAATAATTCTCCCAACCCCAACCCTCCAAAACTTGTGTCATATTAACATATTCATTAATGCGCTCTTTTGGACCTTTTTCTTTGAAGAGCTGATTTTGCATTTACTTTGTGCAGATTTTGGAAGATGGCAAAAATGTTTAAAGTTTAATTTTTTTTATTATCTATTTCTTTTCATATTATTATACACTTTTTAGCTCAGGGGCTTCTTCTTTGATTGCCACTTCAATACATTCTGTGTCATGAATGGAATCGTGTTATTTTAAGTAGTGCTTTTTTCTTAGAAGACTGCAATGCTAATCAAGATTGACAGTTAATTTAGGGCCAAGAATTTATTTCCTGGAAATAATTAAAATATTAGAAAGCCAATCTCAGCAAACTATATATGGTTTAAACAACAAGGAGTCTGGTGGCACCTTAAAGACTAACAGATTTATTTGGGCATAAGCTTTCGTGGGTAAAAACCTCACTTCTTCGGATGATACTTGACTATATATGGCTTGATATTTTATCTTCTTAAATTTTCTCTTTTAGGGACATTGTTGGAGTCAGACATTTCATAATCAGTGCTAAAACTGATTCATTTCTCTTTTATAGTGATAAGGGATATAAAATTCTTAATTTTATCCTAGGATGTAGAAGCAGACAAAATCAAATGAGAGAGAAGCACATTTATTAAAGTATAAGATTATGGGGCTGTAGGAGAATAGTAGACAATTTTTTTCAGCTGACGTATAGTAATATAACTTAGAGAAAACAAGCTTGCTGTATTATCTGCAAAAGAACATTTTAATATCTTTGTCAGGTGATGCTGAGGAGAAAATAAATGGTTAGACAACTTTTAGGCAGCTGGTGTGCTAAGACCCTTACCTATCAAGTTGATCAATATTGTCATCTTGTTTCCTTGTCCTTCCCTATGTGTCTGTATCCACCTGTTGACTCTTGTCTTTGACTTTTCTGTAAGTCCTGCTCCTGTTTGTAGAGACAGATCCTATTTTATGTTTCAGTTTAGATACAGACTATTAGAGTGAGCACTGTGGATTTGTCTCTTTCTCTTGAAGATTTGGTATTTTTTCTGTCTATTTTTTCTTAATTTGAAATAAAAATAATCTAGATTGAAAAATGCATTTTATGCTTTGTGTGTATAAAAGACAGTGATCTGTCTCACTGGAATAACTAGAAGCCTTAATTTCAAGACTAGACTACAAATACAGGACATATTGAGATGGCATGCAGCATGCTTGTTTCTGATAAAAGTTAATCTCCTGAGCTGGCATGAGTCCTGGAACTCTGACCTACTTTCACTTCTCAGCTTTATTCATCCTATGTCACTGTAGCATATACTTTAGGATTTTTTTTTTCTTACATGATTAGTGGACAGAAAGAAATGTGTTAAAATTCACTTCTAATGAATTTTGTTGCCCTGCAGCCTTCTTCAGCTGTCATGTTAGTATCAAAATAAGTATCAAAATTCCTCTGAAGGAAAGATCTGTTCCTTTTATGGTTAAAGGGTTGATCAAGAATGTAAAGAATAGAGCTTACCGAACTAATTTCACATGCAAAATAAAGAGGCAGACATTGCTTTTTAACAGATCTTACAAAAAAAAAAAGAATATGCGGTGTCACAGGAGAGCTGAAAGGTGTCTGAGACTTTCTATGTTTTTAAAATAGTATGTAGATGAAGTCTAGTTAAGAGAACATATGGGCAGCCATAATGGCTCAGACCAATGGTCCATCTAGCCCAGAATCCTGTCTTCCAACAGTAGCCAATGCTAGGTGCCCAAGAGGGAATGAACAGAACAGGTAATCCATCAAGTGATTCATCCCCTGCCACCCATTTTCAGCTTTCAGCAAACAGTTGTGCCATTATGGTTCTATAAACCATTTTATATAGACTTGAGGTAGAATTTTCAGAAGTACCTCAATGTCTTTGGAGCATAAATCCCCTTTTCAAAAGTGGCTTAGGCACTTAGAAGCCTAAGTCCCATTGGAAGTCAAATATAGGTGTAACCCCTCTGGAGTTGGTTGTCCTGACATATTACATTAAGCCTTCCTGGACCCATGCACAGAAGACAATGTTCCCTGTCTTCATACATGTGCTGCTGATAGTTCCAGATCACGTTGCCCCTCGCTTCTATTTGTGCAAAACTGGATTTAAGTCATGGATCAATTGGATTAAGTCATTGTGCTACTGCTCCTTATTGTGGAACAAATGTTTATGCAGTGGAGTAGGCAATCGGCGAAATGCTAGATGGCATTTTGGCAGCATTTTCTGACTCATAGAAAATAGCGGCCTTGAGGGACAATGACAATTCATTCATAGTACAGTGGACCTGTTAAATGTTGCTACTGCCACAGAATCTCTTTTGGTGTACCATCACTGCTAGTGCACGACAACTTGCAGGGGTTGTGGGATCACATCATTCTGCAGATTTAGGATGAACCTTTGTCTATCTAAGTGAGGAGCTTGGACCCACTGTCCAGCTCCAGAACACTCTGTTTAAGGAAGCCATACTGGTTGAGAAGCAAGTTGCTATTGCTCTGATATCTAAAGGTCTGTTACAGACCACTTTGGAGTTGGCAAGTCCATTGTTGGGGTCATGGATGTGGAACTTGATGAGGTGATGAATACTGTGGTTTACCCAGGGGTGGCTAGTATAAGAAACATTCCTGAAATAATTGCTGGTTTTCACAGATGAGGTTCCCAAACTCATGCCAATAGTTTGCACACAACAAGGATAAGGTGAACCACAAAGGATACTATTCCATCGTTCTGCAAGGCTTGGTGGACCACAGAGACAGGTTCATGAATATTAATGTGGGTGTTTGTAACATTGACACCTATACAAAACCCATCATTACAGGTTGTCTTGAATGTGTTTATAGCTTGGGGTGATGTTTGTGCTGGTAACAGTTGCCTCTCGTACTGCAGAGACTGCTCCTCTCTGGCCCTGATTTCTCTGCTCCATCCCAGCAACAGGTCCTCCAGGGCCCTTCTACATCTTCCTCTCCCTTCTCTCGTGTTCTCTCTCTGTCCTCTTGTTGAGAGAATTTGTGTCTTCTCCAGAAAGTCCTAACAATTAAATGGACAAAAGGAAGATGATATTTTAGGCCATGGGGAAAATGTAACACATCCCTCCACATAACCTTGCTTTGCAATAGAATGCCACAATTTTGCTACTTTTGAACATTTATGGAATGTAATTGTCTCTCTCCATTATGTGCCCTGGTTCTCAGAAAGCCCCCTTGCTACTCATGAGGAAGGACCAGACACACATACAATAGTGAGATACATGTAATAGTATTTTTCACAAATTAAACTGTTTATAATGTGAGAAGGTGAAGGGTGGGGATAATTTCCTCCTGTTGCCAGTTTTACTTTTCTTTCTTTAATACTGGATCACCTATCGAGCATATTGGTGTATTTCAAATACCAGAATGGAAAAAAGAAGTGGCTTTTCGATTCAGCAGTACTGGATCCCTCAAACAATGCCAAGGAGATTTTTATGAGAATGGTCACAGCATTACATATCAATGAATGGAGAGGTTTAATGAGCTAGGAAGGTGGCCCTAACAAATTTGCACATCTGCTAAACCTCAAGGATGAGCTGGAATTCATGCTGCATGAGAAATTTACTAGTACAAGCTTCCATGTCTTGGAAGAATAATTATAGAAATGGACAAAATCCTGAGCTAGAATATAGTTCTTTGATCCAAAGGAGATTTGAACCCTTGTCCCCTGTTTGCCTGTCAGCATGAAATGGAGATGGAGGCAGGGATGCTGCAACTTTATTACAAATATCCTGGGACCCAGGACAGTGCCATAAATCCTTTCCCAAGACAGCTTGAAAGGTATGCTGAACTGTTCTGACCCTGAGACTGGATACCACCCCCAGCTCCACTCTGTCTGACCCTAGAAGCCTGACTGTCTCCTGGTTAAGAGAGAAATTCAGGGAGAGACATTACAACTTTACTAAAATGTTACTCAGACCCAGGACTGCAATACAAATCTTTTCCTTAGTCAAATTTAAAGGTATATTAAGGTATGTTGAACTAAGATGTGCTCTGAGTGGCCTCGGTATGTCCCCTGCCTGACAGTACAGACAGAAAAACTGATTTTTAGTTCCCCAAGTTTCAACAGAATGTGGTCTGAATGCAAGGTACATATTCTGTAATGCTAGAAACTTGGGGGAGTAAAGTGGTCTCATTTGAAATGAAAATATTCAAGCCCTGTTCCCTTCCTTTTTTTTTTTACCTCTTCTGTTCCCCCTCACTCACATTTCATTCTGGAACAAGCTTAATACTTGTAACCATTCCTTCTACCTTCTGCCAGAGCTAATTAAACAAACTTTCAGGTGAAAAAGAAAATATTAATTTGGAACTGGCTAAACTGATTAACGTAAATAGTATCCAAAAATTCTTTAAAACGATGGGTTTTGGAGTTGATGTCTGTGTACTAGTTGCTAGTTGCTGCAAGCAGTGCTAAATATCAATTTTGGACTGAAGGAAGTTCCAACTGTTTATTTATGGTTAACTATCTAAACAGATGTCAATAACACTACATGTTCTTGAAATGTTGGCTTCAATGGAACTAATCATGGAATAAACTCAGTGTAAGTAAGGGGGACAGAATTAGGCCCAAGTGATTGTTTGCATTGGTTTGGTTGAATTTTTTCTAATGATCAGACAACATCACTAAAGCATTTATGAGTAGTAAAAATATATATAATAATTTAAGCATTGGAATGCCAGTGATGACAGAACTGATATACATTCTCCTCAAATATTCTCATGATTCACATAGATGAACAAGTGACATGCTTTCAAAGAACATGTAGAATTGTCATAATTGCATGATCCTCAGCAGAAAAATCTACTAGCTGCATCTGCTGAATATTAGGTTCTTGTAAAAGGCTAACGTAATCCTCCCCCACCTCTGCCCACTTTTGAGCAAACCTGTCATAACTGCACCTCAGGGAATGAAGCTGGTAGTATACACTCCATATAATCAGATCAAATACCTAAGGCTGTTATTTTCACATTTTATTAATTTTCAACTAGATCAAGGAAGTTCTTGGTGGAGTTAGGCTCATTAAAGAGAGAAAATAAGTTGATTTGAGATGGCATACATCAGTGAGTGAGGGAAGGTGAGGGATAGGTAGGTGTTACTTTTGTTAGTCAAACAGCATTTCAACAAAAAAATAAGAGAGAGATTGGAGAAAGATGCATATATGTATAATATATGGGAAAATAACCATAGCCAGGAGGTTGTCAACCAGCTGAAGAACGTATGACTTGTCAAACAAATGATAAATGAACAATTTTATCTTGTTGCCTTAGCCAGAAGTTTATAAACCTGTTGTCATTCTAAATCCTACAATTTTAAGTGCCTGTACAATACTACGTTTTCTTCTGTTATCAGTTCTTTAAAGTGTCAGCAGAGTCTGAATGAGCTCTCCCCTGACATCTAGTGGTGACCTGTGGAAGAGAACTTCAGGAGCTGATCTCATTTGCCCAGGTGCTCAGCATGATGGGATTGCTTACCCAAATGGTCACTTTTGGCTGGTGTTGGAGCCCGTCTCCTTGTTATTGAGCTAGGAGTAATAAATGGTAGTTATCTTTGTGGTGTGAATTGAGGGAAGCAGAACTGTACCTGGCATACCCCGATGAAGGGACTCACCGACAACTAAACAGCACTTGCTAGGCAGGGGACATGGGTTCCACAGCCCAGTGAGAGGTGTGGCGAGCGGCTGGTGGAGAGATGTGGTGACTGGCCAGCAGGCTGGCTGGCAGAGACGTGGCTGGCTGTTGGAGAGGCGAGGCCAGCAGGCTGGCTGTTGGAGAGGTGCAGAGAACAGCCAGCAGGTTGGCTGGTGGAGAGGCACAGCAAACAGCCACCAGGGTGGCTGGTGGAGAGGTGCAGCTGACAGAGAGTGCCAGAACAGAGCCCCGCAGAGAGGGGCGGCAAGTGAGTGCCCAAACATTGGAGCGAGTAAGGTTTTTCCTTACTCTCCTCCCCCCAGGGTGGGAGATGAACTCTGCAGATCCAGCTCTGAACTCTGGATCTGCACTGTCTAAGGACAGCAACCGTGAGTGGGGTGCAGAGAAGGGACGGGCACGTCAAAGGGACTTTTGGGTTGCTGGACTTAAGAACCTGAGAGGAAAAGGACACTGCCCAACTTACCTGGTGGTGGGTCTTTTGCTCAGTGTTTGTGTTTATAAACCCTGTTTGTGGTGTTTCCCCAAATTAATGCAGCATTATTTCCCTCCTTTTATTAAAAGTTTTTTGCTACACTCAGACTGTGTGCTTGTGAGAGGGGAAGTATTGCCTCTTAGAGGTGCTCAGGAGGTGGTGTGTAATTGTCCCAGGTCACTGGGTGGGGGCTCTAACTGGTTTTGTATCGTATTGTTGAAAAGGAACCCCTTGATACTGAACCCGGCCCGTATTGCTGCCAACTCTGACTGGCAGAAGGATTACAAAAGTAATGAAATTAGAGTGGAGATTTTGGCCAAGCTCAAGGAAACCAAAACTTGTTCATGGGCTGAAATGCTGGGGAACATAAACTTAAGGGACTGATTATCAGAAGTGCTGAGCTGTCATAGCTCCATTGCATTGAATAACTGTGGGAAATTTCAGTAATACAGAGTACATCCTTCTAAAAACAAAAAACATTTACTACAAAATGTAGCTTAAATTACTGGTATCTTCCTTGTGGTCCCATCCTCTTTGTCAAGGGAATTTCTCTTTTCACCCTCAAAAAATTGTGATGACACTATCATAAAACAATATAATTAAACCACTGGCAAGTTACTAATATGGAGACAGATCAGCCTCTCCCATTGGAAAAGCTGTGGAAGGTGTTTAAAGGGTGAGGAAATCTCTGTAAGGTTCCCCTCATGAATGCTCCCTCTTGGTAGCAAGGGTTACTTCTTGGTTGCTCCTCTGTGTCTGAATACTTATTTACTGTACAGAATTACTCCTATAACACTACAATCAAAACCGTCAGGGATGGGATTTTCAAAGGCATGTGGATTTAGGAGCACAAGTCCCATTGACTTTCAGTGGAACTCGTGGCTCTAAACCCCTTAAGTACTTTTGAAAATCTCTCCCCAAACATACATACTTAATGACAACAGGGATTTTTTATTCATTGTATATATGCCAATCATTAATATATGCACGTATGTTTTTTGTCTATCAGTTTCAGTAGCTCCCACCACCAGATTATCTGGGCTCTATACAAAGTGTTAAAACAAACAGGAGTAGCCTGATGGTTCAGTTCTATTTTTATTACAGTATTTCACTGAGTTAGTTTAGGCTGCTTTTCCTGGCAGATTTAAAGCTTTCCAGTTAGGTCAATTATAATTTTATCTGACATTGCTCGCTATAGTACAGGCAACCTGTATCCATCAGCAGAACATTTTAATGTTCCTTCCCAGACATCAGTGTCAACATCATATGTTTACTCTGGTCAAGAGTGCAGGACAATCTTTCACCTCTTTTGATTCTGGCAGTTGAGACCCATGACTATTCATGGGTACATTTGACAAGTTCTTTTTCTGCAGGCTGACCATAATTTACCATACTACCATCTTTGTAATGGTTCCTAACATTAATTCGCTCAAGATTCTGAATTTATTTTCCGGTACCAGGTTTATCAACAAGTGGTGTCTCATGCTGCTTATGTAACACAATACACACAGACACTCGATCTGGCCCAAATTGAACCCCACCCCCCTTTCTGGGGTTTACTTTTATTGTTAACTTAAATAACAAGCAAATAAAAAAAATAAACCTCATCCTAAACTCTTTATTGAGTTTGGCTGTGCCACTCAGAGACATTCAGTCTTTGGGTTGGAGTTAATACAACCCATCTGGTCTGACATTAGGGCAAGTCAGGAGGAAAGCTCTGCAGTTCTATGAAGATAATTTTGTTATGACTATAGCACAAGATAAGCTACAGACATACTGAGAATGTGAATCACATTTCATTAAAAAACTTCTTCAATATGTTCCATATTTGGTTGCAGATCATCTTGTGGTTAAAATACGGGCCTGGGACTCAGGAGATCTGAATTCTATTCTGAGCTCTGCCACGGGTTCAATGTGACCTTGTGTTAGTGTCTCTCCTTCCCTCAATTTCCCCATCTGTAAAAGGGGAATAACAATGCTTCCCTACTTCACAGAATTCATTATTGTTTGTGAGGAGCTCACATACTATGGTGATGGACCTCCATAGAAAAGCATATGGTAATATCATAATGGCAAATGAATAGTGTGACAACTATGGCAGTTACTCACATGAAAATGAAACATTGGGAAAGTATTTAATATGCTTTAGCAACTAGAAACAAAGAGGAAAGCCAGCAGCCAGTATCATCTGCCAGTTCTCCACAGACCACAAACAAGTGATCTTTGATTGCCAGGATGTACTGGTCTCAGTTTGAAAACTGTTATGTTATAGTTATTTTAATACATTTAATTACATCTATAAACACAAGACACAAACATCAGCCACTTCATAGTTTAGCATGCAAGAATGTAGGTGGTGTTCTATAAACTGGCTTAATTAGTTCACATACAATAGTCCCGTAAGTGACTTAATTAATAATTAATAGTTAGTTCAGAGCTGCTTGATGGTTGGCCAGTGTCACTACCAGAGAACATGCCGGGACATCATTTAGAGCAGTGGCTATTAGGCCAGTTCTCTGGAAGTTTGGGGGATTCATAGTTTGTACCTAACTCACACTAAATAGTTATTTGGAAACCACACTTCTTCAGTGTGTCCAGTTTTGCCAACTCTCACAATTTTATCATAAGTCTTGTGATATTTGATGTTTTTCTTAAATCACCAGCTCCTTGGAGGCAAGAATCTCAGCTTTCATTTAAAAAGAACATTTCTAGCCTTCATGGATGAGGAGAGAGCTTGGTATCAAGTGCATTGTAAAGATTCAACACTCAGAAAGCACATAAAAAGAACCCACATTTTTTATTATTTTTTAAATATCATGGTTTTTAAGCCAATCTCAATCTTCTTTGGGGCCTTACTATGATTTTTGTACACAGGAGTTGGCAATGCGGTTAGTAGAAAAGTTGGAAGGAGTGATATTAGTCACCCAGTGTATGAATTGTTAAACTCCTTTGTCTCTCTCTCTGATCCCCATCACCATAATATCAGACCGCCTCACAATCTTCAATACATTTATCCTCACAAACCCCTCTAAAGTAGGGAGGTCCTATTTTTCCCATCTTGCAGATAGGAAACTGAGGCACAGAGTGTTTAAGTGACTTACGCAAGGTCTGACAGGAAGGCTGTGGTAGAGCAGGTATTGAACGTGAGTCTCCCAAAGCCCTAGGCTAGTGCCCAAATCCACCGGACTACTCTTCCTCTCTGTTTTTATGGAAGCATGACAAGTAGAACCACTTATCTCCTGACCCCCTCCCCCATTTGCTGCAAAATCTTCTAAATAGAAGATTCTGTGGAGAAAGCTGCCTGCCCCCATGTCCACGGGTCTTCTTTCTACAGAGTAACTCTAAATATTCCAGAGCCCACCGTGGCTGCTCATAGCCCTTCAAAACACTTTGGGACTGAGGAAATCTTTGCAAAAGAGACAAGCGACATAATTCCTTGAGTCTTTTTCTGTAAACCTTTTATATGTTTTATTTGAAATGTATTTTGAGGGGAAGGGAATTTTGTGCATTGTGAATTTCCCAAAGAGCATCCACAAACTGCCTGAATTTGTATCTAAGGCTGGAAAAGAAAAGGAGGGAAACTGAAAAACTATTAAAATTCATCCTAACATGCTATTCACTGCTTATTGTTCATTTGTTTTTCCTGATAGGTTAAGGCCTTTCTTGACTTCAGTTTTGATTTCCCAATATGGCACAAAGTGAAAGCAGGTTTTCTTTCTTGTGCATTTCTGCAAAAGGTCAAATTAAATTGCTTCATGTCCAGTATAATTCTGAATATTTTGCTGTAAGATAAACACAGCTCTGCCATCAAAATCTGCTTTCTGCTCACCAGTTCTTTAATCAGTTTCACTGAGCTGCAGCTGGGACTTTTTGAATTCAGCATTTCACTTTGCTGGGGTTTATGTGAACACGTTCTTTGGTTTCAACCCTAAGCAGTATGTACCACCAGGTTTCACTTTGGGGTGCTGTGTTTGTTTAACCTGAATGTCAAAGGAAACTTAGAATGACTGATTTATGCTTTTTAAACAATATGAAACCCTGAATTCTACATGATTTTGATGTAACTCTCTAAATCTGTCCAGATTTGCTACCATATGCTCAAAATTGGAGGCAGGAACACTTGAAAGGACTGTGAACTTCACTAAATTTGCAGTGAACGTGGTCTGCATGTGGCTTTTGAAAGAAATCCTGAAAGCAGGTGAGTTTTACTGCAAAAACGTCACAAAGCCCTAGTAGCAGCACAAAAAAGAGGATGATAGTGGCATTTGAAATGATGTAACCTCTGTGAACTATATTCTAAGACATATTTAGAATTAGCTTTTATCTGTTATCATCTTCCTTGAGAGAGGTATGACCTTGTTCTCTGAATGAACACAGGAGTGGAAGTAAGGAACACACATTCTATTCTCATATCTACCCAGGACTTGAAAGGTGGCTTTGGGCAAATCTCTAACTCAATTTAACAGGACCAGATTGTGAACCCTTCTCCAGTTAGTGAGCAGTTACTCACACAAGTAGTCACATGGATTTATGGGTCTACTCATGTGAGTAACTGTACACTGATATGGCCCTGATTGTTATATTTTAGTATTTATTATTTGTGTTATGGTAGTTCTCAGATGTCCCAATCAGGACTGACCCCATTGTGTCAGGCACTATAAAAACACACAGAAAGACATGGTCATTGCCCTGACCTGAAAAACTTCCAATCTAATTTGCAATATGTATTACACATGATCGGAGGGAGAGGGGATGAGGGAAGCTACTTAGCAGGGGTGTTGTGAGGCTTAATTCATGATTGTAAATACTTTGATTATGAAAAGCACTATATCAGAGTTATCAGTTAAAACATTAATAATATGGTAAAAATTAACTGTTCTCCATTTTCATCCGCATCAGCACGTATACCTATGTGCTTGAAAAGAAAAGGAGAACATAGTTAACATTCCATTGAATGTCCACCTAACTATATAGATTTCATCATTATGTACAATTATCTGTCTTGATCAGGTTACAAATACAAATAGTGCTGTTGGTGTTTGCTGATTTCCAGGATGCATTATTTGGATTTCCAGAATGCATTTGGCTGAACAGATGTTTATCCACCTAACAAAGACCCTTGATCTTGCCACTGATTTTTGTTTCAAGATGTTAATAGAATCCACTTTACTAGGCCAAGGATAAATTTAGCTTTCAAGCTGGTAGCAGGAAACTTTGTAGCATTATCAGTTAACTGTCAAAAGAGTAAAGGAATTTCTTCACAGTGTTATTAGGTGATCATTGGTGTTGCTTTGTTAGTTCATAAGCAGTACCCATATATTTAATTCATTTGTATGGCTGGAAATAATGCAACTGACAACCATAAAACAGTTTCATACATAAAATATGCTAACTATCAAATACTCTAACTGTTTGCATCCTACTAAATCCTATGGTCATTTTTCTTAAACTGTGTCAAATCATTCTGGTAAAACTGAATAAATCATAATTTCACAAAGAAATACTTTTTGGCAATTAGAGAAGCATACTATCAAAAAAAAAAAAAAAGGGAGAACTTGTTACATCAAGACCCTTACAAGAAACCCTGCCTTCTCAGAAACAATCACCACCATGTACCTCACTATTGCTAAATTCCCCTTGCAGTTTCTGTTGGACATTATTCTTCATTTCCTGTCCAAAAGGAATAAAAGGGCTAAATTCACAGCTAATACTAGGCATAAAGAATAATATAACCAGCAATAATGCTGAGCATCTGAACCTTTATGCTGAGGACCTGTCAGGATTAAGCCCATTGTCTTTTTTTTTTAATATATATTATAGCAGGCTTAGGTAGTAGCCATTATAATTGAGGTTAAATTCCAATTTATATATTCTAATAAGATGCCACCTTTTATAGTTATTCATAAATTCTTCAAACACATTTATTTTGGGATGATACTTTCCAGTATTGATCATAACCAAATGGAGAACATTTCTGGAGTTGTTTTAGCCAATATAGTTCAGCATTTTCTGTTTTGGTTGCGTGTGAGGAAAGACAAGTGTTCATAATGTGTTCTGAACAGAAATTTTGCAATTGCATAATTAAAAAATGATTGAAACCAGAAATGTCAGCCTGGGTTTGTTTTGTAGACAGAAGGTGTTCAAGTCAAGGTTGAAGAAAATTAGTGTTAAATAAATTAGCATTTCAAATCACCACATTATGGCATGTGCAGTAGAATTTTTCTAGTCTTTTTTTTAACAATGTATTTGTAAAGGTGACACAGTACATGAGACGTAATTTTAAAACTCATTGTCTTCAAGCATAACTTGATTTGTACCAGTAGATATAAATGAGATCTACCAAAAACACCAAGTTTGAAGAAAAATCTGTTTAATAGAAATAAAGACATAAAAGTTTGAAGTGGGCATGTGCACCCTGAACTGTTGCCACCTTTTGGGTGAACTGGGTCCTGAAAACAGGAAGTGGGTTCTGAAATTGCGGGATGGTCCAGAGTTTGAGATGGCTGAAATTCTGAGATTGCAGTTGGTTTGTGAAAGATTTAACTTTGAGATGGTTCAAAGTATATGAGGGCAGTTTATACAGGAGGCTTCAGCTGATAATAGCTGCATTTAGGAGACTTCCTGCCAAAAAGTGCCTCATCAAAGAAATTACATGCTCCAGAACTTAAATGACTTGGAATTTTTTTGTTCTTACCCCCACTCACACACACACACACTTTAAAAGACAGGTCAAGGCAATTGTATTCTAAAACTAAGGGTAAAGCAGTGTTAAAGTTGAGAAATCAATCTCCTATAAATCCAGGAAATTCTCGACATTGACATTGAAGACACAACTTTTACTATTCCACTTTTGGTTGCACTTAGTGTTTCTTATGTTTGGAGAGATATTAACAGTGGAATTCCCTATCTTATGTAAAGGGAATCTCTCTATACAGGGATCTTTATGATCTTCAGAACCATCTTTTGATTGATGTGCCTACTTCTCCCCCTCCCCCCACCTTAATTTGGATATGCACTCCACATGGATCTCTTTAGTCCAGTGTTGATCTCTGAGTAACAACAGGTGTTCATATTTCTTCTGATTTATCTTGAGCTAGATAACCCAGAACATACCACACAGTGAATTAAATTTGAGAAAATATTTTCTCAGATATTCTCTTCTAATAGATTTTTAGAGTTTTGCATTTCATAGCTGCTTGTTTGTTTGTGTTTGTTTTGTTTATGATGCCAGGTTGTCACAAGGGGGCAGAGATTGTTCCAGGTGGTATCAGTTCCATCATGCAATGATCATAGGAAGGAATAAGAAGTCCCTCTCAGCTTTTGGAGTACCTCCAATGCTCAAGATCATCCTATTTAGGACCATACAAGATTTGTCCATGTTGTTCACCTCTAGAGAAAAATGAGGAGGTATGCCTATATAATGGATATATGACATACCAATCCAGTAGTTAAGTTGAAAATGGGGTTCTGCAATTTGTAATTTCATCTTGAAAGGGCCAAGCACCACATTTGGGGATGAATGTACCTGACAGAAGGATATTATAATGTTTTGTAATTGGTAGTTAATGGGTATGATGGCTTTTCCATGCTCCACTGGTTGGTTTGCAGCAGATAGAAGACATAAGGCCATGGACATTGTAGACATGTGTAGCCAGTGCAAAGAGATTCCAGTACAATATTAGAGCATGGGCTTCTTTCAAGATAGTCCATTTTAAGATGAATGTGGCCTTGCCTCATTCATACAGCAGATATTTTCCCAATTCTCACAACTTACCAAGATTTATAAAGTGATTAGTTAATAGGCGAATAACCCCAATACTAATCAAATATATATAATTTCACTGTACTGCCACTTTTTTTGGAGTTCTGTCTACATTCATGGAACTCTAATTCTCAAAGGCTGTTAGCAGTGTCAAAGCTGTCTTCCATTCCTGTGCCAGTCCTTGCTTTGTTTAACGAGCTAACATATTTAAGAGTGCTGTAATAACCTTTGGTTGGTGTAGTGATACATTTAATCATTTGTGTATTGAGACAGTGCCTGTGAAAGTTCACTTTCATAACTAAATTGCCTCTATCAAAATTAAGTAATAGCTCACTTAACTCTTCAGACTTCTGAATAATGAGAGTACTGCAGGAATTTACTGCTTGAACTACAATAAGTTGATTGACCATGTTTCCACTTCACAAATCTGGAAACATATAGCAGTGGAGTGGACAGTTGCCAGAGAAAGTCTGATGGTCAGAAATAAAATTTGATATGACCACTTGACATAGCAAGCAGTGAATTTTGTGAAATGTAATGTAAACTTGGCTTTTCTTCTACTTCTTGGGGACATTTAGCACATTCCTTTTTGGGGAAGGAGAGCAAGAGCAAGCTTTCCATGTCAGTGTTTCTAAATCTATTTTTTGGCTGATGGCATCTTTTCTTTTTTTAAGCTTCACAGCCATAGCAAATGTTTTTAAAGGATCAATGCACAGCATAGCATTAATGTATGTATGCAAAATGTATTTTAACAACCTTAATATTAACTATCAAATCAATTCAATTGGTACTTTACAACTAATTGATTTGGATGGATGATATTGGGCATAGCTTTCCCCAGCCTAGGTGCCAAAATTGTGGCCAATATTTTCATATCACTATGAATTAGGGCAGTGGTTCCTAAACTTGTTCCGCCGCTTGTGCAGGGAAAGCCCCTGGCGGGCCGGGCCAGTTTGTTTACCTGCTGCGTCCGCAGGTTTGGCCGATCACGGCTCCAAGCCAATGGGGGCTGCGGGAAGTGGCGCGGGCCAACGGACGTACTGGCCGCCACTTCCAGCAGCTCCCATTGGTCTGGAGCAGCGAACCGCGGTCACTGGGAACCACGATCGGCCAGAGGCTTTCCCCACACAAGTGGCGGAACAAGTTTGGGAACCATTGAATTAGGGGGATTGGTTTATAGTTCAAGCATGATATGAGAGCCTGACATGATTTAGGAATAACTGAAATCAAGCCTTCCCTGTGTGGAGTGGGGGGTGGAGGTGGAGAGTACCCTCCTCTAGGAATACGCTGAACAGGGTAAGCAGCTTACCTATAAGGGATTCAAAAAACTGTTCATAAACTTCAACTGGGAAGCATCTAGGCTGGGACCTTATCCCATTTCATGGATTGCAGGGTACTGGCAAGCTCTGATGTTGTTAATGGAGCATCCAAGCTCTCCTGCTGGGCCACAGAGAGTTGGGATATCTGTATTTTAAGAAAGAAAATGTCCAGGGCCTCATACAAAGGGGCAGAATCTGAATGGTATATACAGATGTAAAACAATTGTTTATTTAGATCTCTGGGTGTGGTATACAATTTATTTTATGTATCTTGGATTGTTGTAATAGTCATCTCGGCTGTTCGTTCCACCAGTTGGTGAGTTAACAGTCTACCTGCCATTTTCTCCTGCCTCCGAGAAGTGTTTTCTTAACTGAAAAAGTACAAACTCAGCTTGGTCTTGTGATTAAGTGTGTAGACCCCCACAATGTAGCAGCCAAGAAAGAGTTAATAATGTACCAGTTACTCCACCAGCTGTGTCAAAGGGTATGTCAACACCTCAATTAAAAACCCGTGGCTGGCCCCTGCCAGCTGATTTGGGCTAAGGGGATGTTCAGGCTGCAGCCTGAGCACTGGGAGCTTCCCTCCTTGCAGGATCCTAGAGCCTGGGCCCCAGCCTGAGCCTAAATGTCTACACTGCAATGAAACAGCCTGTGACGGGGTCTGCTTACCCCTCACTAGCCCAGACAGGGTTACGCCCCAGGTATTGATAGCGGAAGTCCTGCCCCCCTGGCAAGACTGGGCATGCTCCAAGGGCTCTAGTAGTAGTATAAAGGGAGAGAAACCAGCTCATTCTAGGCTGGAGGCCGCAGGGTAAGGATCTGCCTGGGAAGCTCCTGCGGAAGGCCAGCCACAGTCTCTGACTGTGCCGGGAATCGAAGCCGTCCATGGCCTGCCTGCACCCCGGCGACTGGAGGAAACCCTGGAGACAACTAGCCCAGCCAAACACAGAGGACCCGACGTCTCATGGGAAACCCTAACTCAGACACCGGTACGAAGTGACCCAGGAAAGGTGACGGAGTGGTACCTCCCCCTGGGGAAGCTCAGCATGTTTCGGTAGGATCCTCCCCCCGCTGAGTCAGTGGCAAGCCGCTACGTCACTGTTAGGGCCCTGGGTTGGGGCCCGGTGGAGTCGGGTGGGCCTGGGCTCCCCAACCAGGGCTGCCACACCCCAACGCTAGAGACTCTGGCCACTAGGCCACGCTACCCTACGCCAAAGGATTGTTTTATGGACTCCGGCCATCAGGCCCCCCTGCCCTGCACTGAAGGGTGGCACTATAGACTCTGGCCGCTAGGCCACGCTATCCTGCACTGAAGGGTGGCGCTATAGACTCTGTCTGCTAGGCCACGCTACCCTGCACTGAAGGGTGGTGCTATAGACTCTGGCCGCTAGGCCACGCTACCCTGCACTGAAGGGCGGCTTTACGGACTGTGACCGATAGCCCAGCTGCCCTGACTCTTGGGGTGTTGACTGTCACTCAGCCCCTTTGCTCAAGCCCCACTCAGCTGGCATAGGCCAACCCTAGGTTTTTAATTACAGTGTACACATACCTTAAGAGGTCAATTAGTAACAGCTGGTATAAAAGGCTGCAGCATAGAGAAGAGCTGCTGCCAGAGAGGTGGAGTGTGGCCTTGAAGAAGCACCTCAGTAGCCAGCTGGGAAGAAGCTGCACTCCAGCATGGGAGGAGTGGAGTCTGTAGCCCTGTGGGAAATGCAGACAAACAGGGAAAAGGTAGGAACAGCCCAGGGAAGCAGTTGGAGATTGTAAGGAGCAGTCCTGAGCTTCCAAACATAGGGTCCGAAAGGGTTCCTGAGTTTTCCTTCTCCATCTGGAGAGAAAAATCAAACCCCAGGATAAAGAGAGGCAAATGAGGGCCAAAGGCCTGGCATAAAAGCCATTAGACTTGTTGTGTTTTTCTGTTACCCCAGAATGGGACTGAACTGAAAGATGGGCCAGGCCACGGAAGCTGCAGACAGCTACAGCACCAGATAGACAACAGGCAACACTGCATCCTGGCACTAGGGGAGTGGTCTGGTGATGAGTTCACTTCCTGACAGGGTTGAGTGCAGCTTATTGAGCGCAGACTTGTTTCTGCTCAGTCTACATAGGAGTACTGAGGAAGGATTACTGTTTTCCTGGTCCATCTCCTTGACTTTCCTTTTATGGAGTACCATAGTTTCCCTTTGCTCCCTTATTTTAGCCACAGAAAAGCTAATCATTCTGTCTCTAACACAGACATTTAAAGTTTCCCAAAGAAGCTTGCAGAGGGAGTTGAGGGCTCACTGCATCCAGGCAGAGGTCAATTTCCTTATTTATCAACATCTGAAAATGGTGGGTCTAAAAGTAGTAAGGTGTTAAACCTCCATCTATTTTGTTTCTCATCCAGCACGATGGAAATCAATTGCAGGGTAAAGGGTGCATGGTCAGAGATCACTATAGTGCCAACTGAAGAGTTGAATATAAATTAGACTAGCCCCTCTGAGATTATGAAAAAGTAGGCCTATGAATATGTATTATGGACAGGGGAGAAAATGTGTAATCTCTTTCTCTTGGGTGCACAAGTCTCCACACATCACAGAAATGTATTTTAAAATTTGGTGCAGTGGTGTTTTGGATCCAGCTCTTCAGCAGTGGTCCTTAGCACACTATACAACATTCTTTCTAACAATCTACGAAGTGAGGTAATATGTTAAATGCTTAACAGTGAGGTATTAGTTTATTGTCACTCAGTCCCAAAGAAAGATATACTGGAATTGGAAAAGGTACAGAAAAGAGCAACAAAGATGATTCGGGGTATGGAACAGCTTCTGTATGAGGAAAAATTAATAAGATGGGACTTTTCAGCTTGGAAAAGAGATGACTAAGGGGGGATATGGTTGAGGTCTATAAAATCATGATTGATGTGAAGGACGTGTTATTTAGTCCTTCTCATAACACAAGAACTACGGGTCACCAAATGAAATTAATAGGCATCAGGTTTAAAACAAATAAAAGGAAGTATTTCTTCATACAACACACAGTCAACCTGTGGAACTCTTTGCCAGAGAATGTTGTGAAGGCCAAGACTATAACAAAAGAACTGGATAAGAATGGGATATAAAACCCTGTTCTGAAGTTTCCCTAGCCTCTGTTTGCCAGAAAGTGGGAATGGGTGACACAGGATGGATCACTTGATGATTACCTGTTCTGTTCATTCCCTCTGAAGCACCTGGCATTGTCCATTGTCAGAAACACAAGATACTGGGCTAGATGGACCATTGGTCTGACCCAGTATGGCCATTCTTATCTTTTTATGTTCAGTATAACATATAGATATAGCAGTATTTCCATCTTGGTCATTTGAAATCAGCTTTCTATTTTATGCACGAATTATCTGAGGCTGAATACAAGGACAGACAGCCTGATAGATGTCTTAACTGTAGATAAACTCTTGCATTTATCTAATCAAAGTTGATATTTTAAAATGTATGCTTCACAAAACTGCTGCTGTGGTCCAAATGTCACTTTCGGTATCCAGACATACACAATGTCAGAATGAAAAGAAGATGACCGATAAAAGAAGAAATGAAGTGTCTATATTTTTAAAGTCAATTGATTCAGGAACTGCTTTGTGAATTTCACTTGCATTGTTTTAAAGTTCTTTAAGAGATAGATTAACTGTTGAATGTCACCCATCAGAGTTTCACAACTAATTTTCTTCAGCTTTTTTTCTCCAGCTTCCATATAAAGAAAATGCAAAATATTAGAATTATACAAATTGATTGATTCCATCATGCACTATGAACATTTTCTTCTGCAAAAATTAGCTTTTAAGTTGTAAAAGCTATCTGATATCTAGGGGCGGCTCTAGGCACCAGCAAAGCAAGCACATGCTTGGGGCAGCCCATTTGCAGGGGCGGCAGGGATCCAGCATGGGAGCTGAGAACCAACAGGGGGCCCTGGGAGCTGTAGTTCCTTGGTTAGCTCCCTGCTTATAGAGCCAGCCCTGGAGCAGGGAAAGAACTACATTTCCCAGCATTCCCTGGCCACTACCAACAGGAAAGAGGGGGAGGGAGTGAGGAAGCTGAGACCTCATGCTGCAGCCTGCTGTGAATGGAGAGCTGCACTGTGAGTAGGGATACCATATTTTAACATTCAAAAAATAGGACACTCCACGGGGAGGGAGGGTAGCCCCACCCTGCCACCATCCACTCCCGCCGACTGCCGCCCACAGTAACCCCAACCTATCCAACACCCCTGCTCCCTGTCCCCCTGATCACCTCCTCCCGGGACCCCTGCCCCAACTACCCCCCAGGACCCCACCCCCTATCTAAGCCACTCTGGTCCTTGTCCCCAACTGCCCCCTCCTGAGGACCCCCTCCCCAACTTCCCCCCTAGGACCGCACCCTCTACCTGTCCCCTGAAAAACCCCTGGGACTCCCATGCCTATCCAACTGCTGCCTGTCCCCTGACTGCCCCCCCCCCAAACCCCTGACCCATCTAACCCCACCTTCTCCCTGCCCCTGACTGCCCCACCTGAACCTCCACCCCATCCAACCCCCCCTGCTCCCAGTCCCTTGACTGCCCCCCCCAGAACCCCCTACCCCTTCTCCAACCCCCTAGCCCCCTTACTGTGCCACTCAGAGCAGTGTGTCTGGCTTCGCGCAGCACCAGACACGCTGCTGCATACATGCTGCCATGTTCCCCTGCAGAGCCACAGCCCCCCCACCCCCACCCCTGCCTTCCAGATTTGAACACCTCAAAATTCAGGAGTGCTCAAGCTCAGTTTGGGTGGCTGTTACTTCATTTCTCCCAAATCAAATATACTGATCCACTGTAACTTGCTATAGAAAAAGTAGGATAAAATTGAGCAAGAAATGCTTCCCAGTGGTTATTAGGACTGGAATTGCTATTTTCAACAGCCACTGCCTTTTTTTGTTCCTTTGTTTAAAAGGAAGACTGTGATATTGCATTGGCAAATTCCCCATAGAAAGAAAGAGTGGAACAAAAGAATAATAAAGGCATCTCAACTTTTCCTCATTTATGTAGGACAGTCTTATAATATGCACCCAGATATCCTCCAATCACACAAGCTAAAAAGTGTTTCACTTTACTGCAGTTCTGTAACCATATGGGAACCAATCCTGTCTGTGTTCTGTGTACACCTAAAATTCCAGTTGAATGACCTGCCCTGGGAGTGAGTTACCAGTGACCCAGGGCTGCGGTGGAAGGAGGGTGCAGGTGGTGGTGGTGGCGGGGCGGGGGGGGGGGAGAGCCCAGAGCTGGGGTGGCAGGAGGTGTGTGTGGGGGACAATGGTGGGGGGGGGTAGGGGAGAGCCCCGGGCTGGGGCGGCAGGGGGGTGTGGGTGGGGGGGTGAGATCCCAGGGCTGGGGTGGCAGGGGGGTGCGGGGAGGAGCCCAGGGCTGGGACGGGGGGCAGCCAAATTTTTTTTTGCTTGGGGCGGCAAAAAACCTAGAGTGGCCCTGCTGATATCCATGCTCTTTAAAACCCAAAACTGATGGAAATATTATTTTGGGATCTGCACTACTCACCGGGGTCCTACATAACCAGACTTGGTTATCTCTGTTGGCAAGTAAGTTACCTTTTATCTTGAACAGCTAAACACACTTTGCACTATTTAGAGTGACTAAGATCTTGTTTCTACATTTTCAAATTGAGCAATGTTTTAAACCTACACTGCCTAGCGGTGTTAGATATGTGTATTTCTCTGAAGGGCTGTTTAAAGTAGCTGACCCCAATTCTAATGCTTCTGTTATCAAACATAAATATTTATATTTCCTGGATGGTTTCTTAAAGTGTTTTGTTTTGATATCCCCAGGCTATCAGCCCTGATAACTATGGACAGTAGGCAGCTGGGGTTAGCTGACGGGACTGCTAATGAGATACAGAGCTTTTTACCTTTAGAATACTTGAATCTGACCAGGATTGGCAACTGATAGGTATTAACATTAATGGCCTCTGCAAAATGTTGGTCCAGTACTATTGTTGGTAGTGGCAGCAAAGAATCCAAGGACTGAGGCATGGATATGGAAGTACCTGTTCACCTCAGAGCATGAAAATGGTTGAGACACTATTTGGAGTACAAGAAAACTCACATGACTGCCGCTCATGCTGTGATTTGTTCTGTAGATAAATAGGATTTCAGTTTTCAAAGCGCTCAATCCAGCCAAAAGTCATGAGCATTAAATACACTCAAAGTTTTTGATATTTATTTTTAGCCATTTTGTACTTCTTGCTGTAATCAATCCCACTTGCCTATGTAGCAATCCCCAGGCTTCTCACTGGCAACACTGACTAATTCTGTCTGGCAGTCCAATAATAATTTTTGGGTTTGAGACCCAATTAAAATCTCTATGCTCCTTAGTGTAAGACAGATCAAAGTCAAATTTGGAATTCTTAGCACCCAGCTTTTCTTTTCCTCCCAAAATCACTCTCTGCTGTCTAAAACTATTTTGTAGAAGTCCAGCACACTGTTACCTTCTCTGTTTGAAGATTTTTCTCTCTGTCATTGGAAACTCTGACACTTTGATAGTTATTCTTATAAGAGGCTCAGTGGAATAGATCATAAACTTGCACTTGCCTTCATACAACAAATGGAGTAGGGAACTAGATGAGACAGATCCTCAGTCAATGTAAATCAGCACTAAAATATTGCTGATCTATAACAGCCAAGAATCTTGCCTAGTGAATCTAACATGGGGAAACTAGTACATTATTTGGAAGAATATAAGAATGACCTTCTCCTATCTTGTCCTTCAGTTTATATAGATTAAGGTATTAAATTGAAACTATTGGATGCAAAAGAAAATATTCAAAGCCACACGTGCAACTTCCGCCAATTGCTGGAAATGCCACCATTCACCTGACAGTGGGAATATTAGATCTTCTATGTATGGACTCTTTATTCTTCCTGTATATCATGCCATCAAGCTGTGGTCTGTGTCATCTGTGCTTCTTTGGTATAGTCAAGGATGCTTTCAAACTTGTTTATTCCACAGAAGAAGATGGCAGATGAATGAATTTCTCTCTCTTGCAGCCAGTTTCAATGGGGGTGATTTGGGTGTAGAGAGGGGAAGGGATGTGAATGAAAGGGGAGGGTGATTAACCAGGCTTGTGGAAAGGAAGGCAAAGACAGTATTTATGCATCTGTAACACTGTGCACTCACTGTATTAAATGTTATTTCTCAACACAGAATGGCTGCAGTAACCCTTCAAGAGCAATGACAAGTATGAGAAGTAATAGGATTCAAAGCCCCTATAACTGATTTACAGAAAGGTAAAAATCACAAGGGATAGCTTGGGCAGGTTTCCCTCCTCAGACTCTCTTGGGTGGGTGAGGGAGATGTCTTTCCTCCCCACCACTTGCCATGGGGGGGTGATATTTGCCCAAGACGTTCCTGGTTGACAGATCTGCCTTGCTGTATGGGCTGTGTAGCCCCCAGTCTCCACAAGCTGCACAGTCCTTACACACTTCCCTTTCTAGTTGGGGAGAACCTGTGTCTCTTACGGGCATCTTAGAAGAGTCATTTCATATCCGGATGTCACTCTCAGCATGTTGTCGGCCATTTTTGAGAGTCATGGGGTGGAATAATTCATTCTTGACCTGTGGGAGGGTTTAGCAGCTGCATAGTGGATATCCAGCCTTCACTGAGTGAAGGAAGTGTCCTACTCATTATCCAACAGCTATAGATCATGGCTAGATCACATAGGTCCCATGATCTCCACTGAGGAGTTATAGGCCACGGTTTGGCTCTAAACTTGCTTGGAAAAAATGCATGATCTTTTTAAAGAACATGTATTGTAGCTGTCACACTACTACTGTTTATGGTAAGATACTGCTTATCAATTGGCCTGTATAGAATGGAAAGGGGGGAAAGAGTCAAAACAGACTTTGGGAATAAGACCATGCACAAGAGAAGATGGCTGCCTGGGGTGTTTTCTCTTGTGCATATCTGCCCATGTCACTTCAGCAAAAATGAAGCATGGTTTCTGTTCTGTGCAGAAAAAGGGATCATAAGATAGTCAGGGAGTGTGAAAGGGGGGAGCAACTCCAAGTGCTGAGTATCCCCTGTATATAGTTCAAAGTACACAGAAAATGTCTTAATTAATGCTTTCTGAAGCAACACTAACTTCTCCTTGGAGTGGGTTTTAGAGATGGCTTCAGGCCCAGACACTATCTAGTTGTGCTGCCAGTGCTGTACCTTTGAGATATCTGGCTGGGAATCAACAGGATTGGGGCCAGTTTTTCCTATGGATCTCCTTGCTCACAACTTTTTTTGGCCCTGCACCCTTCTGCCAATATAACAGCCTCACCAGCCCCATCAAGAAGTGTAAAGACTGCAACCTAAAGGCTGAAAACAAAAGTCCACCTGAAGTTTTGATAATTTAGTTCCCCTCCATGCATTTTTTCCTGGGTGGGAAACATTGGACTATAAATAATAGCAATAATCTTATGAGCAAGAAGGCTGTTTTTCATTGCTGATCGAATAGAAACTTCGTTTAAATATTGGCCTCACCTTCAGCACTAATTGGATAACCTGATTCTCCAGGACAGAGTTTTTACCATCCAGAAACAGCCCAAACCACAATATTGCTGGTAGATGACAGAGGAGTGTTCTTGTTTTATGACTGACTGATGTAGAGTAAGAATATTCTTGACAGTCCCACAGTGGCTATGATGGGTAGTTACACCTTCCACACTGCTAGCTGCTTGCAGTCATTTTGCCTATAAATTAGAAGAAATGTCTAGTTACCTGGAGAAACTAAGGAAGAACCAAGTCACAGTATCAGCCTCAGCACCGTTAAAAAACCAAACAGACAGGCACAGAGCCAATAGAAATATACCATGTAAAGATTCAGCCTCAGCTTCATTTGCAAATTTGGATTCACAAGCTGTTTTTTGCAAAATGATTTTGTTTAGTGCTGTGGATTATATTGCAAATGAGGCATCGCCAAATAAAATGGACTACACTGGAAAATAATTTAATTACAGGCTCAACACCAGATGGTATTGATGGTATAGAAATTAGAAGACTGGAAATGGGAACACAAGAAGATTAATGTTGTGTAGCATTTCTGGTCCAGATTCTTTCTGGACCTTATGTAGGTGAATGGTGCAGGAGGAGAATACAAGGACCCTCCTCTCTCCCATTCCTTCAACTTGGTCTGCATGAAACCATGCAGAAGCACTGTCCATGTGCTCAGGTGAGTTCAGGGAATGCTCCCTCCCTGGTCCTCTAGGGGTGCCCAGCACTGAAAAGGCTGTGGAGAGTGGGAAGGGGACAGAGCTAGGATTCCACCCTCTCCAGTCACATTGGCTTATGGTGCAGACCTGGTTTAGCTAGAGGGGAACAGGTGTAGTAGCAGCTATGTTCTCTCTGGACTCCGAGAGTTCAGAGAACCATTCTGTTGAATGCCTTCAGGAGCTCACTCTGGAGTGAAGTTGCTCCTCATCCCCAAAGTTCTGAGCTGTACCTAAATAGCATCAGGATCTAGTGCTTAGTGATTGCCAGTTACAAAAACAAAAATGCTAAAGCTTGGAGACTCATATTTGAGAGTGTACGTACCGTACAGAACAAAGCTTTTAAATGGGAGTGTTTATTTTAAAAGAACCTTGCGAAGTTAATTATGAACAGTATGTCCTTGCAGGGCCTGTTGCAGTGATACAAGTTTACATAGTAAAACGCTAAGGAAATGGTAAAAATAATATCTCTTTTTGATGAGATTATAGACTTCCGCAAAGTGTTTTACTTGGTACCACACAATCTTTTTATTAAAAAACTAGAAAGATATAAAATCAACATGGCAGACATTAAATGAATGAAAAGATGGCTAATTGTTAGATCTCAAAATGTAATTATAAGCCAGGAATCATCACCAAGCAGGTGTGTTTCTAGTGGGGTCCTGCAGGGATCAATTCTTGGCTACACTATTTAACATTTTTATCAATGACATGGAAGAAAACATAGAATCATCACTGATAAAATTTGCAAAAATTGGGGGAGTAGTAAATAATGAAAAGGACAGATCACTGATACAAAATGATTTGAATTGCATGGTAAACTGGATGCAAGCAAAATATGCATTTTAATATGGTTAAGTGTAGATGTATACATCTAGGAACAAAGAATGTAGGCTATACTTGCAGGATGGAAGACTGTGGAATCAGTGAGACTCACAAATATTGGAAGTGGTGGATAATCAGCTCAATGTAAATTCCCAGTATGACAATGTGGCCAAAAAGCCTAATGCAATCCTTGGATGTGTAAACAGGGGAATCTTGAATAGAAGTAGAGAGGTTATTTTGCCTCTGTATTTGGCACTGGTGCAACAGCTGTTGGAATGTTGTGTCCAGTTCTGGTGTCCACAATTCAAGAAGGATGTTGATAAACTGGAGACAGTTCAGAGAAGAGCAACGAGAATGGTTAAAGGATTAGAAAATATTCCCTACAGCGATAGAGTCAAGGAGGTCTGTTTTTTTTAGCTGAATAAAGAGAATATTAAAGGGTGACTTGATCACAGTCTATAAGTAGAGGGAACAAATATTTGATAATGGATTCTTCAATCTAGAAGAGAGAGGTATAGTATGATCCAATGGCTGGAAGTTGAAGCTAGACAAATAGACTGGAAATAAGACATACGTTTTAACAGTGAGAGTAACTAACCATTGGAACAATTTACCACTGGCAATTTTAAAATCAAGATTGGATGTTTTGCTAAAAGATATGCACTAGAAATTAAATTAGGTAAATTCTGTTATTCAAGAGATCAGACTAGATGACTGCAATATTCCCTTGTGCCAATCAGAATCCATATACCCAAGAGTTGAAAAGGGGGTCAGAACCCCAGAGAATAAGCAATTAAATTAACTGGTACGGCATAATCTTGAAAAAAGTCAAGCTGTACAAAAAGCGTAGTATGAGAAAAAGGCAAGTGAACGAGACTTTGATATAGATGATTTGGTTCTGTTATTAGCCCCTACAAAAAAATATAAAATGCAGACCCCATGACAATGTTCCCTCTAATTTTTTCCATCAATGTGCAGAATGAATTTTGTTATGTGCACCCTATCGAGGTAATGTGCAGATGTGCGTCACCAGTAGAAACAAAAAACCTAGATACAAAATAAATATAAAAATAACTTTAAAAATACAATTTTATATATATATAATTGTATTTTTAAAGTTACCATGGGGATAATTACTCCAGCCAGGACAGCTTAGGCATTTTAGAACTCACTACTCAAATAATTAAATTTAAGCATAAGAGAGAAATAAAACTTACGAAATGCGTAGACCAGTCAAAAAACGAAAACACCACACTTTGAAAGAAATAACAACAACAATAATACAAGTATGTGTTGGGAGGTGAGTGTGAAAGACAAAGTCTTTGTGTGTGAGACAGAGACACAGAGTGTAGGGTGTGTGTGTGTGTGTGTGTGTGCGCAAGAGAGAGAGACAGACACACACTCGGTGGGTGGGAGGGTGTGAGACAGAGAGAGACACATGCTGCCCCTTTAAGTACACTGCCCTTTTAAGTAGATCGGTACTCAGCAGTCTGAAGCCTGCTTGTTCAGACACATCAATAGCTACCAGCAAGCTCCCTCCGTCCTGAGCCCTGTCATGTCTCCCCCCCACTCTGTGGAGATGGGGTACAGGGGTGGGAGGGCACCCTGACATCAGTGCCCCCCTTCCTTTCCCTGCTCTGCACAGCAAGCAGGAGGCTCCCAGGAGCAGCTGCAAGGGGTTTCAAGGCAGAGGGCAGGAGCAGCGGGGCAGTGTGGGGAGGGACACCTGAAGTGCGCGGTATTTGATAGTCTGCTGGGCGGCCGTCCGGAAGCACAGCTTAGAGGGAACTTAGCCCATAGGAATGTCCCTTTGAGATGAGAGACTAAATTAAGTTACTTACTACGCACAAAACCCTATGGTAAGGGCTTACCCCAAACTGTACATATTAACTTATTGAAAGTTTACTATAACAGAGAGCCTATAGCAAACATGATATGCTCTGTAGATGAGGACACAACGTATCACCTGTCCTAGACTTAATGTCTGAGAGAAAGTGGGGGACCCCTTAGAGAGCAATAATTTAAATTCAGGGGCAACCCCAGCAGAAAAGAGCGAAATCATGGCTGTGTTACAAAGCCAAAACAAGGTGTTTTCCGACAAATCATATCTAACTCTCCTGAGAGAACATCCCTTGACCCAGTAACACCCAGTAATTAGCAGGGCTTACAGGACAATGGGGACTATTAGGGGACAGATCAAGGGAGGGATATAAAGTATGCTAGACATGGGAATCATAGCAGTCTCTCAGACAGCCACTGGGTCTCGCCAGTTGTCCTAGTACCAAAGAAAGACTGCTCAGTAAGGTTTTGTGTGGATTATAGAAAACTTAATGCTGTTACAGTCCCGGATGCTTACTCTACACACCTTATGTGGCTGATATGTTAGATATACTTAGCAGAGCTAAATATTTAACTACATTGGATTTAACCAAAACTTGCTGTCAAATTCCCTTGGAAATGAGTCACAAAAGTCTATATTTATTACCGATTTTGGACCTTTTGAGTTTAAGATACTACCCTTCAGATTAATACAGGAACCACATTCCTGAGGCTGGTCAAGCAGGTATTACATGGGTTCCAGGACTGCTCTCAGCTACATAGATTATATTGCTATATCTAGCAACACCTGGGAAGAACACAAAGCACCTTTGGGGAGGGTATTGAAAAGCATCAGGGAGGCAGGTCTCACAGTCAAAGTATCAAAGTGTATGGTTGGGGCAGCAAAGATCTCTTACCGGGGTTGTTTGGAGGTCAAATCCATCCACATGCTCTGGAAGTGGATGCTATTGTGAATTGGCCTTTCCCCAAAACTAAAAAGCAGGTTCAATCTTGTTTAGGTCTGGCTAACTATTTCTGAAAATTTGTGGGAGGTTTTAATGACATTGTCACGCCTCTCACAAGACTATGCCAGAAAAGAAAACCAGAAAAAGTGGTTTGGTCAGACACCTGTCAAAAGGGTTTTGATACAGTGAAACAGATTTTATCAATGACACCCATTTTGGCCAGTCTATATTTTAAGAAAATGTTTGAATTTTGTATTGATGCAGCCGACATAGGCCTCGGAGCCATATTGATGCAAACTGGGGAGGATAACAAGAAAAAACCCATTGCATTTCTGACTAAACAGAATTACTCTAATACAATGGAGCATAGCTTTGTAGAAATATGATATGGAAATGAAACATATTTGGGGTGGAGAACAAGGTAGACAATGTCCTATCCAGAAACAAGGGGGCAGAAGTGAAGCTTACATCATGGCTAGTGGCCAAAACTCCAGCATCAAATGCACAAGGGGGGGGGGGGTGTGACAATCAGGGCTCAGACACTCCAAGGTTAGGACAGGGGATCTAAACACCAAAGAATAAGCAATGGTATCAACTGATGGTATACAACCTTATTGTATAAAAATATGTTGAGTAAGGTATTTTATGAAAGTAATGTTCTGTACTTGATGATCATTATGAGATATGTATACAAACTGTGGTTACAAATCTCTGTGTTTATGTATATAGAAAACTCTGCTCATACCTGTACTACAATTTCAAATACACCTCACAGCAGGGAAGGGCACCTCCCAAGACAGGTGTTTACATACACTCAGATGCGACTACCTATTCCCTGGGCTGTACAATGGATTGTTAACAATGGACCATTATAGTTAATGGAAAGATACTGAGACAACTGGAGATTTCCCCACTTTGAATATCTATAGTGACTGAAGCAAAAACATCTGAAAACCCCCTTTAAAATGGAATGGGTTTGAAGTTAAACTGAGGGACAGTCCCTGCTGTCTTTGAAAGGCTGGATCCCCTTCCCCTCTGTGGCAGGGGGCAGGTGGGAAGCTGTTCAGAAGCAATAGGTAATTTACAAGAAAAGGGAGTTTTATCTCAATTGAAAGTATAAAGCCTGTGGTTGCATGATGTTTATTTTCTGTGTAACTTGTTTCTGTTTGCTCTCCCTTACTATTTCATCTTTGAATCTGTGATTCTTCTATTACATAAACCAAAGCTGCACAGCATAAAGGCACCTTGTGTTACAGGGCAGGTGGTGATAGGACCTGTTACTAATCTGGGTGATATCCAAAACATCACATCCCTTCTGTGATTGGACTCTATGAATAACTTCTTCACCTTTCCCCATCTATGCACACTTATGGAAACCGGGAGAGAGAACCTATACGTGTGAGTGGGGAGGCCATTTTTCCTCTTTCTGCAATTTCTAGTACAGTGCCAGTGTGAAGGTGATTGTTATAATGTGGACCCATTCACTGATGACAGGACATGAAATGAGATCGCCAGTTAATTTTCAGAAGCTGTATGACACCAGACAGTAACAAAGTTTTTGCTAGAACGGTGTGGTGTCGACTTGCGTTCATAGAGGGCTGGATGAGGACAAGCCGGACAAAGATGACAAAGGTGATATTTCTTACTTAAAAGAAAAAACAAAACCAAACAAAACTTACACCAAAGTAAAGAGGTCAAGACATGCTTGCATGTAGAATTTGGAATCTCAGTACATTAATACCTATCAAGCTATAGTGTGCTGTGTGCTACTATACTAATTTTATTTACTCATAATTATTTAATTTGAATCATCTATCTCTGGCTCTTGGTACTTTTATAATGATTAAAATATACAATTACTAAAATAGAAATTGCACAAAATACAAATGAACTATTCATATGGAATCACAATAATACTTGCCCACAATATCAATAGTTAGACGGTCAGATGTGGAGTTTACTATCTGCCAACACCTTCCCCTGAAAGCTCCAGGGCGGGGGGGGGGGAATCTTTGCAGCCTTTGGTTAACAAAATCCAGGCCCTGGTGATTCAAAGAGGAGAGTGCGTTCTACAGAGAAACCCCCTCACAAAAGTTGATTTGCCAATAATACTTTTCAGCTAGGGTTCTGTTACCTTGAGCACCTTAGCTGATGTCATGATATAATATAAAACCATAGCTTTTCATCAGGCAATCTGGCAGAGGTTATGCAGAATTGGTCAGTCACTAACAACTGTCAGTCTGACAGGTGGGTGAAGTAATATTTTTTTTTTATTGGACCATCTTCTGTTGGTGGGAGAGACAAGCTTTCGAGCTTTCCTAGACCTGAGGAGGAGCTCTGTGTAGCTCGTAAGCTTGATTCTTTCACCAACAAAAGATTTTGCCTCATCCACCTTGTCTATATACTACCCTGGGACTGATGTGGCTACAACAACACTGCATACAATTGTCAGTCTGGGAATCCTAAGTAGAAAAATTTACTTGGGGCAGTGAATGATCACTTCAGATGAAATTCATCCCTGTGCTGGAGGCAAACACAAGGCTGGGCACCACTTATAGTGCCTCAAAACAGAGCTTGAGTGGGACATAAATGGTGCCAGGGCCTTGAACTGGCCTTAACCACTCTCATCTACAACCCATTGGAGAAGTGTGAAAGGGGAAAAACAAACTAAGCAAGATTAGAGTAAATCTCTGCTCATCGATAATGTGTTTCTAATTTTGCAGTTCAATGTGGACACAGCACAAGTGGATGTCTGCAGGGTTCTGAAATTAAATGTAATGTCAAAAAGAGCTTTTATTTCAAAGCAGAAACATCTTATTTTTATAACAAGTATACTTTGAAGAGATGGAACCATATTTTTGTATTGTTGATTTTTTTCTGTCTGTCATGAAAAGAAAATCATCCTTTTTTGTCCAACTAGCATGAACGTCTGATCTTAACCAATTAACCCAATAGAGCATTGAAAAGTTCTATCTTGAAAAAAATAGTGCCCAGAAAATTAATAGAGTTTCCTTGTTCTCTCCTACATTCACTGAAAACCTTACATGTCTGAACAAAATAAATCCTAGGTGGCCACCTAACTCTGAGTACATTGTGTTAGAAAAGACACACTGCAATTTGGCTTCTAATTGTTTCCTACATTTCATTTAGTGCTGCTTTTATAAGAGACTTGGAGCTCAAACAGCTAGTTGTCACGCCTTCAAGAGGACATCTGTTTGGCTTCATATAGACTTTTATTTCCCAGCATACAATTAATTGCCTCATTATCTTTTGACTGCCTAACCACGAAATGGTCCTGGTGGTTATATTCTTATCATAAATGTTTTGTTTCTCTCAGCTTTTAAAATATGTTGCTTTCTAATTTTGTTCAAAGTATCCTGATTGGTACAGAACAATGCTCTAGATCATTGTTCATTGAATGACATATTTTTCATCTACATCCATTTGATACCAGGTCACCAACTCCAATGAGCCGTTTGAATTATCCTTCTAAATGTTGCAGTACCCCCCCCCCCTGCCCTGCCCCCAGCCCTTCCACACAGCTGCCGGTGCGGGGTGCTGACTCGTAGGAGCGGCGGCCCCATGTTCTGCGTCTTTCACCGCTGTGGTTCCCAGGAGAGCCCTGTGGTTCAGTGGATGCTGATTTCTATCTGTGGATAGCCGCATCCGTGGGTATACATTTGTATCCGCACAGGGCTCTATACGTTTTCAAGAATGAATTGTAGAGCCCTGCGCAGATACAAATGTATACCCACAGATGCAGATATCCATGGATAGAAATCGGTATCCGCTCAACTGTCGGGCTCTCCCGGGAACCACAGCGGTGAAAGGAGCAGAATGTGAGGCCACCGCTCCCAGGAGCCAGTGCCCAGCGCCAGCAGCTCCCCCGGCGTGGCTGTACCACCCCCAGCCCTGTCCTCCAGCGAGGCTGTACAGACCCCAGACAGGAGACGTAGTTGCGTGGTGTCCAGTCAGAAGTACTGACTGGACACCAAATGTCTGGTTACCACCTGCAAGGGCACCAGAACGGCGGGGGGGGGGTGGGGGGTGGGAAGGGGGTGTGCTGCCTGCAAACTCCACCACCAGCCTGTGCCCTGCCAGTCTGGCTGGGGAGCGTGGGGACCGGAAGGGCCAGAGTGGGGGACAGAGCAGTGCATGGGGAGGGTGCCAGGTCATCAACCCGCGCCAGCCCATTCTCAGTCAGGGCGTCTCTTACCAGCATCTTGGGGGCAGGTAGGCTCTGCATCAGCTCCCAGCCTGGCTCTGCAGGCAGCAGGTGAGTCCCGGGGGAAGGGGGAGCGAGTGAGCGACAAGGGTGGGAGGCCTGTAGTGTCCAGTTTTAAGAAATTGGAAAGTAGGCAATGATACCTGATGGTGATTCACCTTTATTGGGAGTTCTTCTCCATATTAGCCTGTGAATCCATCTGGGGCCAAAGAGTAACTGAAGCCCACTGAAGAAAGAGAGCCTTAGCACATCTGTGAGACAATTCCCTTGAATTCATTGACAACCCTGGACTATCTGGGGCTCAAGTGGAGGGCTGAGCCTCTTACGACTGCACTAGAATGATGGAATGCCTGGGCATTGCTGAGCAGATGCCTGTGTGAATGCAGAGGCCCAGCCCAGGGCTGGGAGGTGGGAGTGCCCTGGGGAAGGAATTTGGTACAGCATAAATATATCTGAATTTATTTGTGACCTATAGTCAACACGGTGCATGCAGATATTTCTGACATAGTGCAAAGGGTAAATCAGAAAGAAAGCATGGCTTTTATAGTGTTTTTTAAGACCCTGATCCAGAACCCACTAAAGACAATGGGAGTCTTTCCATTAATTTTGGTGGCCTTTGAATCAAGCACAGTATGACCACTTCTCATGTTACCAACCATTATTTATAGAACAATAAAGAGTTAGTTCTTAACCCATATTAGGATATGTCCACACTATCATTTTTGCCGGTAAAACTTTTGTTGGTCAGGGGTGTGAAAAAAACACTCCTCCCAACCGACATAAGTTTAACCAACAAAAGCGCTGGTGTGGACATTGCTATGTTGGTGGGAGACGCTCTCTCGCTGACATAACTACCACCACTGTTGGGGGTGGTTTAATTATGCCAGCAGGAGAGATGGCATCGAGCAGCTACACAGGAGACTTTACAGCAGTGCAGCTGTAGTGGAGACATAGCCTCAGTTCATGCACTGCACAAAAAAACAAAATGAAAACATATTTGAGAAATTAACAGCAGCCTCTATAATTTGTTGTTCCTCCAGCTTAGGACAGATCTCTAAATAAACAAAAACACGAAAATCAAACCAACCACCATGAAGTAGGACTAATGAGATCATAATTCAGAATATGGCTCTCATAGCTTACAAGGGGTGGATTAGAATTGTACAGACCAACCAGCAGTGCCTGCTATTGCAGCTTTCTTTCTCTGATTCTCTTTCTTTTCCTTCTATAAAGTCCTTCCATAAACATCGTTCTTACAAAAACAAAATGTGGTGCCATCTAATGGCCTTCCATTATAATAATTCAGTAAAACAGTTCTCATAACACTTTTGTTGCCTTTAAATGAAGAGTGAGGTTAATTTATGCATTTGAGTATCATCATTTGTATTGCAGTAGTGCTTAGAGACCTTGTGACATTAAACCAGAAAGGGGTTAAGTAACTTGCAGGCTAAATGACCCAAATTCAACCTTTAAAGACATAGTAGGAAAGTATGTGAATGGTAATTAGGGCTATTCCTTATAAATAGCTAACATAGCCATGTTAAATACACTACAGCTTTGAAATTCCAATCTGTGTAAGAGAATTAGAGGTAATACTAATTGTATATGTTTACTTATATCTTGTTAGCTGTTAACCATGTAAACAGACGGTTCCTGTCTGTTACTATATTCTATTGATTCAGAGACCAAAAGGGAATATTAACATTTAGATGAAACTTTGGTGTAATAATGTCATTGTTTATATTTCTCTATGTAGATACAGGAAATAGGAGATTCTACTTCAAAACCACCATGCTTCACCCAAGGAACACCTGCTGTCAATAGCCTGCTAGAGAACTATAAAAAGAACTCTTGGGCCCTGATCCTGTTATCTCAGATCTGCTTAAGCTTTGTCAGGGGAAGTTTGAGTCGCAAGACTGAGGTCTCCAGTTCCATTCTGGATCATCCTGATATTGGTCGTTGGACTATAACCTGATGAACTGATTCTGAATAGGACTCTGCAATTTCAAAGCTCATCATCTCTACTGTGAAACTGACCTAAGAACTTTATTCATATCTGTACATATAATGATCTTTTAACCAATACATTCTCTTTCTTTTCCTTTTAGTAAATCTTAGTTTAGTTAATAAGAATTGGCTGTAAGCGTGTATTTGCGTAAGATCGGAGATATTCAGTAACCTGGTGGATAATGTGTCTGATGCTTTGGGATTGGTAGAACTTCTTATATGATGAACAAGATTTTCAGTAATCCTCCTCATATTTTCTTGGCTGTCTGAGTGGTAGCCCAAGGCTGTGTTGCTTTAAGGGAACTGTGTTTTTGGCTTCTGGGCAACCAATAAGGTATTTAGAAGCTGTTTTGTTGCTGGCCTGGTGAATCTAAGTATTAGAAATAACCACCAGTTTTGCGGATTGTCTGCCCCATTCTTTCCATTTCGCCCTAATTGAGCAATCTCAGCGTGGCCCCCGTGGCACCCTGGTCACAGACCTCAATGAAGATCAGAGTTTCATGGTGTTAGATGTTGCATGAACGTGTAGTAAGGGACAGTATTTGCTGGGAACATTTTACAGTCTATACAGAAAACCCAATCAAAAGGTTGGAGAAAATAAATTTATCACCCCCATTTTAGAGAAGGTGATCTGATGCACAGAGAGATAAAGCAACTTGCCCAAGATCACACAGAATTAGAATAAATACTTATTTTAGGAATGACTTCTATTTGTCATTGAAATAATATTCTTATTCTTCACCTATGAAAACAACAAATATACTGTAAAATAGTTTACTGTTGAAGTGATTTTTCAAAGCATATACAAATAGAATGTTGTTTCCCTGCATAGTTCAATAAAAATCTGAATATGAAGAGAAGGAACAGTTCTAATCTAGAGAAAAGGTACAGAACAGTGATATTGTCATGGAATAGATGGAGCATGCACCAATATGTACTGTGCATGTATATGTCAAGCAACTTACATTCATGGGAGAATGTCATGATTGTTCAGAGGCTGGAAACATTAAGCAAAGTCTCTCTGGATTCTAGATGATGTTTTGGAGGCAGAAACTTCATCCAATAGGCAAAGCATGGAAAGGGGCCGAAGGGCTTGACATGGTTTTGAGACTTCTATAATAAAAGAGCTGAGGTTTGCTAGTAGAGTTTATTAAATTAGTGTTACTATACTCTAAACCAAGGGTCTAAAACTCAAATGACCACGAGGTCCACATGAGGACTAGTGCATTGGCCCGAGGGCCGCATCATTGACACCCCTCCTCGCTGCCCCCAGTCCCGCCCCCACTCCACCCCTTCCATGAGGCCCCGCCCCTGCCCCGTCTCTTCTCCACCTCCTCCCCTGAGCGCGCGACTCCCTGCTTCCCCCCCTCCCTTCAGGAAAGTGCTAAGCACCACCAACAGTAATGCACCTCACTCAAAGGACGAAACACGCACTTAGTTAGATTTACTTCTATTAAAGCCCCCTCACTGCACTGGGCTGCACCACCACTCCACCCCTGCTCTGCCTCTTCCAGGAGTGGCAGGTTTGTAGAAATTTTGGTGGTGCCCAGAATCTGCCCCCCCAAACTTCACCCCCACCTGCCTAAGGCTCTGGGAGGGAGTTTGGGTGGGGGAGGGGGTCTGTGGTGCAGGCTCTGGGATGGAGTTTGGGTGCTGGGTGCAGGCTCCGAGCTGGGGCAAGGGGTGGGGGGTGCAGGCTCTGGGATGGAGTTTGGGGATAAGAAGGGGTGCAGAGGTGAGGGCTGTGGGGCTGGGGATGAGGGGTTTGGGGCATTGGAGAGACTCAGAACTAGGGAAGGGCAGCCTGCCCTGGCCATAGTGGACGGGGTTACTAGGACCCTGAGGCAGCAGGTGATGCCAGAAGCCCGCAGAGTGGAGTCAGCATGACCTGCAGGCTCCAGGGCAGTGAAAGGGCAGCAAGTGAGCCTGGGGGACACTCGAGGGAGACGCGGTGGGGTGGCAGGCAGGGTTGCGGGGGAGACCCGGCCCCAAACATTGGGGAGCAGGGAGCTTAGCTGTGACATAAAATAACTCGGGGATGGGGGGAGCGGGGAGCTTGGCGGGCTGCAGGGAAGAGCTCCGCAGGCCGCATGTTTGAGACCCCTGCTCTAAACCTTTACAAATTCCTATCAATGAGGGTAAAAGTTTGCTATAAATGATACATTGGATCCAATGATGCATACTAGACTTCCTAGCTCATTAAGGAGATTATGTACTAATCTGTGATGACAAGTCTCTCTCTAGGCATCTTAACAGAGTACTATTTGCAAGAGTAAATAAACAAAGTGGTTGCAGGGTTGGCTGAATTTTGACTGGCACAGAAAAGCCTGGTTGATGGGAAGAAGGGCCTCCTGTCCCTAGGAAGAATGGTGTACAGTCAATACTGTCATGTACAGTCGTGTTATAAGGATATTCCACCTGACTTAGACATCTCATTCCTTTCCTCTGGGAAAGTAGTAATGTACTAGTACCTAGCAAGCTGATCTTGTCAGTGTCTAATATAGCTATATATTATCTAAATGCCAGTTTTTGAGACCATAATTGGAGGGAAGCTAGTAGCACTACATGAGAGTTTTTTCTGCATACAAACCTCCAGCATTTCTCTGGGTTGTGGATGGGCATTCATTTGACTTTAGAAAGTGCTGTGAAAATATCTGTCAAAAGACCAGGAGTGATTAGAAAATCTGGAAACTATGCCAGGTAGAGATTTAACAAAGTCATGTTGTCTAGATCCACCGCTCACACATACCCTCCCCAAGGAGCTCTGAAAACTAATGGAAGGTATCAGAAGAGAACTGTGGCAGATACAAGTTGGAGGGAAGGAGTCTCTGGGATTGGTGTGGCCAATGCAATGAGTGGGAGTGAGAGGTTGACAAAGGAAACTCTTGAACATAAAGATTTCTGTACATACGTTTTTATACACAAAAATCTTCACTGGCTTCTCCCCTTTCAATATTAGATGTTTTATGCAAGAAAGGAAAAGGACTTGGAGAAGTAGGGCGAGATGGAGCTGGGATGGATGTGGGGAGGAGTCACAATGATTGGGCATTGGAGGAAATGGTTCTCTGAGGAGGGGTTGAGGAGGACAGTTAGGAAGCCGCAGTGAATGGGGTAATTGGGAAGGTACTTCAAGGGTTGGAGAAGGTGGAACCATGAAAGCAAGGGGGAATAAGGATATGAGAAGGACCCATGTTGGCTGGGAGAAGGAGGAAACAGGTTACAGGTTCACACAACAGGAAAGGGATCCCTAGGTTTAGGGAGCAATGGATGGGGTAGGGAGAGACTTCACATACAAATTTCAGATGGCAGCTACTTTAATTAACTGGCTGATAATATATAGCACTAATAATCTTTTATTTTTATATTTAAAATGTAATATATTGCTAAAATGCTCATCCTTTCTCACATGACCCTGTTCTACCATTTGTTACTATAACATGCAAAGCTATTGGATCTTAAGGGCAGAGACCACTTTGCTTTAGTTATGTACATAACCGAGCACTTTTCTTGTCACTGAGTAAATATATGAACAGCAATAATAATTAGCACATACATAGTACACACTGTACAAAAATTGATGATTATAATAATAATACTGTGTATCACTGTAGTACCTTCCATCTGAAATTCTCTTAGGGTACGTCTACACAGCAAAGAAAAAACTGTGGTTGGCCTGTGCCAGCCAACTCAGCTTGCAGGATTTGGGCTGTGGAGCGGGTGGGGTGGGAGGGTCCGAGAGCTCAGGCTCCAGCTTGAGCCCAGAAGTCTACACAGCAGTGAAACATCCCTGCAGCTCAAGCCCCACTAGCCCAAGTTGGCTGGCATGGGCCAGCCACGGGTTTTTCTTTTCTGTGTAGACATACCCTATGTCCTTTGCAAATTAAGGTTCTGATGCAATGTCCACTGAAATCAATGGAAAGACTCCCAATCATTTCTATGAAGATTAGACCAAGCCCTATAAGTAGTAAAGCCTTGCAAAACCTTGATGCTACAGGAGAACATAAATCATCATTCTTATCCCTTTTTTAAGTAGGAAAATTGAGGAAGAGTAATGAAGTGACTTGCTCGATGTTGCACAATTAATCTGGTGCAGAACTGTGACCAAAATTCAAGGGTTCCTCACTTTAAAACTTGAGCTCATTCTTTTTAAATCATGGTGCCTCTCTGTATCCAGTTAAAAATATGGATCTGTTTTTGACCAACAGGGATGAATTAGTTGCGAATGTGAAGGTGGTCGGGAACTTGGGAGGAAGTGATTATGATTTAATAGAATTCAAGATCCGAAGGAAAGGAGGATACAAAACCAGCAAAACAAGGACACTGATCTTCAAAAAGGTGGATTTCAACCAACTCAGAGAAATAATAGGCAAGATCCCATGGAAAGACCAATTAGGAAGAAAAGGAGTCAAAGGGGGCTGGCAGTTCCTAAAAGATACATTACTAGAGGCTCAACATCAAACTATTCCAATGCAGAGGAAAGATAAGAAGAGACACAGGAGGCCAATATGGCTACACAAGGAGCTTTTTAACTATCTAAAAACCAAAAGGGATACAAATAGGAAATGGAAGGAGGGGCATGTCACCAAGGAAATCCTACATGCTCACGCTATTCCCATGTATGACAAAATCAGGAAAGCCAAAGCAAAGAATGTTACAGCTGGCAAGGAATGTTAGAGACAATAAGAAGGAATTCTTCAAATATGTCAGACAAAAAAGAAAGATCAGGGATGGTGTGGGTCTGTTGCCTAATGAAGAATGTGAGCTGGTAATGGAAGATGATAGGAAGGCAGAGCTGCTCAATGCCTACTTTGCTTCAGCCTTCGCACAAAAAAATAACATGACCAGATGACTAGCAAAGTTATCAAAGACAATAAAGGGGAAGGGATGCAGGTCGGGATAAGTAAAGAGCATGTCAAAGATCTTCTGACCAAGCTGAATGAATTCAAGTCAGTGGGGCCTGATGCTATTCACCCCAAGGTACTGAAAGAATTAGCTGAAGAAATTTCAGAGCCACTGGCAATAATGTTTGCAAACTCATAGATGACAGGAGAGGTCCCGGAAGATTGGAGAAGGGCTAACGTTATGCCCATCTTTAAAAAGGGGGAAAGGGAGGAGTGGGGGAACTATAGACCAGTGAATTCGATTTTGATACCTGGGAAGCTACTAGAGCAGGGGTCGGCAACGTTGGCATGCGGCTCGCCAGAGTAAGCACCCTGGCGGGCCGGGCCAGTTTTATTTACCTGCTGATGCAGCAGGTTCGGCCGATCGCGGCTGCCACTGGCGATGTGCTGGCCGCGGCTTCTCGCCGCCCCCATTGGCCTGGGACGGCGAACCGCGGCCAGTGGGGGCCGCGATCGACCGAACCTGCCGCGTCAGCAGGTAAATAAAACTGGCCTGGCCCGCCAGGGTGCTGGCCCGGCCCGCCAGGGTGCTTACCCTGGCGAGTCGCGTGCTGAATGTTGCCGACCCCTGTACTAGAGCAATGTGTAAAACATTCAATTTGAGAATACCCGGAGGATGAAGGGGTAGTCACTAGCAGCCATCATGGATTTACTCAGTACAAACCATGCCAAACCAGCTTGATTGAAATGTGGGCTCGACAGAACTACCATTAAGTGGATACATAATTGATTAAACAACCACAAACAAAGAGGAACTATTAATGGAATTATGTCAGATTAGAGGGAGGTCTCAGGAGGGTTCCACAGGGATTTGTTTTCTATCTGGTGTTTACTATCTCTAGTAACAACCTAGATGTAGAAATAGAGACTATACTGATCAAATTTGCAGATAACACTAAGTTGGGAGGGTTGCTAACACTTTGGAGGCTAGAGCTAAAATTCAGAGGGATCTTGATAAATTGGAGAACTGGGCTATAGACGACAAAATGAAATTCAACAAAGACAAATGTGAAGTGCTACACTTGGGGAGAAACAAATGCACAAATACAGAATGGGGGATAACTGGCTTGGCAGCAGCACTGCTGAGAAGGAGTTGTGGTAGATCACAACCTCAACATGAGTCAGCAATGTAATGCTGTTGCAAAAAAAAAAAGCAAATGCAATTTTAGGTTGCATTAAGTCACGAGAGGTGATAGTACCACTCTACTTGGCACTGGTTAGGCCACATCTGGAGTATTGTATCCCATTTTGGTTACTGATGTATAGAAAGTATGTAGAGAAACTGGAAAGGATCCAGAGGCAAGTGACAAAGATGATCAAAGGTATGAAATGCAAGCAATATGAGCAAAGGCTGAATGAGCGAGATATGTTGCATTTGGAAAAGAGAAGATTAAGGGGGGGACATAATAGTGGTCTTCAAATACTTTAAAGACTGCCATAAAAAGGATGGTTGTCTCTTGCCACAAAGGGCAGGACAAGAGGCAATGGGCTCAAACTACAGGATAGCAGATTAGATTAAATCTCAGGAAAAACGTCCTAACTGTAAGAACAATAGGACAATGGAACAGACTGCCTAGGAAGGTTGTGGAAGCTCCTTCACTGGAGGTTTTCAGAGGGATAACTGGATAACCATCTGTCTTGGATGGTTTAGATGCAATCCTGCATCTTGGCAGGGGGTTAGACTAGATGACCATTATGGTCCCTTCTAATCCTATTGTTCTATGATTCTATGAAAATTTTGTATTGATTCCAAAATCTGACCACACAGAATTCGCAGAGCTTAGCTCCAGAGAGACTCCCTGAACTTCAGAGAGGAGGGAATTGTTTTGTGGGTGGGGTCTGTGGTTTGGTATCTGACCCAGAAATACTATTGCAGAGACACACCCGGGGAGGTTTCAACAAATAGAGCTTTACTGCAGCTTACCCAGAGAGCACTCTGCATATACCACACCTGGCCAGATGCACTTCCTGGAGTGGGACACTACTGGATCTCTTAAAGGCACAGTTCACAAAAGGCAAGGTAGGCTGGAGGAGGAGCAAGAATGAAACCATTGGATCTGCAATTCCAATCCACTATCTATCCCACCACTCCCATTACAGACAGAAGGGGCACGTGAGACACAGAAGTTACACAGCAGTAGACTATAGTAGGGGTTGCTGTAAAGTGGGTCTGTTGCTGCTCTATGACATTCTTCCCTGGGCTTCTTTTGGAACTTCCTGGCATACAGCTTCTGTTGGTATTAGAGTTTGGCCCTGGTAATGTAAACAATGATATTAAAGAATCATTAAAATTTGCTCTAAGCGAAGTGAGAGGTAGAATAGAATCCTAAATTCTCTCTCCAGAGAGACTCATTTGAAATACCAATATACCAAAGCAAACAAATCTATGATAAATATGATTAAAATGCCATGAGCAGAACTCTGAGCTGCAAATCATCATGTAGAATAGTATTTCTGACTTACTGTTCCTGTGAAATGTATCCGTTGTTGCTGTGACTGAGGAAAGGTTTTAATTCTAAAAGAAACTTTACAAACTCTAATTGATCTAGAAGAGGCCAGCAAAAATGGGTACTAAATACTGTACAAGACACTCTCACTATGTATCATTTTCTCCACCATCATCATCAGAATCTCATCTTCTAGTGTCCGTCTGTTCACATATTTGATTTTTGGGACTACGCCACAACAGGAAAGTTCTCCTTTGTGCTTGACAGATTCCAATATAATTTACATGTAGCTGATATGCAGGAACATTGTGCCAAAACTGTCAGGTAATTTTTTATTTTAAAAATCCCTGGCTAATTAGAGGATGAGCACAGAGCCTAAGTGAGATGAGTCTCCGAAGCTTTACATCTCCTGCCCACTGAGTTAGAATTGAAAGGAGTTGAGAGTAGAACTCATATACATGGAATTTTCTGCCTCCCAATTATTGCTGAAACTTGTTGTAGGTCTGGAGTTCTCTTGCAGGTGAGGGGGAGGGGGAATTTGGTGGGAATTTAGCTTTCATGAAAAGATTAACCTTTTCTCCAAATATCATAGGCTAGCCTGCTGTTAAGCTATAGCCACAGCCTTCCTGGGCATACATGACTCACAAGGTACCATATAATTTTTAATTTTATCATACTTTTAGATAACTGATTCCTAAGACTTTAAAACATATTTATTTCATTGCTTATTTAGCAAATGCTTCAGATTTTAATTGATATGTGTTCAGCAAAGAATAAGAGTAACTAAAGGTAATGTGAAAGAGATAGTGTTTTCTGTGTGAATGTATTTTGCTTAGTAATATAGCTAGTATGGCCTTCCAGATATAGTTGGAAGTTGACCAACAATCTATGAACATTTGCATAATGTACTATTTGTCCTCTTTCTAATTATTTTTAACTCTGTTGTTTGGACTTCTCTTTATTGCCAAATAATGTTAAATAGTTCTGCCAATGTATCTTAATTCAGACCTTTAGCACCTCTTGTATTACTATCCTAGGCTTCTCTGAAGCAAAGCTTGTCTATTGTGCCCATTGAGAAGTGACTGGAGTGTGCAAATAGGGGGACTAGCGTAATAGCACCCTTTTTAACTTGAGACTTTAGATAATATTAAACCCAGTTCTCCCTAAGTCAAAGGCTAGGGCCAGAAAAGAAAGGCTAGTGAATCACCTCAGACATTTGTCTTTGATTCATTGGCCCATATATGTTTTCTGGTGCCTGATTCTGATCTCACTTACACCAGTGTAATTCCATTTCCATAGAGTAACTCCTGACTTACAGTGGTGTAAGTGAGAGAGAAATTAAACCTCTGTGTGCTACAAATAATCTTAGTCAAACTTTTTTTTTTTCATGTTTACAGATGTCAGGAACGATGTGTGAGCTGCACTTTGCCTGTTTTATTTTTGCTAAGCATACTCTTTAATTTTAATTCATGACTTCTGATTAGCTCTTCCATTTTTTCCTGGCACTATTTTCTCACTCTCAAGCCAACTTTCTTTTCAAGTATCTCAACTCACCTTTGTAGTTCAGACAGTGTCAATTCCTTTACTCTTGGTGTCATCTCAACTGTTTGGGGCACACGTCAGTGTACTTAATGAACTCTCCAAATTATGGTCTTGGAGTATCATAAAATTGATCACCTTTTCTATTATCTATTTGTTTTATTTCACACTCTCAGGACTATTTTTCATTTGACTATCACATGTTTGTATTTGACATAACAGTTATCTCATCTGTGCACCTGAAACAATTACACTTGATATCAAAAGGCAATTATTTTAGTAGAGATGGATAATTTGGTTAGAATATAATAAGAATAGACTAGAATCGTTGGGCAAAGTCCAAACTGAACTAAACCTGAAGCGTGGAAAGGAAGGGAATCCTGATTAACTTTTTATATGTAATGGGACATAATCCCAGTGGCCCTGTAACTTGTGTAATTATTTACAGCAATGCAAAATGAGTGTGTAGTGTGTTCAAATCATTATCCTTCTGATTTGGCAGGGTTTTATACTCACTTTACAGCAGTGTAAATGACCACATAGTGTGCTAGGCTGTAGAGACTCTGGCCCAGTCTGTATATAAACTATATTTATATTATGGTGGACCTGGTCACGATGCCATAATGTTACATATTTCCTTGTAGCAGTGGTTGTGTGTAACATACTTACACAATTATACTTTATATGTATTATGCTATATATAAATACACAGGCATACACTATCCATATTCTAAGTAAAAAAAAATAGCATTACTGTTGCAGTAGTGCGAGGAATTTATATGAAATTTAAAGGTTTGTTTGTTGTGGTTTTTTTTTAAGGGCACCTTTAGTTAGCTATATGCGTTTGTAAGGAAAAAAAAGAGAAGGTCTTGAGATATCACCTGAAGTTCATATCAGGGGCTTAATTCCCCTCTCATTTTCCTCAGTGTAAATAAGGAGGGACTCTAGGAAAGTGGAGTTCCACTCATGTAAGTGAGATCAGAATCAGGCCCCAGAAAACTTATATGGACCAAGGAAACTTATATGAGCCAGCTGAGTGGCGAACAGAGGAGGCTAACAGAGGGAGTTTGCCTGGGAGTTCGCCTGCGGAGAGCCCACTGAGGCTTACATCTCGCGGGCTTCTGTGAGTTGCTGCAACAGCTGAGGAAGCTTTTAGAAGGAAGAAATTATGGAAGGTGAGCGTTCAGTTGTTGTAACCTGCACAGGTTGTGCCATGTTTGTCGTTCTTCCACAGGACAGAAACGACTTTGTCTGTACAAAGTGCAAGCTGGTCTCCATATTGGAAGAGAAGGTTCGAGGTCTGGAGAAACAAGTATCGACCCTGCGTTGCATACGAGAAAATAAAGATTTCCTGGACAGACATCAGGACATGCTTCCACAGGCACAACGTTCTGAGGAATCAGAGCAGGTTGCGCAGAGGCGACTGAGGGATGATGAAGAAACTTGGGAGCATGTGACCTCCAGAAGAAGAAAGAGGAGCGTCCGTGTACCAACAATGGAGATACAGATGAGCAACCGTTTTCATGTTCTCTCCACAGGTACTAATGCGGAGAGTGGACTAGATGATACATCTGAGGGAAGGGAGCAGAAGGAGACTCCACCGATTGGAAGGCATGAGATGCACTGTCCTAGGGATGGGGGTTCCACGACCACCGCTCCCAAGAGAAGGAGGAGGGTGGTGGTGGTCGGGGACTCCCTCCTGAAGGGGTCTGAATCATCTATCTGCTGCCCCGACCGAGAAAACTGAGAGGTATGCTGCTTGCCAGGAGCTAGGATTCACGATGTGCTTTGAGTAGGGCTTTGGACTAGATGACCTCCTGAGGTCCCTTCCAACCCAGATATTCTATGATTCTATGAATCAAAGTTGGAAATGTCTGAGGTGATTACAAGCCCTCCTGATATCAGCACCAGAGTGTGTAGGTCTTTTTATCCCCAGCTATTCACCACTTTAGTTCATTCACCTTACAAGCTGAAAGGGCTTTTTAAAATCTGTAGGGCTGGATTGTGGCTCATCCTGTATGTCTGCACAGGTGAGTAAGCAATCATAGAGAGCCACTTTCCTCTTCTGCCTGGATTGCATTTATTGTGAGTAGCTGCAGGGTAAGGCAGAGCAGACAGGGCCACTACATTTCCCCCCCCCTCCACATGCACACCTTTCCCATCTACAAATGTAGGCAGGACTGGGCAGAGTTTTGTCTACACCCTTCTAAAGTGGCACTGTTCAGCATGCAGGGGGATGTATGCTGTGTCAGGTCTAGGGTGGTTCAGGGAATTCCCTCCTCGAGGGGAGACCAGGAAATAGACAGTGAATACCACACATGGGGCTTGTGGCAAAGCCACAATTGACTCCAGAGTATGTAAATGTTTATCTAACTAGACACACTCTTCATTAGATGTGAAGATATCTGCAGTGCATCTGTACTTCATGCACATCTTTAGATTTGAAGAATTTTTCTACTGTACAGCACACAATTGTTAAGTAAAAACTTTTTTTTTTTTAATCAGGCTAAGGCAGTAGTCCTTAGTGAGGCCAGTGCCCTGGTCAAGTTGCAAACATCAAGTATTTTGGCTACAGCCGTGCCTAATGCATGTTTATTTAGGATTTATGCACAATAGGAAAAATATTTAGATTTTTATAATGATGAGAAAGATAACATCTGCACAAGTTCACCTACAGGCAGAGACCAAGAATGAAAAAAATTAGTCCAAAATGTGAATGTTTTAAAAAAGTTATGTATGTGAGCAGAGGGCTTTCTAACAACAATTGGCTTGCAATCTTAACTAAGCTGGTAGGACTAGTGCCTGCAATGATATATATGGATTCAACTCAAAAGGACAGATGTCTTACTTAGTTTTCACCTATTACTTGCCCTTAATCTAAACTCCTCACCTAGACACTAACTTCAGTGATGGGCAACATATAAATTAATGACATAACATTTTCTAGGATACTAGGGGTAAATCTTGATATTTTTCTAAGAGCTCTTATAACAGTTATGGGGAGGAACTCTATGAAGCTAATAATTGCTTTACACAGAACAATAAACTCTACCCTGAATCCCCTCTGGAATATATGGAAATACTCAGAGGGACTTTAAATAGAACACTCACAACACAAATTTCAGAAGAATTCACCATATGCCCGCTGCTGCTTTTGTATATGCGGGTCTCCGTGCTCTGTAGCACTCCATAAGTTAGGGCAACTGACCTGGACATCTTCACATCCTACCAGGCAACAATAACCTTGTAACCCTTTTTTTTATTTGAAGACAACACTTCTGCCACCAAAAATGGCAGTTTCATGAGTGTCCATCATATGCAAATAAGAATGAATTTTAAATATTATTTTGCACAGCGAACATAAGGATTTTACAACAATTAAATCAATACAGGTTACAACTCATGAAAACACTAGATAAACTCATTTTCAGTTTGTTCTGTCCTAATGTTAATGGATTCTGTTTTCCATAGGTCTACTGTCAAGAAATTTCAAATTTGGAAGGAAATAGTAGAGGCTCTTGTCTCAGAGGGCCTACACCAAGATGCAGGATAAAAGGCTAGATCAGAGAGAGAATGAAAAGAGTGTGTATTTGTGTGGGGGGTTCCTCTTCTGAGCATTTAGTTCAAGTTAATATTTGGCAGCTGAACTTTAGGGGAGTAATTTGGGCAAGGAATTTTCTATTAAACTTGGTAGCAGAAAGTTACAGGAATTGAGATGATGTGAAACTAAAAGCACGGATTAGTATATAGGCTATACTAATCCAGGATTGACAGAGGCTATATAATCCAGTCATATTCCTGTGACAAATGTAGTATTTTTAAGAGACATTATGTAACGGCAGGTCTGGTGTTAACTGACACATTGTAAAACTCTGAATTAATACCCACCATAGAGGAAGAGGAGGTATCCCAATTCATCCTAAATTGGTCCAAAATTGGACCAATAAATACAAATTTTCTGAAGGCAGAAAATTAGCTGCAGGCACACCAAACAGTGTGTCAAATATCACAGCATCTATTAATTAGCATTTACAATTTTCAGGCAGAGTTTGCACCTCTAATTTCCTTCGAACTGTTCTAGGACCTTCCTTTGGACATAATCTTGATTACAGCTTGTCAAGTATTTACTTGTGAATAATATTCGTTGGCATTTCTCCTCTACCCTGCCACGAAATAACTATTCACAAATAAAGGGTTTCATTAGCTCTAAACCTGATCCTGTATAAAGCCTAGAAATCACTTGAAAACATTGAATAGTAGGTGATATATGTCCTTATCTTTCTTGAGCTCTTGTTGAAAATGTTGATTAAACATCCTTTTGGAATGAAGTTCATGACTCTCATCCCTTCCCATAGCCAAGTAAATGAAGACCTGAGCAGGGAATCCCACAGAATTCACCTTTCCTGCTGCCAGGGGGCTGGCCACTGGGCATAGCACCACCATGGCTGCTGCTCTGAATTACGGGCTGGAATAGTAGCATGTCCCCAATGTCTGATTTTCTGCCCACTAGCTTTGCATTAGTGCAGATTCAGTGGCCATCAACCTGCCGGTCCGTGGTCCAGCACAGTGCTCCTTCCCTTCATGATAATATATTCTGAGCTGGCATGAAGCACACTGGTTTCTAACTCACAGTTTGAGCAGAGAGTTCCATGTGTGTCCAGTGGCCGCTACTTCTTCCGCACAACGTATTGGTATTAGAGGAGTTCTGGGTCACAGAAGGCTTTGTGTGGGTGGATTTTATCTACATGGGGAAAACTAAAGTACTCTGATTTAAGAGATGGAAAATGTTATTTGTGAAACTCCCTGGAGCTATGGAAGTCAATGGTCACACTTCTGCATGGGGCTGATGCAGAGATTATTTTAACAGTTGCAAAATGCCTGTGGGAGAATAACTTCACACGGTTATTGTCTGATTGCCATCACAGCAACTATGCTTCCCAAAAACATCTTTTAAGTCACAATTAACATGTGAAAATCTATCTCCAGTATGCATTTCACAGGACTGATCCTTCTGGGCTCCCACATTGCAGAATTGCCCTTTTATCACCATTTGTTAAGCAAAATGTCCTCCTGAAAAGGAGGCACAGCAGTCCAACACAGTCTGGTAAATGCAATAGTATTTCATTTACTGTATACATTGCTGGGAGTGTATGGACTGGACAAACCTCCATAAAGCTTTACTGTCAAGCAATGCATTTATCAACTCATAAATATGTAGTACAACTGGTTAATAACTATGATTCAGAGAGAGATTTCTATAGAAGCATATTGGTTTATAATTTGTATCCAATAATATTTGCCAATGTTGTCCAAAAAAGAGTTTTCTATGCTTTTAGCAAGGAAATTGCTGAAGGTCCTGGGCACTAGAATGGCCTTTACTGCCTTTCCCCATCGCTTATGGGGAGAGTGCCGGTCTACAACTGACATAGCTGCAGAAGCCAAGCACCTCACCAACTATTTTTGTGACACTCTTTTCCACAGTGTTTATAGACAGAGCTTTGTAATACAGTCTGACTCAGAGGGAAAAAATAAGATAACTACCTCACCCCATTCCAGCCCTTCTTCAGTTGCTTAATAGAGTCATACTTTGCCTCCAGTGTTAATTTGTTATATGTTTCAACCTGCCATCACTGCACTACTACTTCTATCAAGATGATGATACTTCTCCTGGCTCTGAAGTGCTACGTGCAACCAGTGGTTCAATCATTTATCACTCGATATTGTATGTGAATGATTCTGCTTCCTTCATTTTGGGTATCCATATCCTTCTACCAGTTTTGTTTCTTAGTTATCCCACGTTCTACCCACTATTAACTCCTCTACCCTACCTTCATTTAGCCTCTTACACAAAGCCTATGTTGATAGTGTTAATGAGGGAGGTAAAGACATTTCTTTCAGGGAACTAAATATATCTATACAGCAAGTAAAGAACACTTAAGTACCTCTATATTCCCTACATACTCTGTAATTTATGATAGCTACATGTCCCTTTAGCATATCACATATCAAACTAAATGTACCACCTTCCACCACTGTTGCTTTCCCCATATTTCCCAATCTACCTCAGTGTTACCACTTCTCTTACTGTCCAAGCAGTTATTCAGACACCTAAATTAGGCTTTTTAAATTCCCAACCCTGGAAGACTTGTCCTTTTCTATATATGTCAATGGGCTAAGGACATGCAGGCTGTGAAAAGAGCAACTAGAGAAAGAGCATTTAGCCATGATGAAGGAGAACAGAAGTGCAAGAATCTTACGTGACCTAGAACATCCCAGACACATGTAGCTGAGTCAGATCACCATTCTCATGATGAACAGGTAGAAGTAACAAAGTATAGAGACAATATGTTCACCAGTGGGTCTTAGAAGTCACATAGGCCCAGATTCTCAAAGGTATTTAGCCCCTAACTGCCCTCTGCATTAAGTGCCTAAATACCTTTGGGGATCTGGGCCACAACTTTCAACGTTCCCTTTTTATCCTTTCATTCTTGTGCAATCTTTTCATCCTGTGATTTAGTGGGGACAGCCCACACTCCTCGCCACTGTTTATAAAGGCTAATTTATCAAGGTAAGGAATATAAACACTATATCTATCTTACGGTTTTATACTGCTGCCCCTCACCATAATAGCTGAACATCATCTGTGATGGAATCCCCAGGGTGCAGCCTGGGACTGTGGGACTACTGAGCCCCCTTAACTTTCCAGCCTGGGCTGTCTTTCACAAAACTTTGCTAGTGACAAGCAGCAAACGCCTCCAGGCACTGTTATCACTCAGCACAACCGCATTTGGAGCCCCACGCAGCAAGATTGCATGAATGATCCCAAAGCCACTCATGAATCACACACAGAAAGGCACCAGCCAAATCCCCCCAGCTCCTACCCTTGTACTTCAGGAATATACTGTCTTGCATTGCCAATTGGTTCACCATTCATCAATGGAAAGTGGATATACACAAGCCTTTGTAAACCTGAGCAGATTTACCAAACACTTCAGGCAAACTCACTGGTAAAGATAAACAGTAAAACAAGTTTATTGACTACAAAAGATAGATTTTATGTGATTACAAGTGATAGGCAAAAAGTCTATAATAAAGTATAAGCAGGCAGTCTAAACTCTCAACCCCATTAGACTGGGCAACACCTAGATTAAGCAGTTTTTCTCACCCACTAGATATTGCAGTTCATAGTATACAGGTTTCACCCTTGAAACCTGGGCCAGTCTCCTCTGTTGGACTCTTAAGTCTTCTGAGTGACCTTATTGTTTGCAGCATAAGTGGGGGGAGGAGAAAAGGCCAATCATGGGGCCACTGTGTTCTGTGTTATACTCTTTAGTCCATGTGATTGGAGAACACAAGTCCAGGCATGTTTGGGTGCATTGCTGAGTCATCAAGCAAGGTTGAGCAATTCCCCTGGTGTGGCCTTGTGCAAGTGAGTCATTGCATTGTAGCTCCCTTGCTGAACAATGGCTGGTGATGTCTGTTCAGCACCCACCTGGGTGTTGGTTACCTCCCTTGTCATTGTCTCTGGAGAGCTAGTAATCTGGGCGCTTCACAAACCCACAGCATATTTTAGTGAAAACCATACAACACAATTCTTATAATTTTATATGCATTAATGATACACATATTTAGCTGGAACCTTTCCTATGATACCACACATGGCATGTTTTATATGAAATATCACAACAATTATATATAAATGATGAATATGAGGGTTACAGAGCACGCCCCTGCCGTGTAGTGTCACATCTTCCAAGTAAAATCAGTAGCAATAGGAAAGTCCTTAGTGGGGAGCCTCTAGCACTTTTCTCTTTTGGGGGTAAAAATTCTGCTTGGGGTATTTTGAATGCTTTGACCCCAGATCTCATATACTTCTTCTTGGGGTTTGTGATCTGCACTGTTCCACAGGAATGCAGTTCATAGATAAAAATCAGTCTTTAATATAGCTGGGGCTTGGTCCACTAACTGTTTTGAAGATTAGGATCTTTAACTGGCCTCTGAAACAGACTGAGAAGCAGTGGAGGGACTTGAGCATGAGCCTGATGTGCTAATAACATCTGGAGGAGGTGGGTACCAGCAGGAGCCTGTGGATTGTATTCACAATCGATTCACATATAGTGAATTCAGCAATCCAGCCTGGAAGTGACAAATGCATGGTTCACTGTGACCAGTGAGGATAGGGAGAATATACTAGTATGTCTCGCGGCCTCCTTGTGCAAGGGCACTTTGGGCTTGCCACTGTCTGATGCATGGTATGTGGATTTTTACATATTTATAACTGGCCAAGTGCCATGATTCTGCAATGAGCTCCATGCACCTACACACAGCCCAGATGAGTGAATGGGGTTCCTCAGGAGTGCACAGGTCTTTCTGAGCAGAATTCATTGTAGGTTTGGGGTCAAGTTAGCCAACTGAGTTAGCCAAATGATTTTTACAAATCTGTCCATATTTCACTGCACATGAATATTTGTCTTAATTTGTCATTCAACAGAACAGCAAAATATAGATCTTCTATTGGAGGACAATTTGAAATATGCTGGAAGGGTTCCGTGTTGCAGAAATGACAGATGCAAGATTCCATGACACGTTTCAACTAGAAAAAAATCTGCAGTTGAGGTAAAACTGCTAAAATGTAATTATAAGAGATTTTTACTGATGAAACACATGAAGAGAAAGGGAGAAGAAATGATATGCAGGACAGAATTTGAAGGGACAAAAATGAATACAAAATGACAATGAAATTACCATATCAAATCATTCCAGAAATAGAGAACAACAAGGGAAGGGGAATAAAGGAGAGAGAGAGAGAGAGAGAGAAAAGGCTTTTTCTTTATTTTATGTTGTGTACTATGCTGTTGAAAGCACCTCATTCTAATAAAAAAATCCTACCTCTAACCCAACAAAAGGGAAATATTTGGGCCAAACCACGAGGGCATTATTTTGATTTATTTTAAATTAAGAAACTAGGATACCCTGCTTGTTGTTATTTTGTTTTGTTTCATTTGCTCTCCTGCTTGCTTTTGTGACACCGCTGGGTAGTGTGGAACTGTGAAATGTGTGTCATCCAGGGGACAGAGTTATTCCGTTCTCTCACATTTGATTACCTATCCCCTGGGCAGCTCTTGTTATTTTCTTAACAGCTCCCTGCTCCCTTGCTCTCTGACAGACTACATGTAAAATATGGTAGTATGCTCTCTGTCTTTCAGGTTCATGGAGGAATAATGAGTGACTAAAATTTTTCTCCTATGCAAATATCTTGTACCTGATCTCTCTATTATTGTGGATTTACTCCTGCAGGGTTATGAAATAGATGGGAGATGGATCTCATTTCGCTCCAGCTGAAGTCAGTTGAAAAGCTGCCATTGACTTCAATGGTGCACAATCAAGTCCACAGAGTATAGAACTTTTTGCTATTAGAGAGTTGCAGTGTTCTCCACTTATCAGTGTACTTCAGATATTGCATTTTTAAGTTATGTGCACAGGTTCACATGGGGCTTATTCAAAGGCAGAGCTTGCCATACAGTTTCTTCTGATCATGTCTATTTTGTATTCCACTTAAACACAAATACAGTATAAATCCCACACATAAAAATTAACTGAGAGTTGAGAATGCTTGACTGTATTTCCTCCCAACAATGCAAATGCTAAAAAGTAAGGAAATCATAAATTAAGGCAACATTCAATCCCAACACAATACTAAGCATTAATCTGCTACCATCATGATGCTCAAACATGCCAACACTCTAAAACTTTAATTCGACAGAAAATTGGAGAATGGAAAGGAAGCAGCATAAATCGAAACATGAATGACTAACAGTGTTTATAGTCAATTGGTTTTATATTGCAACCCATCACCATAGGATCTGAGTACCTTCAGCATAAAATCATGAATTCACCTGACCTCCTCTGAAAGTTCATTCTATCATCAGATTCCATCCATGAAGAATGCTTTACCCCAACTCTCAGGTGCTAATATTTAATATTTGTAAATGGATATGCTTTTTAAAGATAATTCCTGTTTTATATTTTGAAATGATCTACAAATGAGTAAATGTTCAGCTCTCATATGTCAGGATTTTTTTTCTATAAATATTTGAAAAAAAGAATAGAGACACCAAAAAAAAAAAAAAAGGGGGGGGGGGGCTATTTTAAACTGCTCATAATTCATCCAAGCAAATAGTTTTGATTATAAATTTTCAATTAAAAAATTAATTCTGTGATGGGGTGTCCTCCCCACACTTGCCTGAAAGGATTAAGGCAGAGCCAGAGGGGCCAATTAGCCTATTAGGAAGCAAGATAGGTTGAATTAAGACTGTGAGGGAAACCTTAATTAGAAGACTCTCACCTGTGCAGAACAGGCAAGACCTATATCAGCCAGGAATTTGGCAGTAGGAGGTGTTGCTCCTGGGAAAAAGCAGTCACTTCCTGAGAAGAGGGTTTGGAGTTGGTATTCCCAGGGAAAGGGGGGGAGATGAATCTGGGTAACTAAGAAAAGGTCCCTTTAGTCCTAGTTGGTTGGGAAGAGGGCAAGTGCCTATAGGAAGGAGTACTTAAATTTTTGTCTTGGTCCTGCCATTGTTAGCAGGATCCCAGACTTAGCCTTTTGCCACCCTTAAATGGAACAGAAACTTGAAAGGGTTTGAATTTGGTTTGGGAATTAACCACCACAATATTCAAGTGAATTCTAGATTTCCTCTCCCCTCTCTACTTCAGTGGACAAGGACCACATCCACTCTGATTGAATTGGCCTTGTCAACACTGGTTCTCCACTTGTAGGGTAACTCCCTTCTCTTCATGTGTCAGTATATTTATGCCTGCATCTGTAATTTTCACTCCATGCATCTGAAGAAGTGGGTTTTTTTTACCCACAAAAGCTTATGCCCAAATAAACCTGTTAGTCTTTAAGGTGCCACTGGACTCCTCATTGTTTTTGTGGATACAGACTAACACAGCAACCCCTCTGATACTTGGCCTCTCTACTTCATAGCCTGTTTTCAAGGCCCACATTTTTGAATCCATATTTTGCTTCATGACCACCTACTACTGAATCAATGAACATTACTTCAGTAGGCACATGAGATATAGACACTAGCAATGGCCACTAAATAGAACCCACTGGGTTTTTGCCTAAAGGAAATAAAATAATTTGAATATTTAAACATTCTATTAAAGATTTCTGCACACTTATTGTCAAGCTGCATGGCAGCATACCAGAATGCTCTGCAGGGAGTATGTAAAATGACAAATGAAAACTAATTGCTAAGAGTCTGTTTGCACTTCCTTTCAACACACAAGCTTTTTAAAAAAACAACAAAATTACAATTCTCTGTGGGGCCTGATCCAAGGCCAGAGCAAGAGGCTAGAATGCCAGGAGAAAGAGGATCGCTAATGTGATGGGGAGCTGCCAGAAGCTTTGCAGCCCTGGAGAGAAAACAATAAAAAACTGTCAGTCAGATCTGAATATGGAGGGGAAGAGAGGCATCATTGGGAAAGACAGATGGGTCAAAGAGTTACTCAGCCTAAATTGCTACATGTTTTTTTCTCTTTAGGGGCCTAATCTGAGCTGGAAGAGGCAAGACATCCCTAGGATAGAGGAAGTCAGAGGCTACTGAAGAGAATTTGTGTATGTGTGTGTTTGAGGAGCAATTTGGAACAAATAGTAAAGAGAGGCTAAAATAGTCATGTTGTTTTTATATGGAGAGCTAAGCTGAAGTTACCTAGTATTCTCTCAAGGTGGGCGTCGCAGGGAGAGGACACCCAGAGAGATTTCTTTCAGAGTTTTTCTTTTTAAAGAAGACTCAGTATAATAAACGGATAGGAGGGCAGGCTGTGGGCCATCCTGTGCACCCACACAAGGCACCCCCTAACTTTCCAGCACTGGCTATCCTATTGCAGGTGGCAGCATGGGAAGGGGGAAGCTGTCTCCTCAGAATGGCTACTCCCCATGCTGCACAGGTGAGCTGTGGCAGGAAATGAGAAGTCTTGCCTCCTCTCCCATCCCCAATGCACTTTGCCAGGATGGCACAGTGTATGTCCATTCCAGAACAGGCAGGGAGCGGGGAGGCAAATTGTGACTGTCTGATTCAATCTTCCTGTGCTCCTTTTAGAGTAGTGCAAAGCCACAATTTAGTCTTGAATAATAATATGTGGCACACGTGCAGTTTCTTTTATCAAGGATCTGTCTCTAGATGCCTCTTTCAAAGTGTGTTTATATTGCACTTGACATGACCCAAATTGGGGAATAGAGGGAAGAACCTGAACCTTTCTCTGAAGCATCAGGGATGGCCATAGCTGGAGATGAGCCATTAGACAGGGTGGGCTCAGGGTCTGAGGTGGCACTGAGCATTCTCACTCTCAGGTATTTGGCTGGCTGGTTCTTGTTCACATGCACAGGGTTTAACTGATCGCCATATGTGGGGTTGGGAAGCAATTTCCCCCCAGGTCACATTGGCAGTGACATGGTGGGGGGTGGCTTTTACCTTCCTGTGCAGCATGTGGGTGCACATCTCTTGCCAGGATTATCTGGGTATATCTCAATCATTTCTCTGCCATTGTGGGAGCCTCAGGCACTGGTGCACCTGGTTCCCTCCTATTTTCTGCCTGGGACACATATTACAGTCCACAGGAGAATAGACTATTACTTTGGTGTAATTTGGTTGCTGGGTTTAGTGTGCAGGTTGTGGGTGGTGTTGGTGGCCTGGGATATATAGGAGGTCAGACTAGACCATTTGGCTGTCCCTTCTGACCTTAAATTCAATGACTCTATGAGAATCTGTTTTTATGTAAAAGAAATAGGAAGCTTTTAGCACTCATAGAGCAAAGCTTGAAAATATTACACCTAACGATTCAGAAACCAGAAGGCAACCCCCAAAATTATAATTAAAAAAAATATGATTATTAAGGCAAGCTCAGAATTTTGGGGGCCTGACTCATGATTTTTGAATGCTTAAATTTGGCAATACACCTCTACCTCGATATAAGCTACTCGATATAACACGAATTCAGATATAACGCGGTAAAGCAGTGCTCCGGGAGGGTGTGGCTGTGCACTCTGGCGGATCAAAGCAAGTTCAGTATAACACGGTTTCACCTATAAAGCGGTAAGATTTTTTGGCTCCCGAGGACAGCATTATATCGAGGTAGAGGTGTACCGGATTGTAAATTTATTTCATATTTAATCTAAGGGGTTATTAATAATATAGATAAAGAATGTGTTCATTTACAAACACACAACTTATATGTACTTGAACAACTCTATGGATGCCCTGTTGGACCTTATAATTATACATATATTTGTCTTCCTCTGTCAGTATGGTGGCCCTCAAATACCTTCCTTATTTGTACCTTTCTTGGTGCCATGGTGGTATATAACTCATGAAGCAGGAAAGTGGATAGCAAAACTAGCTGAACAATTCATGGTAAATAATTTGCTTGACAAATTATGCCTCTTTCAATGTGTGCATTGCTGGTCAATACCTTTGATTTTTCTCAAAAGTATAGGCTTATCACAATTATTGACCAAAGTATTTCTGTGAATAAATCTTGGTCTCTATTATTTGTGAGCAGCTCATTGAGAGTATTTGAATTGTAAAAAGTCAGATTTGAGTTGTTTAGTTTGATTGAACATGTGGGTACACAGTATGTTCCTGTTACTAACTGGATGAACATAACTCTTCAAATCAATTTTCTGGTGCAAATAATTGTTTACAAATTCAAAATTTTATATTTGCAAATGTTCAGCTGCCTAAAACTTACATTCTTTCTAGTACATCCATACATTGAATGGAAACCAGATACTAATGTATGGTGAAGAGTCAAAGTTAATTTGGTTAATCATTCAAACAAATATTCATGGATTACATTTTGCAGCAGTCACCCATCCTAGTTAATGGCTACTATGCCAATATGGAAATTGTGGTCTACGTCTAGTTGCAATGCAAAGAATTTTTCATATCTTATACCATTGCTGTACTGGAGGCAAATAAAAGGTCCTTTTGTCTCCACCATAGCATTTGCAAAATCAGCAGAACCTGGATCATCTTAGAAATAGCTCTTGGTGGTGAACTGCCTAGTGAAACCATGTTGTCTCCACTCATTTAAATCAGGTGTTTCGTACTGTGAGATTTTCAGTCTATCTCAAGGATAAGGGAACTGTGCATAGAGCATCTCATAAATAATACTTAACTATCACCTCACACTGGACTGATTTGTCCATCACAAGACAACCAAAGTCACACACTGATTTAACTTATTTGCATTCTTGTGGGGAAAATCTGTTCTGATGACATTTGCTATAAAATGGAGAGGACAAATCTTTGAAAGGCTATACTCAAAGGGATTAAAAATAGTAGAATGTGACAGTAAAATATATTGTCCAGAGACATTAAAGGGAGACATTTCCTCTGCTGAGGTTCATGTGTTTTTGAAACAACACATTGCTATGTTGAATGCTCAGAATTATATTAAAAACAGTGATACAAAAATTAGGGTTCTGCCCTGTGATCTTCTTTGATTGCAAAAATTCATTTTTGATCTTTTATATTACATTTTACAGAAAAAGGTAACAAGAAAACATCCATTATTTCGAACATTACAGTTAATGACCCATGGACAGGTCATTCATGTGCCCTATGGTACAATGCACATTGACCCTAGGTTGACTCTGAAATAACACTTGTATATCTCAGGACCTGAAATAGGTGCAGATCTTGGGAAGGAGAAGAGTCAGCATTAGTATTAAAATATAAATCAAGGTGTAGCATTAGTGCTGACACTCTCATTTTACAATTCATTTGCCAGACTTTTTTCAAATCCTTGCTCTAAAGTTTCTCAAGTAAACTTTACACAAGGTAGAAAGTCAGTCAGTTACACTTCTCTTTTAGAATGCTGGGCCAGCTATTCACCTTTTGTAATTGGGTTCAGATCCATCAGTGAATCTGTGCCAGTTTCCATCACCTGAAGATCCAGCCCATAGAATTCAGTGCATAGTTAAAATTGAACAGCCTGTCAGAATTCAAATGCATGTTCACAAACTCTAGTTTTACAGGATTTGATCAACTTCATCACTATCAGTCACCACAGTCATAAAAGCGGAAGTTGAATAAAAGTCATGCACTGTACTATATGTTGAATGGCATAAATCAGCAAAGTGGGGGCCTCATGTTAGTTTCCCTGCCAGTGTCTGCACTAATACCTTTCCACAATGATATCATGGGAGGTGAGGTAAACAGCAATATATGGAGCAAGATGTGAAAGTGTGGCTGGGGGGAGGGACAGGGAGTGGGAATATTGCAGGGCAGAGAGGGGAGCAGGGGCTTTGCAAGATCTGCAGCGAAGGGAGGAGTGGGATGGAGGAATGGTGCTGGACAAAGTCCCTGTCTAGCCTGCCTAATTGGGTTATATGAGGAGCAGAACTGCTGCATCATGGAAGCAGACTAGGCAGCTTTGAGAAGCAGAAATAGGTAGTGGAACTTGACATATGCATCAGGTTATGTTTGCTAAAATTATGAATAGTAACAAACAACAATAACAATATTTTACTCTAGCCTAAGGTCAGCCAGTACCCCATTGTGCTAGGTGCTGTACAAATATATAGCAAATGACACTTGCTATCCCACAGAGGTTCTAACTGAAAAGAAAAGAATAAGTGGATGAGACAAAGGTGGGCTAGATGGGGACTGGTGTAGCGTTTAAGATAGTATTTAAAAACAAGGAATAACTGGTATTTAGTTGCATTAAAATGGTGCTTTAAATTGTTTAAAGAGATTACATCCAAATGTAGGTGTCTAGGTGATGTTTGAACATTGTGTGTATTGTATCTTTTTAACTTGATGGCGCTCACACAACCTATTTCCCCCCTGCCCTCCAGCCCCAAAGCAAAACTCATGGCCAAATTGCAAAAAGCCCTAATTTAAAAATATTTTCTTGGGCAATATTAGTAAATCTTTGATCCCCAAAAAATTATATAGAAAATTATAAGTTTTCCAAGAGTTAGTGTGGTAAATTCTGAGACTAAGTTCAATAATTTAAGTATGAAATAAAAAGATTTTGATCCTGTTTTAAGTGCCAAGCTTATAAAGCTGCCAAGCTGAACTATTAAGCAACATACTGACATTTATAACTAGCAGTAATTTCCTCAAAATGGTAAAATTTCAACACTTTTTTTGAAAACATTCACATAAAACACACAAATTGACTAGTTTTAGCTGTAACAAGTATAATACTCCCAGACAAAACTGATTTTTTAAAAAAATGCAAAGTATCCTAATGCTTTAGGATGTATAGATTTTTGGAAGTAGACCAATGAAAAATTAGTAAAAATAAGAATTTTACATCAATTTGCACTTTAAAAGAAGAAGCTGAAGAGTGAGATTTGAACTAAGGAGATGCAAAAGGAAATATAATTAAATGAGCCTTTTCTATCTTTTTTAAAGAATCAAGATGAATTCATACAAATTTCAGTAATAAATTATAATATTTTGAATAATATGGTCATTTGATAGATTTATACATCTGCTATACCAATAACTTCATAAACCTTATTAATAAAGAAAAATGTTAGGAAACAATTAAATAGTTGGATTCAGTGGGGGGGCTGCATTTTATAAGCCACTATGGCAAGTGGCAACTGAGACTACTTAGTACTTCACAGAAATAGACCAGAATGATTTCCACCTCTATGGTTTCTCTTTACTGATAGATTAAAATATATCAGAACACACAGTAATTGGAAAAAGACTACAGGAGGATAATGTGGAAGCTGTTGTCTCAATGCTGTGTCTGTGATGCACTCAGCAAATGTGCACAATTTAATAATGAACAATTTTCTCAAAGGGGAGAATACTTACTGCAATATTATATCTTAGTCACCAACATCAAACCATCACTCTCAGTCAGCCACAACCTCTGACCCTTTTTTCTTTTTGCTAGTTTTTTCCACTTTCTTTGAGTATTTCTTGTCATGGATTTAATTAGATCTGTCTAGGTCACTTTCATGGTGTTCAGCCAAATGTAATCACTCCTGGAGTTCTGCCTTCTGGAAATCCATTTCTGCTCTTTGATATTTTTGGGGCTGGAGATGTGTTCATTTTCCATGTCTCAGTCCCCACCACTGAAGTGCAAAAGCTGCTTAGTCATAAACATAATTTTGCTTAAGGTTTTTCCTAAGCCTGTGAGAGTTGGTTTTTGGATAACTGAGAAAAAAAACAGGTATTTAAAAATAAAATAAAACAAAACAGAGGAAAGAGTGAATGAAGCAGCAAGTATGGGCCAGATTCTGCTGTCCTTACTCAGGCAAAACTTCATCCCTTCATATCTCTTCTATTTCCTGTTCCATTCATGCTTCCTCCAAGAATTACAGAGTCCTTGTGCCCCAGCCCTCATCACCAACTAGGGGAGAAGGGTTTAGTTGATGAATGTTCAGCAGGCTTCATGCTGGCCTAATCTCCACCTAACTGCCCACCTGTCAAGTTAAAAACATTTCCATCTTGAGACTTGTGACAAAGTCTCAAGTTGGTCACCTGCCAGAGCCCAGCAATCCTTCTGTCTGTGGGAAAATAACATAACTGGATCATTGTAAGGGGATGCCTGAACCAGGGCCGGCTCCAGCATTTCTGCCGCCCCAAGCAAAAAAAAAAAGCTGCAATCGCGAGCGGCAGCAGCTATTGGGGGGGGGGGGGGGGGAAGCCGCGATTGGTGGAGGCAGTTCGGCGGCAGGTCCTTCACTCCTAAAGGGAGTGAGGGACCTGCCGCCCCCAAATTGCCAAACGTGCTGCCCCTCTCCCTTGGCCGCCCCAAGCACCTGCTTGTTAAGCTGGTGCCTGGAGCCAGCCCTGGCCTGAACTCTGTAATTAGCTGAGTTTGGATATGGGATGGCCAGTATATGCAAGCTACCATCTTCAGCACACCCACCAGAGTCCAGCTAGCCATTCAGCACACACTTTAAAAACAGCTAATTATAGAGGGGGAAAAAACAACCTGTTTACTTTTTAAAACGGAAATGTTATCTTGCCTGTCATTTCACATATCCAAACTCACGGAATAAAATGTCTAAATTATCCCACATAAAAGTGTTCAGTACTGTCAAATCTTATGAAACAGAAATTCTATTTAACCTTGAAAATTAATTAGTTAGCATGAATTCTGCACTGTATCCTCTTATGACATAATTTCATCAATGGAAATATCCTGAAGATCCAAATTCCCATTGAAATGTCAAAGCACTTTGAAAAATTGTTGCTCTGTTCTAAAGGGAGGAAAAATGGATAGAGAAAGTGAGTTTTGCTCTGGGTTTCTGTGCAGAGTGAAGATATCATGGTGACAGATCCTATATAAAGACCTATTGTATCAGTCTGGGTTTGTTTGACTTAATCCAGAAGAAATCACACAGGACATTGCAGAAACCCATAAACAGCTCTAGAAGGATCAAATGCTTTTTAGCAGATGTCACTTTGTTTGCTTCTACATAATACAAATATTAGCTGATGGAAATGAGTTTCTTCACTTAAGGCACATGGCATCCATTAAAGAGCAATAGCTTAAAAAAATTCAGATAAGCGCCTAATCAGGCAGTCCTTCTCATATATAACTCCAGCTGAAATCTGTGGGACTTCTGTGTAGAGAAGTGCTGTGAAATCAGTATTAAGGCATAGGGCTCAAACTGGCAAACCTTCATGGCCAGTGGCTCAAGTAAGTTGGACAGCAGGGGATGCTGTTATTGCATATGTGTGTAGTTAGTCATTGGCTGTATGTGTGTGCTCTGTGTGCTGTGCCAACCCTGCGCAGATAGCAGACACAGCAGACCTCGATCGACTTGCCCAATAAAACCACACCCCTGTTTCAGTAGTGAAGGCATCCAGCTAGGTTTATTGTCTAGTATCTTGTAGACTGTACAGGACCACTAACAAATGTACACTCAACACTGGACCAGCTCAGTGAATGGCAGGACTTTTCATTCCCCACTAGGCCAGACAAAGATACCTCCTGTGAAACCTCTCTTTATACACTGATACAAACAAGTTACACATTGCCTCTCTGATGTGGTTAGTTACCACCCTTAGCCTTGTACATGTTTGTTCAATCAAAACATCTCTATTCATCACCCTGTCATCCTGACCTTATCTTTAAGAGATGGTCAGTGTGTCTTTGTATCATCCTTGGAGAGTGTGTTTACAGCATAAGCCTGTCGCAAGGTATTCTGATACCACCCTTCTGGAATGTGCTTGTGTGAGTGTCCTGTGCCTAGTACTTGTTAGGAATGTGTGTGTATTCTTGCCAAGTTCTGTGAACTTGCATGTTTTATAACAGGGCCTGACTTCTGCTCACAGCCTGACTTTTGTTCACTTTACTTTATATCAGAAAGGCTTGACCATTACTTTAGTTCAAGCCTCAGGCCTCATACCGGGCCTCCTGTTTCAGGCTCTCTCTTTCTATTACACTGGCAAGAAATAGGGGGGAGCCATGGCATTGCTTATCCAAGCCAGGAAGGGGAGAGGAAAGTTTTCTCTGCTTTTCCCCACACTCTGCCTTTCTTTAATCCCTGCTTACTATCAAGAGAAGCACTAACAGGAGTAGTCCCATTGAAGTTTGTGGGTGAAATCCTGGCCCCATTGAAGTCAAAAGGAGTTTTGCCATTGACTTCAGTAGGGCCAAAATTTCACTCTGTGGAACTACACACAATACTAAGTACTATGCTCAATAGTGTTTTCAGTATCCCTTAATAAGAGACAGAAGATATAATAATGCTGCATTTAAACATTTTGAGTGGCATGATTCTGATTCATCATCTTACATCTAGTGTGATTTTATTTTACTGTACTGGTTGAGAGACTGACATGAAGGACTAAATCCTGAAGTCCTTATTCACAGTAGCGTCCTGTGTGGACAAGCCCTTTGTCAAGGTTTGGCCCAAGATGAAAAATACTGTTTCAAAATCTTGCATTTGGAACATGATCAAACTTTAATTTTATGAAATGCATACCACATTTATTGTGGGAAATGTAAGAAAGGCACCTGCAATTCTTAAATGTTTTTTTAGGACTTATGAAATATTAAAGCTTTTTTCTAAGAAGATTTTTTTTTAATATTGTTAATACTCAGCAATTATGAATAAATGACACAACTGAGAAGTGAATTGGATGTATTTTTGGAAATATATATTATATTTCAGATATTAGCCAATGAGCAGTTATCTTTGTTATATGCTTTTTTGAAGAAGAGATCATTTATACTTATCTCCCCACAGCATCCAATTAGATTCTTAATCTGTATATATTTATGATGCATGAATCTTCTTAGTATATGTGCAATGCGCCTCAGGTGGCACTTGACCAAGATTCATCCCCAAATTTGGTTTGGGGGTTGGATAATCAGCTTCCCTGGCCCAGGATGGATACTGACAGGAAATGCGACATGAACTCTAATCCCGGCCCCGAAGGTATGAATGATAGACGTCATGTACTTAACTTATCCAACATACTTTCAGGAATATTCTTAGTACACCTCTACCCTGATATAACGCGACCCGATATAACACGAATTCAGATATAACGTGGTAAAGCAGTGCTCTGGAGGGCAGGGCTATGCACTCTGGCGGATCAAAGCAAGTTCGATATAACGCGGTTTCACCTATAACGCGGTAAGATTTTTTGGCTCCTGAGGACAGCGTTATATCGGGGTAGAGGTGTATTTACAAGTAAAGTTCTTGTCTGTGCTGTTAGAGGTCATCTTATTTTCACAGCATGTAACCATATTACAAACTAAACTGGATTGGGCCAGGCCAATAGTTGAAAAAGCTAAATGCTGTGGGAAATGATATTGGTGCTTCAGAAAGTTGTATGGTGCCTTCAGAATCAGTACTAAACCTATACCACATGGTGGTAGAGACACTGTGCTTCTAAACTGCTGTCAAATCATACAAAGCATTGAGGTCTTTGTTGTTGTTAAAGATCCTCTCATACTTTTTATGAGTAAGGGTGGTGGCCCCAGGGCTCTGGCTAAATTCCATTGTGCAAGCAGCCCACCTACAATTCTCCCTCTAATTTCAGCTGTGTGTATAATATTCTTCACTTCCTGTTCAAAGCTGGTGTGTAGAAAGAACAAAATGACCCGATCTGTGACTAGTTGTGGTGTACTGAAAACTGTTTAACATTGTGATTTATCACTTTAAATTCTCTAGAGTTGTCCTGGTTCTGCTTGCAGGAAGGGGAATCCATAGGGAAGTATAATAGTTAATCAACAGATAGCCCATCTGTAGAGTAAGGGTGGGTGAATTGCCTGCTTTGTCTCCCTCAGTTTTTGAGTTCTTAAATATTCTGACTGATAAGAAATGAAGTAGTGTTATGTTGTAACCTTCCAGCAAGAGTATTTTTTTATTTTTATCTAACTTCTCTTGTACGCTGTGAATATAACACCAATGATCATGTAGACATCCCATATAAATCTGATAGTCCAGTGACATTATTTACAGATGGGCAATTTCCAGAAAAGAATTCAGGCCCGAAAAAATGGGCTGTGTGCTCCTGAAAATTAGTAGAATATCTCAGATGAGGAAATGAATCAGCAGTCCCAATCAACACTAGTTGGTATATGACTCGGCCATGCAGCTGCTGAAAGGTGAGGACTGCAAGCAGGTGTTTTTCTAAACGTGTTTTAAAATATAGTCCACATACAGCATAGAATCACAACTCACTCCTTCCTGGGGGTTGGCTTTACTAATTTAAGAAACTGATGAAAAGATTAATTTCAGTCCAGGGCTTAGCTGTTCCTACTTTAGAACTGCTCAGTCCAGACCCTAGGTCCTCCCTGAATTAGATCTAAGATACCTTTGCTTAAAGGGCAACTCCCACCTCCATTATAATGATGTTGCAGTTAAGTGAGTCATGTCTACAACACTGAGCAATCATGATTTTTCCATCAGGATCAACAATACCTACTAACAGGCTGGCTTTGTGAACTGTGGCTATTTTAAGGATACAGCCCACTATTTTTCTGCATGTATTCAGACCTATTGACAAATCCCAACCCTATCATTCCTCTTCAGTGCCATGTTATGATCTGTTATGGAAGTGTATATTGCTACAGCAGATGAGAAGCCATTCCACACAACAGAAATGAGTCCCTTCCACTGTGTTTAGGGACTTTATGTGGGTGCAGAACCCCTTTCACTATTTGACCTCTGAGAAGACTTGTCTCATAAGGATATCACATATATTCCCATCCCAAAGGGCAGAAATGTACATAGATTACACCCTATAGCATTCATTTGTTATATCCCACTCATATTAGGAATCATGGGATACTTTTCAGACCCCAGCCTGCCTACTGTCTGTGCACATAATTGCAAATGAAATCATCTAAATCTTACAAATGTACACCTGTTAGAATCTGCACCCCCAAACCATTGGGACGAATGGGCGTTGTGAGTGCAAATTCTAATATTTGTACACATGGAGGCATTACAGCAGAGATCACAAAGAGGTGTTGGAATCTGCAGCAGGGTGTGTGTGTGTGTGTGCTTTAAATTTTATGCACACACATGTGGAGGTGTGATAGAGGCACGTCTAAAAATGCCTAAAAAGCTACTCTTTACTATTCCTACATTTGGCACATCTGAAGTATTTTTACATGCACAGAACTTCTAAAGGAAATCGTCATCTGGAAGGGATGGCAACAGCAAACACACTAAGGATATCATATTAACACTCCTCCTAATTGGATATTCTGCAGTAAATCAAAGCAAAGTAAATAATAACATCTAAATAATAACTCTCTTCACAAAGTCAGTGACTGAAAATTCCTATGTGTAATGCAAAAATCAAGCATCAGTTCACTTGTGCTTTACAAACAAATTAATGAGGATGTTTCCCAGCAATGTAACTTACAGGCAAATTACCTGCTGACAATTCAAATTGCAACTGTCAGATTTTAAAAATGATTTTTTCTTTCTAACCTAAAGTCATTAGAAATTATAGGCATTTGGGAAGATTAATCCCATGAAACAGGTGTTGTTTTATTTTCTAAAGAAATAAGGGGTCTGTGAACTATACTGAAAAATTGCTAGCTATTTATTTGAAAACTTTAAAAATGAAATTTCCTTTTTCCTCCACTAGTTAATTTTAAATAGCGACCTTCCATCGCTTTATTTTAAACTATTCACTGTTACTCTTTTCCCCCTTGATAAATGCACAGAACATATAACTAGAGTGAAAGGGAATGAAGAAGGTATGTTAATGTACTTATGTATTACATTAGTAGAGTAGATAATATTTTTGAATCTGGCTTTCTAATCAAGGTTCTTTACATTTTAATCCATTTTTTTCAGCCACAGATATCTAGTGGTCTTTGAAAGATGGAGAAATAGAGAACAGCACATTCTTCATTCTCCTTCTGAGAGGGAGCAAAACAAAATGTTGATTAGAAGCGAAATTCACACACACCACTCCCAAGAAATCTTTTAAGATTTTTTTTTCACTTGCTTTTATCATCCACTAAAAAACTGAGGAATAATTATGGAATATTGTACATTTATATAATGGCTTTACTCTTGGAAGATACCAAAGTACCTTACAAATCATAATCACTGTTAAGCTAGACGTACTACAGTCCACAAGAGAAATACAGCTAATTCTGGGGTGAAACTTCATATTTGTTTAATACTGATTTAACTTTATCGGAAAGCACAGCAACATTAAACAGTTTAAGATGGACAGCGAAGAACAAGACAGCACTGAGTTGAAACTCTAATATGTTTATTTAGGATGAAGGTAGTCATTCAAATTGGAGTTTGGCATGTTTAACAGCACTGCTGTTGCAGAAAGGGCCAGAAGATTGTTGGTGAACACAAGTGACCAAAATCTTGGTTTTAAGATCACAGTCCAAAGTAGCATGGCAGCATGTAGAACAATTTACAGTCCTAGGGCCAGATTCTGGTTGAGGAATCATTAAATTCAGTAGGACTGCTCATGGATCAAGGTACTACTGATGCATTGCGCGTAAGACTGTCAGAATCTGGGCCTTATATGAATATTGTGAGGAATATTATGCAATTTCATTGTATCTAGCATGTTTCCGATGGCTAGGAATAACAAAGTAAGAGGACATATCTGAGCATCAGCTGCAGTACTAAGATATCAAATAGATTAATAGATTCTGAGGCCAAAAGGGACCATTATGAATGATCAACTAGTTCGACTTTCTGCAAATCACAGGCCATAGAATTTCACCCTGTAACTCCTGCATCAAGCCCATCATTTCTTGTTGAGCAATAGCATATCCTATACTGACTTAAAGTCTTCATGTGTTGGAGAATCCACCATGTCCCTGGGTAAAAAGACTACCCAATACTTAATACCCTTATTGTTAAAAATTTGATCCCTATTTCTGGATCTTTGAGAACTAGTTTAAAGACCCCTCTATGATCAGAAGCCGTTTCTCCCTGTAGGAACTTATAAAACCCCCATTTAGGGTTTTTTTCAGCTCCTGGAGTGCCATTCTGAGACTCTACCAAAAGGACCTCAACTAAGATGGCTACCAAAGCCGTCTGACTTCATTCCCAGCATGTTTGGATGGGGGCAGAAGAAACGAGAAATTTCTGCTGGGGCCAATTATGGAGGCTTCTGTACAGGTTGATCTGGATGAGCTGTCCACTGGACCAATGACAATCCAGGGCTGCACAGCTCCAGCAAGTTCACTGGGAAGAGGTGACAGATTGAGAGAGTGTTTTTGAGTTTAGAAGCTGAGAGAGATACAATGTGGCTCAGGCAGTCTCTGTTACTTTCCCCCTCCTCCCAGAGGGAGTTTGTACTGCTCTGAGCTCTGGCTGCAGGATTCTGGCAGCTCCAGCATTGCTGTGACCAGCATCCATAGATGGAGAGATACAACCCATACCAGCTACCTAAAGCCAGCTGAGACCCCAGCAGTATTCCAGGGAAACTGGTGAGTTTGGCCAGCATCAGGAAAGGACTGCCCCACCCAGGGGTAAAGAAAAAGGTGACTTTTTTTAACTGGCCTGTGCTTCAATACTTCATCTCAGGACCTGTGACTTCAGTTGTACCATCTGCCTTCAGAAGGTGTTAAGGAGGGAAGTGGGATTTGGAGACGTTTGAGTGTTAGAAGGTGGGGAACTTGCTTATTTATAAATGTTGGTTAATTATTAGTTAACCTTAGGCCCTTCCTTCCCCAGCTTCTAGTGTCCTATTCCCAATAAATGTCTAACCCCAGTCATAGTGGTTTTTTTGGCATCATTCCTTAGATGGGGTTTGTTTCATTTCCTTTGGTGTCCCCTGTGTACGGGACTCTACACTTCTTGCCAGAATATATCACTTTCATTGATTTCACAAGGGACAATATCCCGGTGTATCTGGCACAGTGAAGAGTCATTCTGAGTGGAGTCCTCAGGAGCCAAGGAGAAATAAAGGAACCCAGGACCTGACCTGCATGAGGAGAGGGGAGAAGCCATTTAGAATAGTGGTGATTCCAAGGACCTGGGAGAAAAAAGAGGGAAGCTGAAGCCACACAAGCAATGATTTTGTTTTCGTATATGCTCTCTTTAGTAATTATTTATAGTATTGGGCCAAGAACAGATCCCTGCAAGACCCCACTAGAAATGTCCCCATTGGATGACTTTTCCCCATTTACAAATTTTTTTTAGATCCATCAGTTAGACATTTTTAATCCATGAAATATGTGTGGCAATGATTTTGTATAGTGCTAATTTCTGAATCAGAATGTTGTATAATAAGTCAAATGCTTTACAGAAACGTAAGTATACGATGTCAAAACAGTTACCTTTGTCAACCAACTTGTAATCTCATCAACAAATATCAAGTTTGTTTGGAAAGGCCTACTTTTCCTAAAAGCATGTTGATTAATATTAAATGATGCTGCCATCTTTTAAATCTTTACTGATTGCATCGTGCATCAAGCTTTCCATGATATTTTACCCAGGAAATAGCATGTTACAGGTAGGTTGATATTCTCAATTCAAGATGATTTACATGAGGGGTTCACTGATTATTCATTGTGGATTTTATTCCTAGAAGACATGATAAGAAATGAGGTGAGACATCTGTATTTTGCAGGACTGGTACACTGGAGGCTCAACATCAGAGGAAACAGATGGCATGGGGAAGTCTTTAAGGAAAAATTTAAAGAAGGAATTAAAATAAAAGGATAAATGCAATAGCAGTTTTTACTAAAATCCAGTATCTTAACATATAGTTAAGCAGATTTTAAGATCAACATGAGAAATATAAAAAATAAGGGATCTATGGAGAAAAATATAATTAGAGTGCATTACAATTAAATTGGTGCACTTCATGCATAGTAAAAAGGACCAGATAAACAGGGTAGACTTTATAGCACAATGTTTAAGATAATTGATTAGTTACTCAGGAGCTCTGGTGTTAAGCTTCTTTCATTGTATATATTTCACTTAATATAAAAGTGAACTAGTTACAGGTCCTGAAAAGAAAGGTTAGACATCTGGTCTTAATTGTGTTAGAGACCTTAGCAGGTAAAAGCAGAGAGTTTATACATAGTATTGGGGTAAAACAACTGATTAACCAGTTGGTATCACTCCAATTTATTTGGATGTTTAGATAATAAGGGGTATTTTGGAGAAGAAATAGAGTTACATATTAGAGTTGGGCTGTATCTGACCATAAGAGGCTGCTAACCTGTAAAATTACCATGTCACTTGTTTGGCTTACAGATGAGGAATAAGAATTTGGGGAGAAGACTGTCTAGTTCACAATGTCATCCATCTTTTGGAAAACTTGTGGAATAGTAATAATAATAAAAAGACTGGAAACTATATATATTACATATTAAAATAGGAGGGATATAAACTTACAGATTTGGGAATATGAACATAAATATAGAATTATAGAAATGTAAGAATATAAACATAAAGACTGTTGCATGGTATTCCTGGAATAACAGATACTGTATATGGCAAAATTGGTAAATTTATTTGACAGGTAAAAATCATGATTTAATTTAACCAATGAATATGCAAAATACGACAATAGACAGGATATGGTTGTGATACTGGGGATGATTTGATATTGACTCTGCAGAGAAAATTATATATATATATCAACTGACACAACAGACAGTTTTACTAGAAGTAAAGGACAATAAAGATAGTTGGATGATTGTGGGCTATCCTAACTGACCTTTAGGATGTATCAAGAAGTGTTGTTATAAATGAGAGAGAACTATAAAAAAGGCCAGAACTCAGGTAATTGGGGATTTTGTTTATTCCAATATAAATTGGATTGAGCAAGTAAGAGAACATATGTCTAATCTGAATGGCTTTTTTATGTGCTTCTGTCTTACACAGTTAAGCAGGTTTCTGAAATTCATCCTAGAAAATGAAGTACTTTACAATAAGACAACAAGAATCAAAGCTCTTAAAAGATTGTGGAATCATTGGCTTTCTTATACTCATAACAGTGCAGTAAGTACTAGAAGAAACTACACAAAAGTTGACTTTGAGGAAACAGGAAATACTCAAGATGCTTTACTTGGAGTTTTATATAATGCAGGGGGAATATAGCACTGGAACCAATTATATGAAGACCTCTGAGAAATTCTATTATAGTTTAAACTGAGTACAAACACTAGGCCATATTCACTGACACTTGTGTGTTTTGTATCTTTCTGTGCATCTCCATGACCAGTAAGGTCCTTTCCACCTCAGTTGGTATTCACCTCGGTGCAGACAAATCTTTAGTTTTTCCCCTGAGGAAAATCTTGCTTGAGCTTTTATACAGCTTCATCAGTAGGAGCTGTCGTGGGGTGGCACTGAGTCTGCACATGCCATGACTTAATCAAAGCTGCTCACTCTTTGCGATATGATGTCTCCATTCAGCCTCCTAGAGATTAGGGGAATTAAAGCAGATGTGCCATACCATGTCATCCTCCCCCATCAGTTTCCATCATCAGGGAACTGGTTGGTGCTTTATGCTGATGGGTGCCCTAGGTGAATCCAGCCCATGAAATGTATTCCAGATTATACACAGCCTATGCCTCAATTATCTTTTAAAATTCTAAGGGATTCATAGTTAAAACCTATATTTAAATATTGCTACGGTTCAGCTATAAATCCACAAAAGCAGTAGAATACATAGTGAAGGTGAGAGTGAAAACCTCGTCCTAATTATGTGCCTTTCCTTGTTTTCCTGGGGATGTGTTCACAATCTACATTATTTTAGGGGTAAATTTTCAAAATTATTATGCTGGTTTTTAACTAGATGAATCATGTGGCTAACACACTACATAATGCCCTGAAAATGCCTCGCTGAAGGTTGTTTTTGTATTTAATTCATATATTTAACTTTGTTCTCTCTCTCTCTCTCTCTCTCTCTCTCTCTCCAAACCATTGTTTTCAAAATTATATTTCTGAGGATTTGACATTGCCTTGTATGAAGTAAATAAACAAAAAAAGAACATTTCATGGATAGCATTTAATTAATCCTGCATTATAACACACACACAACATATTTTCTTATTTATAGCTCATAAATTCCATGATATTTTAAAGCAGGTAGCTTCATTTAATGGTATCTCTTGATATATGAACAACACTGACTGCAAATAAGGCTGCAGGCTGGTAATGACTGGTTATTAACACTGATGGATGTAGTGGCCTATGAGATACTTTGACTCATTTTAACCTTTCTTAACTACATTACAGCTAATCTAAGAGGCCTTTTAACAGCGGCCTGCCCCTAAAGACTGATATTCTGGGGCCAGCCAGCCCTGGTTACTAATTAGATACAGTTAAGAAGGGGACAGGTGTTTCCTATGAAGAGTGCAGGCAGGGGCTCAGTTGATAGGGGAGTTGCCTGAAGAAGGGTGTTTGCCCTAGTCACAGCTCAGGCTAGAAGAAAGAAGGAGGCCTTGAAAAAGTCTAAACCCCAGATGGGATAAGGATCTAGCCTAGGAAGAAGCAGATAAGGGGAAAGAAAGCCCTGTGGGTCAGTGGCTTGAGGGGAGCTGGGCCTTTAGGAAGATAGAGTTCTGTAAAAGAAGAAGGGAAGAATTCTGCATAACCTGGTAGAGAAGCAGAGTCCGTAGAGAACTGAACTCAAGTAGGGTGGTGCATTCTGTTATGTCCGCTTAGGAGAGTGGTGCTGAAGATGAGCCAAGGAGGGGTGGAAAATCAGTGTTGTGTGGTTTTTGTTGTTGTTGTTTTGTTTTGTTTTTTAATTTGTGGGACACTATTTGATTTTGACTTTGGTTGCTCTGAAAGGGGGAATGTAACTGAGTGAGACCAGGCTGGAGGGCCAAGTCATTGCAGCAGTCACCAAAACCAGAAGAAAGGGGCTGTGGAGGCCTGGCAATACCAGATCTTGCTGTGAGGGGGCCTGTCTGGGATGATGAGTCTTGTAACAGAACTATATGAAATTAATAGTAGGTCTTAGTTCATATCACAGTGGACTGATGTCCATATCATATAAGCCGGCTGCTACATTTGGCTGTAGTTGGCAGACTTAGTAAGGACTCTGGAATGAATGAGCATGGAGACTGAACTACTCTCTAGGTGCTTCTTTGATGATGATGATGTTGGGACATAGTGAAGGAAGAACACAGTGCTAATTTTGCACATTGCTCATGCTGTGGTTGTGAGGCAGAATAAAGGGTGAAAGGAGCATGCTGTGCTGGAGAAGAAAAGCAATAGAAATTGCACCTCCACTAGGGACCAGGGCTTAGATCCATGAAAAGATTTAGGTGTCACTGAGATCCTCAAAACCACTGGTCAGCTACTGCCTAACTCTGGAAGTGTCAGAAACTGAACTGGATGTTCGGTCCTAGTGGTTGGAGCAGTGGCAATCCAGCCTATTGGTTGGGCTGGAGACCAAACACAGGGGTCAGAGGAGAAATCAAGAATGGGGTTGGAACAAGGCTGGAGCAGAACAAGCTGAGGCTGGAACAGGCACAAGAGCAGGCTGGGGCAGGCGCAGTCTGTCAACCACCAAACAGTGGGGGATACTCCAAGCAAGTGAATGATGTTGAACAGACTGGAATGTCTGCTGTCATTGGGAGGTCTATATTCCTGGCCTAGGGGGTCACTTGGTTAGACATGCACCTGTGGATTGGCTGAGCCCTGGTTAACTGATGTGAAGCCCTCGAGTAATCCATCTCAGGAATAGCTCATCAGTCTCAGGAATGGCCCAGAGGCACTCATCTGGCTCAGAGATGACTCAGTTTGCTGTGAAAGTCACTTTAGGTGCCTACATTTCTGCCACTGGGCATGCACACAACACTTCAGCCTAGGTGATGACATGAGGTAGGCATCCTAAGCCCCAGCAGTATCCTCAAACCAGGTGAAGATAAGTAGGGCAATGCTTATGTCATCTGTGGGGCCTCATCTTGTGGTCATTCTCAAACAGTGGTCTTCATAGCCATATGCATGTGATGGACAGTGCATACCATTGGCAGGGAAGGGTGCCCTGAAATGGTGGAGGGAGGGGAGGGTAAAAGAGGCAGTTTGACACAGGACCCCCCTTTGAAGCCTGCTTCAGGTCACAACCTGAAACTTTGCTCAGTGGCCCCCCGTCATGCTGGACAATCCAGACTGGCACCAGCTGCCATGCTAAATTAAAGTGAGTGTGGTTCAGTGGTGCGTACCATGTGAGAAATTTGTGGGCATCTCTGTTCTCAAAGCTAGCTTAAGTCCATACACAGTGGCTGTGGAGGGAAGGAGAATGAGGGCCCCCTTAATCATGGACTATAGGTCAGTGGCTCTCAACCTTTGCAGATTACTTTCAGGGGTCACATGTCTTGTGTACCCCAAGTTTCACCTCACTTAAACTACTTGCTTACAAAATCAGACCTAAAAATACACAAGTGCCATAGCCACACTGTTACTGATAAATTGCTTACTTATTTTTACCATATAACTATGTACTTACATTTTAGTGTATAGTAAACAGATCAGTATAAACAAGGCATTGTCTGTATGAAATTTTAGTTTGTACTGACTTCACTAGTGCTTTTTATGTAGTGTGTCATAAAATTAGCCAAATATCTAGATGAGTTTATGTACCCCCCCCCAAAGACCTATGTACCCCCAGGGGTATGCTTACCCCTGGTTGAGCGCCACTGCTATAGGTTATAAATGAACTCACCTGGGATGTGGGAGACCCTGACTCAATTTCTCATCTGCCTGATGAAGAGAAGATATTTGAACACCTGTGTCCTACCTCTCAGGTGAGTGTTCTAACCACTAGACAATGGGATGTGCTAATGTGGGTACCTCAGTCTCTCCTGCTGAAGCTGTTTTACAGTATATAAATAACTAAATAAGCACTGGGGCAGAGATTGAATGTGAGAATCACTCTATAGTCCTGTGGTTAGGGCACTCAGAAGAGAGGTGGGAAATCACTGTTCAAATCCTTCCTCTGTCATGTAGAGGGCAAATTGAACTGGGGTTTCCCACATCCTGGCTGAGTTCTGTGATCACTGGGCTAATGGTTGTAAGGCAGACTCTCTCTTCCTCTCCCTGGTGTTTTGTGTGGAGTTAGGCATGTGCTGCTACCATTCTTGGAAGAGATGGCTTAGGTACCTGACTCCATGAGAGAGTGCATGGCTGTGGATCCTAAGCACAGAGAGATGCCTTTCTGCAGGAGCTAAGGCAGAAAACCATTTTGGGCTCATGTCTTCCCACCCCTCCACTGGCTGAGTCAAAACCCATCACCACTGCTACATACTGGCCAATAAGAGTGAAGCGCAAAACCAAAGTCCAGCAGTGTGGCGCTCCCTGGAAATTGGTGCCCAGCCTGCCCCTAGAACCAGCCCTGCTTTCCTCCAGTCTGGGCCTAGGTGCCTACCTACCTGAGAGGTCCAGGGCTTAGGACACACCCCTCTCCTCAGCATCTCCTGTGGGCTGCGGTCCTCCTAATGTACTGTTTTTCGTGCATCCCATTCTTAGGTATCTCTCTCCTGGTGCATTATACAGAGACCCTACACATCTAACTTGGGCTGTGAGTTCCACTAGATGACTAGACGCCTAAGTTTAAGTGCTGCAATGCTCAGCATTTGCAATGCCCAAGTTTCTTAATGGATTTGGGTCCTGCTGCATGGTTTTTAAAAGCAAGGGCCCTGCATATCAGAGCCATTATTCCCTATTTCTGAACGGGAAGTGGAATGGTCTTTAGCCTTCATTTCAATAATGCTTGCTTGTAGACATGGTTTTCCTCTTTCTTTTTCTTGGTTTCCTTTGACTGGGGTGCTGGACAAAGAAGATAAGAATTCTGTGCTCACTTTATATTTATTTTTTATTACAAGTATTTGCACTGTAAAAAAACAAAAGATAGTATTTTTCAATTCACCTAATAAAAGTACTGTAGTGCAATATTTATCATGAAAGTAGAACTTAGAAATGTAGAATCATGTACAAAAAATAACTGCATTCAAAAATAAAACAATGTAAAACTTTAGAGCCTACAAGCCCATTCAGTCTTACGTCCTGTTCAGCCAATCACTCCAACAAACAAGGTTGGTTACATTTGTATTTACATGCCAGATGTACTAAAGATTTATGTGTCCCTTCATGCTTAAACCACCATTCCAGCGGGAATATGCCCATGCTGATGATGGGTTCTGTAATCCAAAGCAGTGTGGACTGACGCATGTTCATTTTCATTATCTGAGTCAGATGCCACCAGCAGAAGGTAGATTTTCTTTTTTGGTGGTTCGAGTTCTGTCATTTCCTCATCAGAGTGTTGCTCTTTTAAGACTTTTGAAAGCATGCTCCACACGTAGTCCCTCTCATATTTTGGAAGGCACTTCAGATTCTTAAACCTTGGGTCAAGTGCTATAGCTATCTTTAGAAATCTCACATTGGTACCTTCTTTGTGTTTGGTCAAATCTGCAGTGAATGTATTCTTAAAATGAACAACATATGCTGGTCATCATCTGAGACTCATATAACATGAAATATATGGCAGAAAATAGAGCAGGGGACATAAAATTCTCCCCCCAAGGATTTCGGTCACAAATTTAATTACCGCATTATTCTTTTAATGAGTGTCATCAGCATGGAAGCATGTCCTCTGGTGACTGAATCATGAAATGGTAAACATTCCTATGCCCCATCTGGCACGTAAATACCTTGCAATGCCAGCTACAAAAGTGTCATGCAAATGCCTGTTCTCGCTTTCTGTTGACGTTGTAAATAAGAAGAGGGCAGCATTGTCTCCTGTAAATGGAAACAAACTTGTTTGTCTTCGCGATTGGCTGAACAAGAAGTAGGACTGAGTGGTCTTTTGGGCTCTGAAGTTTTACACTGTTTTGTTTTTGAATGCAGTTATGTAACACAAGTCTACATTTGTAAATTGCACTTTCACAACACAGACTGCACAACAGTACTTGTATTTTTCAATTCACCTCATATTATTTCCTTTGTCTTTTTACAGTGCAAATATTTGTAGTTAAGAATAATATATACTTTTATTTCAATTACAACACAGAATTATATAAAATGTAGAAAAGCATCCAAAATATTTAATAAATTTCAATTGGTATTGTTTAACAGTGTAATTAACTCAAAAAATTAATTGCGATTAATCACGTAAGTTAACTGCGATTAATCGACAGCCCTACTTCTGACATAAAACATGAATTTTCTTCACATTGTATTTTAATAGCAATTAATTTATTTCAAAACATCTGTAACTTCAGAGCTTTTAATTTTACATAATATGGTTTTAGAATAGCCAGTTTTCAAACAATGTTTCAGACTTGCCAGTGCAATATACTGAAATTTCCCCCCAATTCCCAGCTATTATTCCCAACCAGAAGAAACTGCTGCAATTAATCTAGCCCAAATTTTACTCAGTACTACAGCTAGTTTGAATTCCAAAAAGTATTTATATGTTAAATTATTCTGGCCCTGATTCCGCACAAGACTTGCTCATCTTTAAGTGTGCGTGAGTAATCCCACCCTTAATTTTAAGTAATCAAAAATTGGTTTACTGAAATCAAGAGCTTTCAATAAAACTTTTTGATGTAAAAATTTTGTGAATAACTTTTTTTTTTTTTACAATGTTTGCTTTTAAAAAATTTGTCATGTATGAAAGCAGCTGCCTCTTGAACACCACCTCAGAGGTTACTCATGTGGCACCCTACTTCTGTTTTCGTCTCTTCAGTGCACCTTAAATGAAATACTGTGAACTGTGCTATAAACAGTTATGCATTTTGGGTGCAGTTTAGTTTATTTAATGTTGTACATAGTCTCCAGTGGTCCTCTCAACCCAGACCTTTCCTTCTTGACTAAGGGAACCCTACAGCCCTCCTTCTGGGGTTTAGGCTGTTCTCTGTGGTCCCTGTGATTCACACTTCACCACTTCCACTCAGGCTGGTAATAATCTGTCATGAACAGAACTCAATGGTGTCTCTTCCATGGTAGTCCAAGACACAGTCTTTATACCAGTTTTAAACTGGGCCCAGCCCTTCCTTGCTTTCTCGGATTTATCTGCCACTCCCAGGCTTAACTTGGCTGGAGTTTAGTCATCTGACTGTCTTCCACCTCCAGGCCCAAACCCAGTCAGGTTTTCCCCCAGCAGCCTCCTGCTCACTGAGCTCTGCCTCCAAATGTCTGTGACACTAAGGTCTTTTGTGCAGAAGCCCTTCTCATTCCCTGCAGTTTCTGGAGCTTCTTCCTGCTGCTTTTTATAGGGGAAATTGCCTTTTCTCTCTAGGGTATAGCTCATTTGGCAAGCGGGGTTGGCTAACCCCAGGTACTTAAGGAGCAAGCATCTCTTACAAACAATTTACATCCACATTTTATTCTAAAACTTTCCACCAGCTCTATTGAGCACATTCTTAATACTTCACTGAATCAGAATATGAATATTGCTATTACTTTTCAAATTGAACAAATATCACTAGGTGGAATATTGGTAGAATATTAAAGAAAATCAAATTTTGACAAAAATCATCAGAATTAAATGGCGACTGTTCTTTGGAGACAATATTCAGCTTTACACAGCAAGCTGAGACAAGAAACATTGGGGAAGTTCATATGTTTGTAAGCTTTTCTTTGCCCCTCAGCACTGTAGTATCTGAGGGTATGTCTACGCAGCCCATGGCAGCAATCCTCGCAGTCCAGGTCAATAGACTTGGGCTCACACTAGCATGCTAAAAATAGCTGCATAGCCAGCACTGGGAAGTTGTGGCTTGGCTCTAGGCTTCAGAGTCCAGGCTCCAGCTTGAGCTGCCTGCTATTTTTATCACAGTAGCGCAAGCCCAAAGCTGTTTACTGAGGGTCATTGCTGCAAGTGGCATAGACATACTTTATGTCCATTTATTATTAGATTTTTAAGGCCGGAAGGCACCACTGTGTGATGATCTAATCTGATCTCCTGTATAAGACCGGCCATAGGACTTCCTTGAATTAATTTGTTAGAAACATTCAATCTTGATTTTAAAATTGTCAGTGACAGAGAATCCACGACAATCTGTTGTAAATAGTTTCCTTGGTTAATTACTTCTATTTTTTTCTATTCTAAATTTGCCTAGCTTCAACTTCTAGCCATTGGATCATGTTATACTTTTCTCTGCTATATTGAAGAGCCCTCTATTACAACATTTCTGTTAACCATGTAGGTACTTTATAAACTGTGATCAAGTCAACAATGAATCTTTTTTTTTCTTTTATAATCTGAGGTATTTGAGCCTGTTCAATCTATCATTATAAGGCACATTTTTTTTAATCCTTTCGTTCTAATGGCTCTGCTCTGATCCCTCTCCAATTTCTCAACATCTTTTTGAATTGTGCACAGAGAACTGGGCACAGTATTCCAGTGGCAGTTGCACTAGTACAAGTACAGAGGTAATAGCATATTCCTACTTAATATTTCCCTATTTATGCATCCAAGGAACACGTTAGCCATTTTGGCCACAGCATTGCACTGGGAGCTCATGTTTGGATTATTTACCATAACCCTTAAGTCTTTCAGAGTTGCTGTTTCCCAGATAGAATTCTCCAATCTGTAAGTATGGCCTACATTTGTTGTTCCTGGATGTGACTTTACATTTGGCCATACTGAAATGCATATTGTTTGGTTATGTGCAGCTTACCAAGTGATCTAGATCTCGATCAGTGACCTGTCCTCTACATTATTTACCACTCCCACAATCTTTGTCTGCAAACTTTATCCGTAATGAATAACTTTTTCTTCCAGGTCCTTATTAAATAGTGCGGTGTCAATCTCTAGAAGTGCATGTGCGATGGTGATTCCACATTTACTATTATGTTTTGAGGATTATCAGTTAGCCTGTTTTTAAGCCACTTAATATGTACCCTATTGATTTATGATTTTCTATCATTCTAGCTTCTTAACCAAAATATTATGCTGTAGCAAGTCAAATGCATTACAGAAGTGTGTGTATAATCACATCAACAGAATTACCTTTATCAACCAAACTTGTAAACTTATGCAAAAAAATCAAGTTTGACTATATCTATTTTCCATAAACTCAGGTTAATTGGCATTAATCGCCCTCCTTTAATTCTTTGTTAATCAGGTCTTGTATCAGCTGTTCATTACTCAGAGTAAAGCTGAGTGGAAATGACTTTTTTTTTTCCCATAGAAATTTTTGACTCTTTGGTGAAAAATCACAAGTTGAAGATTTTCAGCTGAAACCCAGAAATTTTTAGCTCAAAAACTTTTATTTGGAAATGCCACTGCAGTTCCTCATGGGAGTTGCCATTCCCATTCTCCTCCATGGGCTGGGATTCTAGTCTGGCCTATCTATTCCCTGATGCACTACAGTGTTCCCTCATGCTGAGCCCCCACAATGCACCATGGAGTACCCTGATTGTGCATCACCGGAGATGTACTACAGTAGTTGAACCCCACACACAGAGGAGAAAGTGGACCAGAGGCATCCAAACTGTAACTCCTGTGAGGCACTGCAGCAGCATTGCGGAGTCAAACATTTGGAGGTTTAGTCATTTCTGGGATGGTTTCAGCTGAAAAGTTGTCCCCCATCCCCCCCGCCAAAAAAAGTTTAAAAGTTTAAACAGATGGGAGGGGGATTTTTATGAAATATTCATTTTTTGGAAAACTAAATGTTCAGTGGGAAAAAAACACTTTTGGTGGAAATTTTTGACCAGCCATAGATTAAAACTAACTAGGTAAGTCTCGAAGTATCTGCATGGGGAGCAGATTTCTGACAGTTAAGTGCTCTCTCTTTTAACAGACAAAGCTTGGGTGGCTGGAAGCTGCAGCTGGATTAATTCAGGTTAGAAATGGGGTGCAATTTTTTTTAACATTGGGGGTAATTAGCCAGTAGAACACTATCCTAGAGCTGTAATGTATTCCCTGTCACTTGAAGTCTTTAAATCAAGATTGGATGTCTTTCTAAATTATAAACTGTAATTCAACCAGAATGGGCTTGATGTGTGAATCAGATTGTGAAATTCAGTGGCCTGTTTTACGCAGGTCAGACTAGATGTTCGCTATGGTCCTTTCTAGCTTTAAAATTTATTAATCATATCCACTTTATAGATGGAAAATGAGGCACTGAGATTTTCATGACTTTCCAATGGCTACAAAGGAAGTCTGGAGCAAACAAGAGATTTGGGTTCTATTTCCAAAGTGTCACTGCAGAGGATTAATTGCAAGATCAGCCTTTCTCTCGCTGTGGAAATCTCTCACATGAAAATCAAAACAGGTAGTCAGCCCCAACAGAGTGAGCCCTTAAATACAAAGCACAAAAATAGCAGGTATTTTTATGTTTGTTTAACACATTTGACTCAATTTCTAGATTTAATATCCTAGACTAAATATAATAGCAGAACACCAAGCATTAGTGTAAATTAGGAGAAACTTAACTGAAGTCAGTGGAGTTAGTGGTGTACAAAGAACATGAGATCAGAGTCAGTCCCAGTGAGTTCCAGATAACCTTGTTCATCAAACAAGTTTAAGTTTATAAATAACTGAAGATGAAAAGTACTGCATTAGTGAGACAATTTAGGGGAAATCTTTCTATGTACAACTTATGAATTCTGGTTGATATGAAAATTGTATCATGGAATGCCTCTTAAAACTGGAAAAAGAACAAGGAGTACTTGTGTACTCCTCATTCTTTTTGCTGATACAGACTAATACGGCTACCACTCTGAAATCTTAAAACTGGGGGATTGTTCTGATTCCAGGTTTTGCATCACTTTCCTCTTTTTGGATCACTGAAGTCTTTGAATGTGGAGACAGAAGAAATTTCATATGCCACTGTTTTATGCCCCACCTATTGCTCTTAAATAAAGATTGCTCAGTTTTCCTGAATATTTTAAAAACAGGAGACAGATGGAGCTAGGAAAAGGCAAGCTGTGTAACATGGAAAAAACAATTAGGTCCCTCCCTCTTTCTTCTGGGGAGGGCCAGAAACCGTGAAGAATGCCAGCCCTACCAGGATGTTCCCTGTCTCCTTTTCCCCCTAGCAGCATGTGCTCTACAGCTGCACACTAATTTCCTTACTGAAGGGATTAGCAGCTGCAAAGAGGAAATAAAGACTGCTTGGAGGTAGATATAGCAAATGATGTTAATTTTTCACTATTTAAAAGCATGATTATGCACAGTGAGGGGGAAGTAAACAAATATTTTAATATCATTACACTTAATACAACATCTTGAATCATAGAATTGTAAGACTGGCAGGGACCTCAAGAGGTCATCTAGTCCAGTCTCCTGCACTCATGGCAGGACTAAGTCTCATCTAAACCATCCCTGACAGGTGTTTCTCTAACCTGTTCTTAAAATCTCCAATTGACAGATTCCACAACCTCCCTAGATAATTTATTCCAGTACTTAAGTACCCTGACAGGAAGATTTTTCTATTGTCCAACCTAAACCACCCTTGCTGCAATTTAAACTCATTGCTTCTTGTCCTATCCTCAGAGGTTAACAAGAATAATTTTTCACTCTCTTTGTAACAACCTTTTATTTTCTTGAAAACTGTTATGTCCCCTTCAGTCTTCTCTTCTCCAGACTAAACAAACCCAATTTTTTAAATCTTTCCTCACAGGCCATGTTTTCTAGACCTTTAATCATTTTTGTTGCTCTTCTCTGGACTCTCCCCCAGTTGTCCACATCTTCCTGAAATGTGGCCTCCAGAACTGGATATAATGCTCCAGCTGAGGCAATATCAGCATGGAGTAGAGTGGAAGAATTACTTTTAGTGTCTTGCTTATAACACTCCTGCTAATACATCCCAGAATTGTTACTTTTTTTTTTTTGGCAACGGTATTTAGCTAGTGATCCACTATGACTCTGCCCCCCCCCTCCCCCCCCAAAAAAAATCAGTTTCTGCAGTACTTCTTCCTAGGCAGTCATTTTGCATGTGTGCAACTGATTGTTCCTTGCTAAATGGAGTACTTTGCATTTGTCCTTATTGAATTTCATCCTATGTACTTCAGACAATTTCTCCTTTTGTCCAGATCATTTTTGAATTTTAATCCTATCCTCCAAAGCACTTGCAACCCCTCTCAGCTTGGTATCATCTGCAAACTTTATGAATGTACTTTGTGCCATTATCTAAATGATTAAGCTATTGAACAGAACCAGACCCAAAACTGATTCCTGTGGGACTGCACTCACTATGACTTCACTGTGAACCACTATTCTCTGGGCATGGTTTTCCAACCAGTTATGCATCCACCTTATAGTAACTCCATCTAGATTGTATTTCCCTACTTTGTTGCACCTGACCTTCTCATAAACAGTATCAAAAGCCTTACAAAAGTCAAGATATACCACATCTTCTGCTTCCCTCCAGTGATGACCCATGCCTACTAACAGTGTGTGTGTGGGGGGGGGGGCAGAGTGAGGGCGGCCAGCTTCAGCAGTGTGAATGAGCATGCTCAGTACAAGCCAAGCAGCAAATCGGGGGGACATGTGACACTGCATGCCCCTCCATACATCACCTCTGCTTCCCTCTAGCCTCAAGGCTCATTACTCTGTCAAAGAAAGTTATTAGCCATGATTTATTCTTGACAAATCCATGCTGACTGTTACTTATCACCTTATTTTCTATGTTTTTGCAAATCCGCAAGTGATGTATTGCATTTTTAAAACAACCTTACCTCTGCTTTCGTCAGCAGCCTAGACTCAACATCTAGAGCAGACACTCTCATGCGTCCATACACGCTACCACATATATTTAAAATGTATAGGTTGGGAATGATTTGTGGCCTATCACATATAGCTTTTTAATCTAGAAACATTGGTAGTAGTGGTCACATGGGGATTTCCAGGAGAAGGCCACTACCAGGACCAGCCACAGACTATTCTCTAGTTCATTCACCTATAATTGGCCAGAGTTGCCAACATCTTGACTTACTCCATGTGGTCTTGATCCTGATGCCACTGAAGTTAATAGGAAGCTATTCACTGCCTTCGGTTTAAAGCACCAGCACTAGAGGAAACTATTTAAAAACTGGATAGTCTCCCTCCCCTCCCCCCTTTACCATAATGAAATTACATGCATTCTGCTACTTTCCCCAGACCTCAAAAATTTGTTTTGTGTGAGAGATTGTTGTTGCAATTTGCCTTTCTCTCCCTTTAATTTGAATTCCCTGCTGTGGTATTGAACAATGAGTCTTTTTGTCACTGCTGGGTCTTCCTTTTTGTCCCTTGCCAAAGAACCTCACTTTCATTTTTATAATTTTAGCTGGAATAGGCCAGATTCTTTCAAAGACAAAAGAGGGTTTTTCATTTTTCAAACCTGATTTAACAGTTTTTAATGGTCTTAAATAATTGAATAGCCTCATTTCTATATTTATAGAAAAGTTGACAAGTCCCTGAAGAGATGAAAAATAGTATAGATGTAGTTAGCAATTTATTGCCTACTTAAAGCTGTAGGGCCATATTATGCCTGGCTGTTCTGTGGGTGTATAAAAGGTAAGTGAGAGGTACAATAGAGTTGGGGGAGAGAGAAAAAAAATACAAGGAGCCCCTCCCACCCATCTTGTACAGCAGTCAATTTGAGGGAGTTAAACTCCACTCTCAGTATGAGCTTGGGTGTATGTGAAAGGTTAACATAGCATTATGTGGATGCTAGTGAGGGGGTTTTCCTTGTTGGAATTGGGGAGTAGCTTCTGTGGCTTTATAGCCCAGGAGGTTCATAGAGTTACTGTGGACTAGAAACCAGAGACAACTTTGCGTTGAAGTATAAACTTGGTCCTGATTTGGAACTAAATGGCTTACATTTCATGATAACAGGTCACTGAGCATATTTTAGTGCCATCTGAGACTTCTGCACTAGACTATTTCACATTTTTTCACCACAGTCCCACTTATAGAGATGTTTCATAGATAGACTGCCATACATTTTTTCCTAAAGCAGTGACCAAGTGCAGACAATCCCTAGAGTAGACTGGAGTTTAAAAAAGAAATTATAGATCTGACCTCAAAAGCTTGCTGGAGTCTGAGCATCAATGTCTTGCAAGCATGTGAGATCCACCATTTTAGAGCAGTTTGGTAGCCTTGTTTTGCCCAAACCTAGTGATATGCTGACAATTGTAACAAGGAGCTGTCTCATACAGGTTTCCTTTCAGCCAGTGCTGATGTAAAATAATCTCTTCTTTTCAAGATATTAGAGCTGGTAGAAAAATTTAAATTTTCAAAATGTTGATTAAATTGTTCATGGAAACATTTTGCTGGTTTTCTACTGATTTACAAGATAAAATATTGACATTTCCACAAAAATGTCATGAAGTTTTTAGCCTTTTTCAAAGAACCCTGCCAAACATCCAGCATATCCACACTCCTTCCCCCTCCAGAAAAGATTCAATTCCATACTTTTTTCCTCAACTGTGCCTATATTTTGGATCAACAATGGGAGTTTGTGGCTTTTCACACTACAGCTTGGAGCTGGGCAGGTAACTACCTGGAGGGAAGGAATCACATTTCAACACTCAGGTCATTGTTAGTGCTTCTCCTGCTCTCTCTCTCTCTCTCTCTCTCTCTCTCTCTCCTCAAGCACTCCTAGATCAGTAGAGAATGACTATATACTATAGGGTATGTGGGTAATAATAACAAAGAGCTCACAAATGAGGGTGCTGCTTGAAGCACCTAAACATCAGGAAGGCATAGTGAAAATGAAAAGTTTGGCTTAAAGTTACTTTTGTTGGCTTACGTTGAGACTATGTCTACACTTAAAATGCTACAGCAGTACAGCTGCAGCTCTGTCACTGTCACACTTCAGTGCAGGTATTACCTACAGCAGCAGAAGGGGGTGTCCCATTGGTGTAGGTAATCCAGCTCCCTGAGAGGTGGTAGCTAGGTTGATGGAAGAATTCTTCTGTCTAAACAAGAGGTTAGGTTGGCATAGCTATGTCTCTCAGGGGTGTGGATTTTTCACCCCCTCAGAGAGACAGCATGCCCATGTAAGTTCCAAATGCAGACCAGCCCCAAGATATCGAGGACAAGGGAAAATAGTCCACTGATCTATGAAACATGCCAGAAAGTGCATCATTAAGCCCCAGCAAAAAAACTACACTTTGATTTCTCAGCAAAGAATGTACTTGGCTATGGTGGATGCTTATTCTATGTGCTACACATCATGGACATTTTTGCAACTTATACTATTGTAGCACTGCATAATGTTTGCTGCATATGAGTCCCTGAGAGTCATCCACTGGTCAATATTACATAGCTGCTGGAACTGGGAGTGCAGCTGCATCCCCTGGTTTGAAGTGGTTTCCAGCTTATACGGTGTTTTGTTCAATGGCTCTCAGCACCTCACTATAAAGATTGTTCCAACACCTCTGTCAGTATGTTTGTTCTTCCTCTCTCTCTCTCTCCTGGAGAATTTATATTTGTTCTTTCTTTAAACAAAAGTCTGTTGGACTCACACTATCTCTGGTCACTCTTTGAATATGGGGGGGACGGACACCACAAGATAGCTAATAATAATAATGATAGCATCACAGTGTAAGCTTCAGAAATTTAATTCTGGGAGTACAGATAATGATTGCACCAAATGCAGCTTTTCAAGTCTGCTGGTTAGAAGACAGTGGTGGGAGAATAATAAAATATACTGTATCTTAATTGCTTTATACATGTGACAGAATTAGTAAACAGGATAAAAAGTCTTTTAAAATCCAGCTTGTTCAATGTGTACAAAGAAGCAGTGGACTTTATTGCTGAACAACTGAAGTGCTGCGGATGAATACTAATGGGGAAATACTCAAAGGCAGTCACTAGTAATTTCTTTCTTTTACTTGTATCAAACTCTCAAAGAATACAAAGCTAGTTAACTGCAAGTGCATGGTGGGTACGGGGGAAAACTACAGTCTGATGACACTGCAATTTGGAGTCCAAATGTCAAAACATAAGAAAGATGTTTATAGTGATAAGAAATAGCTTGAGTTGATTAACACAGCTTGAAAATGAGAAATTGGCAATAACCAGAATGCCTGCCAACAGAATAACTTTTAGAAAAGGATAATGCAAATAACTCTGAGTGTGATAGTGATCATCACCAAGTGACAAACTGATCAGCCTGTTTTTTCACTGGGAAATACTGTGTGTCCTGACATAATTGTTGGCATTGATGGCACTAGAGTTAGGTGATGCAGCAAGGTACCCACCTTTTGCTTATTACCCACCAGAACCTCTGAAAGTTCAAGGTTAGTTAAATCCATAACAAAGAAGGATAGAAAATCATATTAAACTACAAAATAATCAGCTTCTTTCTAAGTTGATTCAACTGCTTTGAAGCTTTTATGGGCCTGGAAGGGCTCTCCTTGACTGCAATAGGCTTTGAATCGGGTCGTATATGAGTCATGGATGCTTTGAAATCGATGAGTTACAGAAGACTCACAGAGATGCCTTTGGAAAAAGTAAACAACTTTGCCTTCTTCCCACTGAAAATAACTGCATTTAAAAATCTTAAGGGGAGCTGAGAACTGACAATTCTTCAAAAAAAACCCACAAAAATTAAAGACTTAACATCATTGCTTTGGGATGCAGTGTATTCTTCTGCTTAGAGAATTACAATGAGCACTGGATAGAAAGGATGGTCCAGTGATTTAAGGTGCTAGTCTGGGACTTAAGGCATCCAGCTTCAATTCCCTGCTTTGTCTCAGCCTTCCTGTATGACCTGCAGCAAGTCACTAAACCTCTCTGTGCCTCTGTTCCCTACCTACAAAGGGGATAATAGTACTTCTCTACCTCCCAAGACTGCTGTAAGGTGCTTAGTTATGATAGTAAGGGGGAGGGGCATCTAAATACCTTAGATAGCACTGAAACTACTGATTCCTTTTTCGCAACTACAGTATTGCAGGTAGCTTGCATTACTAGATTTTTTTTTAATACTCTATTTCTAGCCATTGACCATATAGCAATACATTATTCACACAGTCTCAGATTAATTATTTAGGTCTACATTGGGGGTGCATCTTGCATGGTTGCATATGTGCGGCCCCTTGCTCCCTACTGCTGGCTGTTTTGATTGTGGGTGGCAGAGCAAGGAGGAGAGCTGCCTCCATCGGGCTACTATGTCTCCTTCCCTTTTAGAAGTGGATGGGAATAGGAAGAATGAGGTGGAAAGTGTTTAGAGGCTTGGCTCTTCCCCCTCTTCCCTCCAGTACACTAGCTAGTATTGATACACTAGGGGAAGCACACAGCACCAGGTATAGGCTTGGCACAGGGTATTTTGTAAGAGGGAGTCCACAAAGCAGATTGACTCTGGGAGGTTTATGGTCACTGTTTCCACATTTGGTAAGAGTTTCTTAGCTTTATGCATATCTTTTGGCAAGGTAGTCTACTAGTATGATAATTGTAGTCAGGGAAATGTAGCAGTAAGTTTGCTTCTGATTTGTTTTTGCAATGACCAGTATATTGGTGAGTTAATATTGGACTAGTAACATGAGTATGATTTCATATCGGGGCAGCAGTTTGTTCCACTGATCAAAAGTCTAATAAGGCTGAAACTTGGAAGTGAAGTTATGACATAGTAGGGAATTGTTTCATTTGGATTTATTGTAGAACTTCAACTGTGTTGTTGTGGAAAGAGTGTTTGCTTCTGCTTCAGTTCAAATGGCTCTAAAAGTCAAATCTTACAGTCTGATCTACAGAGTAGCTAAGATCCAGCCTTTCCCATTGATTCAGCACTTGAAAATTGAAGGTTTGTGTTTTGTCACATAATGCATATGTCACAGTAAAAAAGAGGATCTCTGTTCTTTCTGAGGTATCAGTTTCTGAACTGGGTATCCATGCAGGAAGAAGCAGTATTCTAACAACATTTAGACTTCCTCTCTACTATATTAGGTCTAGCCATGAGGCCTCTGATAAAGAATCACAGTTGGCTATGATTTTTTATTTTCTTGCATCCAGCAAACATCTTTTGGATGATCCTGTAATACAGTGGCCTTGGCAAGGGAGGTGGGAGTGTCATTAGAGACCTCATCAGCTTGCTTTATTCCATTTGGAAAACAGAGGATGACAAAAGCTTCATCTCCTGGCATAATTTGTTAGAGTCCTTTTTGGACAAAGAATGCTTCAAGTCCTGCACTGACAGTGCTTACTATGAACCATACACAACCTAAACTGTGAGATAAGGCTAAAATAGACCTGTCTATATTTACTAAAACCCCTAAGGCCTCTATAAACAGCAGCAGGAGCAGAGATAATTTCTTCAATTCAAGCTATCAGATGTTCTACCAGAGATCATATGTTATTCTATGAGATCATATGCTATTCTAGGTTTAATTGTCCTTAAACTAGATGCTTATTTATGGGTGACCTTTCCTTGGATTTATTTTTCTAGGGTTTTTTCTTATTTATTTGGGGGGAGGAAATAATAATAAATCTTTTTTATCATATCTAGCTAACTCAGAACCTGATCCAGAACCCATAGAAGTAATGTGATTCTTGCAACTGATTGCAGCAAGCTTCACATCAGGTCCTTTGTGACCAATATTGATTTGCAGAATGTTTTACAGCACTGTTTATATATATTTTATATTATAGGTTTCTCAGGGCAGTGACTTTTTATTGGTGTCTTAAATATATTGAACACAGTTGTGATTCAGAAAAAAATATTAGTGCTGTTTTCTGGCAACAGATTTCTTTTTCAAATTTTTATCATCTTGGGTTATAGACTAAATAGCTTTGCTTTAGCAGATATTGCCAAGGAATCTGTTATTTTCACGGAGCCATTTGGGCTAGATGGCTATAGCCCAGTATAGATGTATTCTAAAAAAAGCAGAATTCTTTAGAGCTCAGTTCTCAGTGTCGATTGCTACAGCCCTTCAGGAGGTGCAATGTTTCTCATTCGGCCAGCTCTATTGGTCATTGTTTCATTCACCAAGAATCAAGCTGAATGCAAGTTGAACAAGTGGAACTTTATTGATCTGTCCATGTGGCTGAGTTGCTTCCACCAAACTCCCTGAACTCTTTGCTTCCCTGGTGTACTGTCAATAACAGTCCCTCCATGGAACATGGGCCCTCTGACTCCAGTTTCACTAGTTATGATACAAAGTCCCCTTGTTCTGTTTTTTCCATGTCCTGGAGCATTATTGTCTCAACCTGCTACAATTGTTGCTTGTCTGAGACCTTCTCAAGGGGCACTGAACCTGCCTCATTTTTCCTCTCTCTCTCCCTCCTGGGATTTGGAGAACGGGTCTCCTATTCCTATTCAGTATATGTCTATCTAGGGTGACAACCTCGTACAGTCATGGGGATACCTCTTGTGACACCACTGCTGTTTGTGACTGTTGTTGCTCATCCTAGATATGCACAGCATCATTTTCACCAAGTGGTGGCAACTCTGTGTGCTGTCTTTTGCTGGACTCTGACTTTGAGTTTAGCATGTCTCAGGTCTCCTTTCTTATAGTATTTTGGATTTGCTATCACAGTGTCAGAATACTGTTCGCTTTCCATAAGCTACCTTCTGGATTGGGTAACTTCATTTGCTTGGCAAATTCTAATAGCTTTGACAAAGGTTGATCCTGAGTTTTCCAGTAGTCTTTCCCTGAGTGTTTCGTTTCTTTGTTTTTTGGTTCAGATCCCATTCATGATCTGGCCTCTTATCAGCCACTTAGACCTCCAAAATTGCAAGATTGGCTCTTCTGCCTTGGATCAATCACAAACTGTTCTATGGCGTCACCTTCTTTTTATACTCCCTGTTTAAAAAAAAGATCTTTCATGTTTAATTTTTATGTGGAGTATGCCCAAATTTCTGTACTACAGTTTCATAGTTAGCCTCCTCTGCCTGAGTTAACTGAAAAGTATTAAACACATAAAGTGCTCCAGAACCAACTGTTGTCAGAAGTAAGGCTACCTTCTGACTGTCTTCCTTTTTGCTCACACTCATGGCTTGCAAGTAGAGAGTGAAGAATTGTTTCACCTTTTTCCAGTTTTCTTCCAAATTTCCAGAGATTTTCAACTCTGGTGTGGCTTTAACTGCTCCATTCTTCCACTCAGGGTATTTTCTTAGTTTGTTTTACTCCCGGTATTAGGTGGTGGTCACTGATCACTCTGAGTGCAGGAGTCTGACAGAGATCTGCTTCATTCAGTGTCTGAGTTCTAGCTGATCAGCATTGCCTAACATTGCACAACACAACTAATTTCAATTGGCTCCAGCCAGAGCCTCTTAAAGGTACACTGCCCCATACCAGTCCCTAGAATAAAGGATTGGGAGTTCTGAAAATTGAGTTTTTTGTTCCAGATTCTGCCATAGACTTGCTATCTCTTCCCCCCCCCCCCCACCCCCCGCCCTTGGGTAAGTTACTTAACTGCTTCTTGCCTCAGGTTCCCTATCTACAAATTGGAGCTAATATTTCCCCACTTGTGAAATCTATGGATGAAAAGTGCTGTGTAGGTAATAACATGCTCTTGTGACTGTAGGTTAGATGCCTGTAACAGTTTCTTTGAGGACCAAAGCAATCTCATTTTTTCTTGAGCAGGAAGTATTTCCACCACAAGTCTTAACCCTAGATTTGGAATAACAACCTTATTAATGGCTTTTTATTATGACCATTGTATGAGTCATATAAATGCATTATGTGAGTCTATTTTAAGTATAATATTTCTTTTTCCAGTGCAATGATCCATAGGTATTTTCATAACACCTGCATGGATCTGGTATTTCCATTTCTGTACTTCTCTGCATATATTTTTCAAAGCTTTGATGGACAGAAATGAAAAATCTGTTTTCAATTTATTTAGTGTGTTTCTGAGTTAATGTACCACAAAGCATTTGACAAAGTGCTGTGTTAGATATTGGTAGTGCAAACACAGCAACCCTTATGTGCTTAGCAACACCTCTTTCACACACAGGAAACCTTGGGACATTAGAGTATGTTTAAATGAGAGAGAATGTTTACTAGGCCATGAGGGTTATTCCCTGTACTATACAAAATGTGTCATGAGATCTCTAACTTCCACATGAATAGACAGCAGAGACAGGCAGGAGGGACTTCATTTCAAATTATAACTAAAGGACAACACATTTACCAGTGCAACACCCCTCTAGTAGTGTTCTGTAATATCTGTGTGGGCAGGAACCCAAATCCTGGGATAGTACTGGCACCCACAATCTTTTATCCCAGAGGCAAGACTGCTGCTAACTGAGCAACACTGATCTGTGATGTCAATGCACATGCTATTATATAACATTACATGCCACTCCTTTTGGCAGTTCTTCAGTACACAAATAGTTCTTGAAATGAAACTGTCAGATAAGAAGCATTTAAAATGGCAAGTACAAATCTACTTTTTTATGTGCTTCTGAGAGTACAGTATACATATGTAATCCAATAGGCACATTCTTTGGTTAGACGAACTTCTGAATTTTGAAGAACTCCTATGTTTAAAATTGTGATCCATTTACAATATTTTTTTGGAAGACAGTGTTCTACTAAATCAAAATAAAATTAATTTGCCATGTTTTCTAAACAGTCAGCTTTTGACAAACTTATGGTAACGAGAATATATCAGAATATTATTCTGTGATGCACAAATCTAATTATAATTTGAACTGTATATATAGTTAATGTTGATAGATTGCAAAGCCCACCAGTTAAAGCATTGAACACCTCATCTACACGTCATTAAAAGAATAATTAAGGAAATATGCTGGTATTTCACATACCATCAGACAGATCTGGAAAAAACACACCATTTAAATCCAAACATTTCAGCTGACCTTCATTCATATCATAGTTTCATAGAGTTTAAGGCCAGAAAGGAGCATCAGAACATCTAGTCTGACCTCCTGTATATCCCAGGTCATTAAACTTCACCCAAATACCTGTACTTCTATATTAGTCCCGAAGACTTTAGTTAGATGAAAACAATGTCTTCTATCCAATTAGCTTTATAAGCTTAACTATATATTACATTGGGGGAAAAAAAAAATCACCTATTGAAAATAAGAGAAGAAAACCTCTTTTTGAGGCAATTTCCAACTTTGTTTCCTGCTCTGGCTTATTACAGAAAGCATGATTTCATCTGTAGAAAGCTTTTGTGTGCTCTATTATATATTCAAAACAGCCACAATGCAACTACCTTGCAAATAGGGCAGTTACAATATGACTAACATACAAAGTGATAGATAGATGGTATATAAATTACACTATATAAAATAAATTCTCTGCTGTGTCTCACTTAAAAAAAGATGTCTTTCATCTGTGTAACTGCAACTGATGCGATAGCTTTGTAGCTAGATGATAGTAATGTCAGGATCACAGCTAGCTACTGTATAATTAACAAGGAATTAGATGACAGTCCTTTTATAAAAACAGTGACAGGGAAAAATCCTGCACTGGAAAGTAGGAGTTGGACTTGGGGTTGGGAAAGTAGCAGTGACAGCTGCAAGTTGGTTACAGATGTTATGCTGTTGGCACAGGGAAGGCTAGAGCAGAACTGGCAGCTATCCCATGCACTACAGCTCCTTTGAGGATAGATAATAATACTTGGCACATATATAAAGCCTTGAACGCTAACTTTAAACCCTGGAAGAAGGGCAGTGGCTACTTATTATATCCACTTTCCCTTATACTCCACCTGAGCAACAAAGGCCAGGATGTGGACCACAATATTTGGTGCTTAATATCTCAACTTATAAAAAGCTTTGGGCAAAATTCTGCACCCTGTGCACAGCTCCCCCAAAATGGACCGTACACAGGAGACTTCTGCAGGGTTGGGGGGATGAAATCCTCCAACCCAGGTCATGAACTCTTAATAGAGCAATAGCCTGTGTGGGCTGCTGCAGCACCTGCTGTGTGGAGGCTGATGGAGATGCAACATTGTGGACACCTTCCTTTGTTTTGTTCTGGCTTTCTCCTGTACCCCGGGGCAGGAATTGCCCCCATGGAGTACAGCTACCTGGCATGCAGACCTTTGCACTGGCTACCTGTATCTCGCCCTCACATTGCACACATTAAAATTGCTCCATTCAGAGACTTCTGTACATGCAGGAGGAAAGATTTGCCCCTTTTGATGCTTCAGATACAGTTTTGCTTGGAATGGTTCAAAACCATTAAACAAGCAGAGATTAAGAATCTAAAAATATGTAATGTGAACATAGTTCTAGACTCTTTCTTCCTTATTCCAATCAAAGTAGGAGTCCTGTCAACAAATAATATGTAATGTTTTCTTTGAAAATTTAAATGCAGTTGTAAACTCAGAAGGGTCCAAGAGACAATGAGGATTTATGAAAAGAGGATAGGGTCAGTGGCAATTTTCCTGTGTTTTCAGTAGTAAACTGGTTACCTTCTACCTGTACTACTTTACTGTTTTCATGACTTTTGAAAGTTTCCCACTACTTACTATTTTACCCCAAATTAAGGCCCAAACTCTGGTATTTGCCACCATCATACAACTGCTTATTGGGAGGCTTCCATGAGAGTTTCTCTTGAATAAGGGATTGAGCCATTAAAAATCTAGTTTGCAGTCTAGGCCCTGGGAATTATGTGAAATATTTCACATAATAAGTTCTAGATCAAAGGTAAATTAATTCTGTAGCACCTCTGTGGCAGTCAAACCCTGTAGCTGTCTGTAGTTTCATATCCATATCTCAACTTTAACCATTGGAATTCCACAACCTCTGTCTTTTGATTTACAACTTTTTATTGGGATAACCAAGTTAAGCCAATAGTATCCCTTAATTTTGAAGGCATAAATGCATTTTCAAAGAATAATGGCAGCAAATTATTTTGCCAGCTGCCAAAAATAAAAAGCCATTTCTTGTCCTCTGTGCCTCCTCATTCCCTCCTCACTTTTGATATCCCTTGCTTACCCACCTCAGATGACATGTTGACTGATTCGCTGGCAAAAGAATGACATATTTACATTTGCAAATTAACAATGGAGCATGATTTGTACTCTAAGTTACTGGTACCATTTAATTAATATATAGGCCTTTTAAAATCATAATGAACATTTACCATCCCAGGCACAAATTATACTTGCCTGTCCTTTTCCCATGTTGTTACACAGGTGTAATGGAGAGAAGGATTTGGCCTCCTGAAGCTTTACTTACTGATCAGAACATCAAAGTACAAATGGCATTTGAATTTTTGCTCTCAGATTGAGTTGCAGGGATGGCAGTTTTTTGGGGAAAAAACAGCTTTTTTTCTTATAAATGTACCATATATGCTCTTGAAGCCATTGAGAGTCCATAAATGCACAATGCTCTTTTTACATATTAAGCTTTCAGAGCAGAAACCTACTTTAAAGTAAAGAGTTGGTAGTTTTGCCTAGACCTAATGAAAACTCCCTGGTTGAAACCCTGGTCCCACTGAAGTCAATTCAGAGTGTCCATTTCCAGAATCTACTGGATCTCATATAAAACCTAAGATGGAGTCTTCAGAAGGTAGCTGTACTCTGGCAGGTCTGTTAATGTGAATTAATTAGCTAATATTTGCAAAGTTTTTGAACATCATCCCTAATAATGATAATGATGATGCAAAGTTCTGGTCAGAAACACAGAGGAGATCTTTTCAGGACACGACTGCATGCATAGCAATAAAAAGCATTAAAGTATCCTGCAATGGGGTCACTGTGACAAGGTGGGTGAGGTAATATCTTTTATTGGACCAATTTGGATCAAATGAAAGTTGAGCAGACAACCTTAATTCTCACATCTACAGATTTTGAGTGCTTGACATTGAAACCTCAATGATATTCCTTTAGGCGGGGGGGGAGGGGGGAAGAGTGTGTGTGTGCACGCAATATATATAGACAGGATATGACATAGTGGGTGTGAAGGTTTTGATGGCATGAGTTTGGAATGGTCACATGATGCACAAGCCACTTCAATAATGCAGGTAATCCCAAACAAGTACAATTAGAAACTGTTTTCACTCCATCAGATGTTCTGTATATGCCACCAGGAAACACGTTTTATTAGTTAAGAAATGTTTTAGAATTTTAAATTTTGTACTGGCGCTATTTTTTTGTATTCCACAGTCTGTAAAACCAAGATACCTTATGACTATGATCTGAGATGACTGTAACTCAGAGGTAAGGGAAAAAATGTAACTAATACGTTTCAGAAACATCTAATTGTTACCTAAAATGACTTTTCTATAAATACATTACAATATTAAAGTCTAGTATTTGAGAATCTGTAAGGGCTGATAGCAAAGCGGTATGTAGCCCACTGAAAAACTGACAGCTGCCTCTTTTCAATAGTCCAAAGTTCCTGGGCAAGATCTTCAGCTGGTGCAAATCAACATAGCTACACATTGATTTATAGCAGATGAAAATCTGTTCTCCTACTTCTAGCCCTGAAGCATCATGAAATTTGAGTTCATAACTTCTCATTAGACCATAATTGACTATTGACCATTCTGCACCTCAAACCAGGGTAATTTTCTTTTCTTTTGCTGGTGAGATGTGAACAGGGAATTCCATATTGTTTTGGGGAAAGATAGAAAGAAAGTTTGTGTTCATTTGTTATCAGGGAATGTCTGAAGCTATGGAGAAGTTTGGAATGTTAGAATAAGTCCCATGGGCAGAGTGCAGGTGAGATGTTCAGCGGTGCATGGAAAATGCAATTGATCAGATGGCTATATGAGCTTGAGGTGCTGAGTGCTCTCATTCCCTATTCCAGTCAATGGGACTGAAGGGTATCCAGGATCAAGCCTTATGTGTGGTATTTTATAGCTAGTATAAAAACATATACACATGTAAGGTGTGTGGCATATGCTTGCACACGGTTTATATATTTAGACACACATACGTTCTTTGTGTCTCCAGTTTGTTTTTGTTGTGCAACTGTAGTTTAAGCATTTGTGTGCCCAGCTGAATTTGAAAATTCTCCAGAACAGACGTTTTGCTGTGCTAATCTCACATTTTAAATTCATTCAGAATAAAGCACCACCATTATCTAGGCTACCTTGAATCTGTGATATTTCAGTTGCTCAAAGGGATGTCAAGATCACTAACAGTATGAAGGCAGCAGTTGTTCTGACAGCTGAAGCATGAACTGAATCTGTCGAGCAAAATTAGCCTAATATGGTGAAATTACTTTTGCTTTTTAACCGTATGCAGCCAATAGAGAAACACATTTTGTACCACTTCAAAATCAAAAGAAGTACATTTAAAAATAATTTTATATTCAACTTTACTACCATAGGAGCCATTGATTAAGAAATATTATTGGAGTTAAGTTATTTATTCCAATGGCCATTAATAAACTAAGAACAAAAACATATTACAAATCACAGCTGGTTTTGTTCTGGTGCACACACTTCATAGAAAAACAATCTTCCCCCCACAGCAATAATCTTTAAACCTAAGAATTGTCCCTTACTGATCAATTAAAATTAGGGGGGAAAGCCCTAAAGAATCATTTGTTTTTCCTTTTGATTTTTATTGTAGTATGATATCTTAGAATTTTATTTATTTATTTAGCTAGTTAGAAACCCCTCCAGTTGTAAAGGAAGTGAGTCATTTTTCTATATTTACCAAATGGCATGACAGATCCATCCTGAATATAAATGAAACAAATAAATAACCAATAACCTTCTGAAACGTGTACTGTTTTTTTTGGTCTTGTTAGGATTAGCATATTTTTTGGTAAATGTGGCACCAAAAGAGTATTCAGTTTAGCCTCCCCCAACTTACTTTGACATAGCAATAGGGTTTTATCTGCTAATATTTTCTGCTTTTGTGTTCCTCGCATATTTTCCAGATGAAAGGCAAGTCTGAAATATTATATTTTAACAAAAGAGGGGTGGGGTGACAGTTTGACACTTATGCAATAGAATTTCCTTACTTGAATTTAATCTGTAATGCCACAGACTTGAATGCAGATGGAGCCTGCAAATTAAAGCCTGGATCATCCCACCTAGATCTTCTAACCCAGGGGACCTTGCACACCCCTCTCTCCTGAAAGGAAAAGCACAGGGAAGCTTCTGCCCCTCTGATGCTGTTGTCCCTATGCCCTTCCCTGACCCACACACTCCTCAGGTGCTGAAAGGGCCTCTGTTGGGTCTGGAGAGGGAAGGTTGACTCATGCCTTGAATGTCCTCCTCCATATGCGGAGTTAGTGGTGGGGATGATTTGGGCCTTGGTCATTGATTTGAATCCAGCCCAATTTAGAAGATACTGAAAGCTCACTGGAAGCTTGCTTGAAATGTGTAAGTGGTTTCAATGCAGGTTCTAGTGCACAGGTATGCAAAATAAAACATTGCAATGTATAATAATTAGAGCCTCCTGGGAAATTACAGTAGAGGCCAAGGACCAAATGGCACAGAGACTGAGTTATTCCTTTACTCTTATGAAGGACCCCAATATATTAAGAATGAACATAATGAGGCTTGATCCTGACTGGAGACTCTGCAATAATAATAGTAGAGCTGGGTAAGGACTCTTCTGTTACCTATGCTGAAACACTGGTAAATAGGAAATTTTAAACTACATGTCTATCAGTCCAGCATGAAACTCACTAATTTCCAGCCAGTGAAGCAAAGGACTTGCACTGAATATTTCTGTCCAGAATAGGGTGACCAGATGTCCTGATTTTATAGGGATAGTCCCGATTTTTGGGTCTTTTTCTTATATAGGCTCCTATTACCTCCCATCCTGATTTTTCACATTTGGTGTCTGGTCACCCTAGTCCAGAAGATTCATTTAGCTTTGAAAACTGTATTGCAAGTCAGTGGCACTGGGTCACCTTTGTTTTACTCTGACTAATTTGTTGGCCAACAATGCAATATAACGAGGAGGACAGAGCCTAAACCCATCTGCCGCTGAACGTGACTTGCTGTCAGCACGTTCCTGATAAAAGGTTCATGTGCCTGTGCATGGTAAAGTCACATAAGCAATGAATTATGTTAATACTAGAGAGCTCAGCGATTTCACAGGCTCTGTGATAATTCAGGACTGTATCTATAGTCCCCAGAATTATGAATGGGATGCAAGTTATCTATTTTCTGTTACATGCCAACAATGTGCTCAGGACTGTACAAGAGATAAAATACATCATCCCTGCCTTGAAGAGTTTACAGTCTAAGCAAGACAGAGAGAAGACAAATGTCATGGATTCTATGTACTCATGTATGTAGTTACACTAGTAAAAGTTAAATTGTCTGTCATCCTAGGATGAACAAATCCCAGCCTGGACCAGTGGACTTATACATCATGGACAAACTGGTGGTAGGGTGACCAGACAGCAAGTGTGAAAAATCGGGACAGGGGTGAGAGTAATAGGAGCCTATATAAGAAAAAGCCCCAAATATCGGGACTGTCCCTATAAAATCAGGACATCTGGTCACATAACTGGTGGCCTGTGCTTAAAAACCCTGAGTGCAACTTGAGGCTAAAAATTAACACTGGCTTCCTCAAAAAGTTTTATAGTTACCACCCAAAGGCAAAAGCAATTGTTCTGAATTTCAGCCTGGGAGGACTGAATTCCCGTTCTTTTGGTTTTTTTGAGAACCAACCTTGTGTTTAGTATTTTATTACAATCAGACACATTTTTATAGTGTCAGATTTGACACCGATCCAGAGGTAACTCCCATCCCTCTCAAAGGTGAGTAGCTGTCACCATAGGAAGAAGAGGTACTCAGCTGAAAAGAGTGTGTTCATGCCTCAGCTATTGACACCCTAACCTTTCTCCGAAGGCTTGCACTCCAGCGTGTGTTCTTTTGAGCTACTCCATGAGAAGAGAAGCTTGTTCCTGTGAGTCACTATAGCAGCAAAATATGTTGCTTAATGTTGCTACTGCTCTGCCAAAAAGACAGCTCAGATGGGAAATGTGTATCCATGAAAATCACACACAGAAAACAAAGCTGCAGCAAGAGCGCCTGCAAGCTTTAGGCTGGCTAATCTTAGAATACAAAACTGTCACCTCTTCCTTCAATTTATAACACTTCCACTCTGAGCTAGCTCTTTCTATCAGCAGAGCAATCTGTTGAATTGGGTTTTGATGATGACACCTAGATGATAAAATTGTTAAAGCTGCACTTATTAAGAATCATAATTGACAACTGTTAAGTACAGATCATTTTGTGTATTACTGTAAACTGCCAAGATGCTGTACAAATTGGCAAATCAATTGGCTGCTCTTTAGAGATTGTCCAGAGCGTCTCCTGTGTTGGCTACTTCTGAATATGGGGCACAACACTTCTTGGATATTGCCATTCATGTAGTTTCCAGTGTGCTCTTTCATTGGGACAGAGGCAAAGGGTCATGGTGGGAATTGGGGTTAACCCCCTGCCCCCCCCCCCCCCCCCCCAAGAAATGGAAGATTCCCCAAGATCCCTGGGGAACAGGGCTATCCACGTGGGGCATTATGCCTTGGCAGTCCCTCCCAAATTTATTCACCCACTATTCCTTTTCATTCTGCAGAAGCATTTCTGCTGAGTGGGATGGGAAGTATAGATAATGCATTGAGGGAGAATGATGACTCACTCATTGTGATTTTACTCACAAAAGTTCAGAGAGTTTCCAGGGGGGATTATGCCACTGTCCCTTCAGTCCCATTCCTCCCTGCCCACACAATTCACCAATAGAGGGGAAGCGAGTGTTTGGGAAGAAAGGTTCATTGCTGTGGAGTCATGACTGTATCTCTACTGCATGTAACTGTAGTTGTAAAGATATAAGATGAAATCCTGGTTCCACTGAAATAAAGTAGAATTTTGCCAATGACATCAATAGGACAAGGCTTTTACCCAACAATCCTTAGTAGTTCCTCATTTAATTTCACATGATTTTTCATGGCATTCCTCTAACGGACAATGGATGTTGAGATGTAACTGAAAGAGGAACTAAAAGGGATTTAACTGTAAAGTTAACATAGCATCCCCATTCCATGCTCTCATCTGTTATTTAATCTCATATAGCACTGACAAGTGTGGACCTGAAATATTTTAAATATTCTAAACTTTGATTAATTCGAAACAGATCTATCTATGATTACATTCCTCACATTTTCCACACTCTGATCAGTTTAAAACACAGCACTCTGTAAGTGACTTTATAAAAAAAACCCAAATCTTTGAGATTGTGAGAAAGATCAGGAAGGTGCAAAAGGTTGGTGGCCTTTAAAGCATCTCCAATTATATACCTCCCATAATGTTCTGCATGCAGTGAGAGTGTGTCTCAGTCATTATGCGACTTTCTAGACCCTTGTTAACTTTCTACTTTTCTCTCTACTTAAACAAAATACTTAACTGCTTAAGTATCTCTGAAAATACTAGTGAAGCTACCTTGATCTTGATATGTGAGATGCCATTTTAAAGGTTAAGAAGTCCTTCATTCTGCCTGCCCTTCCTATGTGCTTTCCTACCTCCTCTCTAACTAGAAAGATTCCAGATGACATTGACAGAAATAATAGCTTCTCAAAGCAGGGGGGGGGGGGGAAATAGGTTAACTAAAGAATAAGAGAGAGAACAGAAACCTCCAAGGCAGGAATTCTGATGAGATTTGAACTTGTCTGTGTCTCATCTTAATTCTCAATCCTGGCAGGTCTGATTGCTTAAATGTTTTGTGTCATAGACTTCCAGCCATTGTATTGTAATAGTTTCTGTATGTTCCAGAACTGATTGTTTAATGTGACTACACTGCCTGATTTTCCATCTTCCACAGTGCTTCAAAGTTCCTAATGTTACTATCTCTTGTGACCTTTCAGGTGAGGAGTATAACAATCTCTCTCCCCTCCCATCTGCTCTATTTCCTCTAGTGGCTTTGCTGCTATACAATATTTTGAACTATTTGAATTACCTCTTAAAGTTTCTTCTTCCCCTGGTTTCACTGTCTTTATTGTGTGAGTGACCAGCCCTTTACACCATTATTCTCTATTCACACACTGTAGTCTAAACTTTGCCAGTCAACTATTTATTTGTAATTGTGAAGAGAGTTTGTAACAGTTCATAGGTTCACCTCACTTCCAGTTTAGAAATCTGAAGATAACAGCAAGGAGAAAAAATAGTTCCCTGCATACAGTAACAGTTAGTTTTATGGCTGTCACCTGTTAGTGTTAGAGGATTAGCCAGTGATTGGCTAAATTGCTCATGACGCTCTTAATCTTAACTAACCAGCCCTTGTTCTCTGGAGTGTTTCATGTCTCCCACCGGTTTAGGGTACAGCCTGGGGTAGGTAGAATATTTTGCATTGTAGATGGGTGTTTTGGGGAAGATATTCCCACTATACAAACCAGTGCTATACCCTCACCTGGAATATTCATTTCTGGTCACCCTATCTATAGATAGATATAGCAGAAATAGTTGGGGTTCAGAGATGGAAAACGAGAATAAGGGGCATAGAAACACTCTTGTATGAAGTGAGAGTGAAGGAAATGGTTCCAGTTATTTCAGAGAGAAGATGAATTAAGGGGGCTAATAAAATTAGACAAAAAAAACAAGAAGAATTAATGGTATAGAGAAGATAGGTGGGATACTTCTATTCATCTCTTCAAATAATACAAGAACAGGACAGTTAATGAAAATGAAAGGTAGAAAATTTAAAATTAATAAAAGGAAATATTCTTAAACACAAGTACAATTAGATAATAGAGTTCATTGCCACTAGATGATGTTGAGACCAAGAGCTGAGCAGGCTTCCAAAAAGGTTTTGACACTTGTGTATGCCAAGTACATGCGGAGTTACAATATATGGAATTATTTAAAAAAAATGAAAGGAATATAAACCAGGGCATAGGCCTATCTCTGACTGCTGGGTGTTAGGAAAAAACCTACCCACTGAAATATTCTTTTTCATTTTTGCCTGCTGTGGGGTTTCTTGCACCTGCTTCTTAAGTCTGACTGTTCTTGTCTTATTCTTGAGGCATGTTTTTGTCCACTATTCATAGCTTTGGATTTGTTTTAAACTTGAGAGGGTGTTTTGTATTAACTTAAATGAAAAATATGGGCTAAAGGTGTTATGATAACTCAGTCACTGTCCAATGTTAAACGGTGTTAAACAAGGGCCAGGTTTTGGTGTATAGAGACCTCAGCCCACTTACTCCCATGGCAAACACACTATAAAATTTGTGTCAAAGGTTAGAACTGTATCGGTGGAAACACTCAAAATGAGGTAAAGAGCACTGAAACTGAAATGGATTGTTTATGAAAAACAAACTTAATCAAACCCAACCAAAGTCCTTTTGTAGAGATGGTAAATATTGGTTAAAGTCTCTTATTCAGTCCAACAGTCTTTCTTGGTGGGAAAGAAAGGGTTAGTTCTCTTATTTAATTCTGAATTGGAAATGATAGTCTCCTTTCTGCTTTAGACAAAAGATGAGAAGAGATAAGATAGTAACTATGAGGAAAATACAGTTTTTGTTGATGTTATCAGGATACAGGGTGGCTAGTCAGTCACAGATGGATGCTTTGGTCTGGCAGGTCAGTCACAGTAGCTGTTGCTCTGGCCCCTGGTTCATTTCCCCAGCCAAGGACATCATCTTGTTGTTCTGGTCAGATCCCTCTCCTTCACTGGTCCTTCTCAGACTTGGCAAAGCTGGATGGGCTGTCTCATCTCACCGTGCTGTGCAGTACAGCTGATTTCAGGATCAAATGAAAAGCCAAGAGGAGATGGGGGAAGAAAGGAGCATATGAGAGAGGGGAAGACTGAGCAGGATCTCACATGTATCAGGCTGGGGTCCTCACTGGGGCCGTGATGATGGTCAAATCATTGGATGGGGTTCTCATTGAAGTATCATGGTCTGGTGTTGTAGTAACAGTCTATCCACTGCAGATGATGTGATGACAAAAGAAACATCTTTTTTTATTCCCCTCGAAAGTCTCTTTTTAAGGGCCTCAAACAGGTAATGGATGGAATAATCCATCCTTTCATTATTTTATCCCTCTAATTTCTGACACGTCAATTTTGGTTCATTAATTTACAGTCCTCTACTCCTCTTGTTTACCAGTCGTAATCTTAGCCCAGTCCTTGAATGCTATCAGTAGACCCTTTCTGTTCAAATTAATTCAGTCTTTTTTCCTTTTCACATTGATTCTTAAACAGTTTTTTAGATAACAAATCCTTGTGACAATTCTTGAACCTTTTCACCAGTTAGGCTAACAATTAAAGTAGGCCTACAAGGCCCCAATTACTACAATGTGGGGAAAGAAGCATGCTATAAAGTTATTATATACAGTACATCTATTTATATATTCTTATACTCTATTGGAGCTACAAACCTAGGAAAAATTAAATATAAAAAGATGAAAGTTTTTTGGGAAGGGATGTACTGGTCCTGCATTAAATACGGAAAATGAATATTAGTCAGTCTTCATCTGACTACAGGGGTTCAGAGATGACAGTCTGTTTTTTCACATTCTGTAGTTCTTCTGGCCCTCATCAGGCTTCTTCTTATCTGCTGATCAATGACCTTGCATTTAAAATACCTAATTGAACTCAGGGCTCAAATGTGTTTAAAGAACCATATAAAAATTCATATCAGTATTTTATCCAGGGTTTCAACTGTACAATTTTTATTACAAAGGGTATTTGCAAAATTTTGTTCAAATAATATCAAATTATGCAAATTATGTTCAGAAATAATGAATTTTTAATCAGTTTTAAAATATAATTTTTTGTAAAATATTCTTCTTTGAAAACTTATTACTGAGAAACAGTTTTTAGAAGCTACCACGTATATTTTCTGATATTTGTCTTTTATACACACTAATGCATTACTGCTTTTTTGTTTGTTTGCAATGAGTTCTAGGTAATTCCCTTTTCCTGCTTCTTACCCAGTCCCAACTAAAGACTTGCATTATATGCCATAAGAACCCTATGCTCATTAAGAAAACAGTACACTAGTTTGGATGGAGACAGTACCTTGCACCACACTTCCTAGGTCACCATTGTACTCTGATAAGCTTCACTCTGAAAAAAGCTGATTGCTTCCTCTTAATGTCAGGAGACGTTGAAATATGATGCACTTTTTGCACTTCCCTCATCCAAGCTTAGGCCTTGGTTAATTCTAATCTTTTATAAAGCCTTTCAGCATAACAGATCCCACTCAGCCAGTCATAGTCTGTTTCAAAATCTAGATCCTATACATTGGTAAAATTGCCATCTGGGACATCTCTGCTCTTATGAAAAGGGCTGTGGGATCTTTAATTTCTCTGTAAATCAGGCAATATCTTTTTACAGATTTCATCTGGAAAACCCCCAGAAATTCAACCACTGCAGATTTGAACTCAGAATCCGAGTGCATATCAATCCTGATGCTTAAATCACTAAGCTGATCTATATAACTCAATGAAATTGCAGGAAAATTGCCACCTATTGCGTCACGAATAGCACTTCATTCAGTACCCTTGGTGCTCCTTGGAGATCCCATGCACTAATTTACTAGGCTCATTGTTTCTTAAATTAGGAGATCTGACAAGATCACAGTTTGAAATTTCGACAGAAAGGATTCTTCTCTATTGTGCACCTTATGTGGTCAATTACACCTATGCAAAATGAGTACAAGTGGGCGTAAAGTACTACTGTAACAGAACGGTAGTGTTTTACACCCACTGTGCATATATGTACATAACTGCAAGTGATGCAAAGTTGAGGAGATTCAAACCCAAGATTTTCTATTCTAGCATTGCACCATTGTTAAGTCTGATGTAGTACCCTGGATCACAAAGTCTTACTATCAAGAAGTAGGATTGTTTTGTTTAATTGTAGGTATTTGTACAACCAAAAAATATCTTAATTGTTGATAATGATTGCTTAATACTTTGAGAATTCATAATTTTAAGGTCAGATGAGATGATTATGAGGCCTGATATCCTGCATATCACAGGCCATCCGCTCAGTGATTCCACCATCTAGTCTAAATATTGTGGTTGCACTAGAGCATATCTTTTAAAAAGTCACCCAGTCTGAATTTAAACACTCCCACTAATGGAGAATTTTCCACACCTGTTGGCAAAATATTCCAATGGTTAATTACCCTCACTTTCAAAAATGACATCCTATTGCCAGTTTGAAGTGTGTTAACTTCAACTTCCAGCCAAAGGATCTTGTAATGTCTTAAAATGGCAGATGAAATCCAATATTAATAAATGAAAAGTAATGCACATGGGAAAACATAATCCCAACTATACATACAAAATGATGGGGTCTAAATTAGCTGTTACTACTCAAGAAAGAGATCTTGGAGTTATCATAGATAATTTTCTGAAAACATTTGCTCAGTGTGCAGCAGCAGACAAAAAAGCTGACAATGTTAGGAACCAATAGGAAAGGGATAGTTTCTGGGTTTTTTTAATCTATCATAATGCTAATCTATAAATCCCGGGTATGCTCACACCTTGAATATTGTATGCAGTTCTGATTGCCCCATCTCAAAAAAGATAGTTTAGAATCGGAAAATGTACAGAAAAGCGCAACAAAAATAATTACGGAACAGCTTCCATATGAGGAGAAATTAAAAATACTGGGACTGTTCAGCTTGGGAAACAGAAGGCTAAGAGAGAGGGGTATACGATAAAGGTCTATAAAATAATGAATGGTGTAGAGAAAGTGAATAAGGAAGTGTTATTTACCCCTTCACATAACACACAAACCAGGGGTCACAAATAAAATTTAATAGGCAGCAGGTTTAAAACAAAAGGAATTACTCCTTCACACAACATACAGTCAACCTGTGGAAGTCATTGCCAGAGTATGTTGTGAAGACCAAAAGAATAACTGGGTTAAAAAAGGAATTATCTAATTCATGGAGGATAGGTCCATCAATGGCTATTAGCAAGGATGGTCAGGGACACAGACCCATGCTCTGGCTATCCCTAAACCTCTGACTGCTAGAAGATGGGATCAGATGACAGGCAACAGTGACTCCAGGAACCAGCACTCCAAGCATGTGCCTGGGGCAGCAAGCTGCGGGGGGTGCCCTGCCAGTCCCTGTGAGGGCGGCAGTCAGGCAGCCTTCGCCAGCATGCCTGCAGGAGGTCTGCCAGTCCCGCGGATTCAGCGGCAATTCGGCAGCAGGTACTCCAAAGCCGCAGGACCAGGGACCTCCCGCAGGCATGCTGCCGAAAGCCGCCTGACTGCCATGCTTGGGGCGGCAAAAAAGCTAGAGCTGCCCCTGATGACAGGAGATGGACATTTAATAAAGTGCCTGTTCTGTTCACTCCCTCTGAAGCATCTAGCACTGGCAACTGTTGGAAAACAGAATACTGGGCTAGATGGACCATTGGTCTGACACAGGATGGCTATTTTTATGTTTTTAAATATCCCAAGACTGGTACATTCTATTAAAAATATTATTCCTCTACTGCTGGCAAGGTGTTTTGGGATGTAGTGCTTCCAGTCTCTTAACCGTGACAGTACCACTAATGAATCAATCATAACGTGACATTCTATCAAATATGTAACTTCTTCACTTACTATTATATTTCCAATATTTTTAAAAATGTTTTTTCCAGAATATACTCCTGAAATTATGAATGTTACCAAGCAGAACTTTGCAGCAGTCTTTCTTGCTGGTTCATGAAGATACCGTATTTGTAGTACATATCGAACAGTTAAAAAACTTGCCAGATACTAACAAACAAGGGAGAGAAGAGGTGCTATCTGGTTATATTGTACTATCTTGGTATAATGTACATCTTTTAAATGGACTTCATGCTGTGGCTGACACCTGCAGAATAGAGGGAGAAGAAGAAAGATTTTCTTTAAACAAATCTCTTAGCTGCAGCCAAATGGGAAAAGGAGCAGTCAGCTGTTCTGAAATTGGCCTTATTTCTCTACTCTTTTATTTGCTTATGATGGGTTAACTCCCATCTTAGACCATCAGCCGACTTTCTCTGGCAGCAAAAGTATCATTCATTTTTCTGGATTAGCTGGATTCTATAACTGAGAACCTTGAAGGCAGCAGGGGGCTTCTCCTTTGAGTAGCAAAAGGAGAATATCTGACATTTTAGAGTCTCATTTCTTTTTTGCACGGTCCTCATGGTTAATCAGCAATAGGCTTTATGCTAACCGTTGACCAAATGGCCCTGAAATTTCAGCCTCTTTGACTGAGGTTAGCTAGTCTATTTTGTTGGTATCTGGCCTCATTAAATAGGATTTTTTTTAGTGCAATTACTATTGACCAGACCAATGCAAGCCCTGCGGGTTGTGTTTGTAGAAGAACAACTTCTGAAGATTAAGTTGGAGGTGTAGGTTCTACAAACTTTTTACTTCCAAGAAAAAAATATATACCCTCAGACTACCCATTCCTCTGTCTGTTGATGTAGTTTATGTTCAGGGAGCCCCCAACTGAGTAGATAGTATCAGTATTGGGAGGATTGCTTCCCCCACCCCCATTCCAAGAATAGTGAGAGCACAAAGGTGTCTTGCGTCATCTTTGCTCCTGCTGACCCTCACCTCAGGCTACATGCCCAGCTTCCTTCCCAGCCCCTTTTGTTGCTTTAGGGGAGGCAGAAGGCCAGCTGTGGCAACTACTCAAACATCCTATATGAGGGAATAGCCACTGGAGACTCAGGCAAGTATGAAGGAAGCTGTGCATTGTAGGAGCACATCAGAAAGGTGAGGCGGGAGTTGTGAGAATGTATGTGGGGTCAGAAAAGCTGTGTGAACAACCTCCAACCACCAGGGAATAGGTTACAAAATTAACAGAAATGCCAAGCTACTCCAATTTTATTTCTGTGCTGGGATCTTGGTGGAGCATTTGCACAGCCTTGCTAGGGTCCGACCAGAGACTATTGGCAAGGTAGTGGCTGCTGTTTGAAAAAGGTTTTGTGGGTTTTTTTTTTCCATGTAATTGTACAGACCAATAAATTGATTAAAGGAACTATTAAATATTCAGTGTGGGTCATTCATGAATCAGTGAACCCCAGCTTAGACAAAGAGGAGAGTATGAAAAGACAGTTGTCAGAAAAGGGAGTTTAGTTTGTTTATGACAGTTCAGTTATTTCTGCTCAGAGAATTGTTCTAAATAGAATTTCTCCAGCAAGAAGAGTCGAGGTTTTAAAGGTACACTATTCTGTAGTCAAGTCAATACATATTCTGTATTTTACTTATCTGTAGAGCTGTGCAAAATCTCCATAAATCTGTCTGCTGAGTAAAGACATAAAGAATGTGCATGTGATGGGATACATCATTTAATAAATCTCATTACACAGAAGGATTTTTATATAGTGGGTGGATTTTGAATGTCTTTCAGCCTATAGGGGAAGTAAGTTGATGAGGAACCAGGGGAGAATTCCCTTCAGGTGGGCACTATGTTGGTCTACTGTAGGTATCCCCACATTGCAACTCTACCCCTAAAAGCCCTAGCACGGGGGCATATTTAGAGGCAGCACTGGAAGGAGACAGATTAGAGGCAGACCAGTAGCCAAGAATACTGAGAGTACAAACATGTCTTACAGCCATCTTTGCTCCAATGACTCCGCACACCCACCTCAGGCTACAGTTCCTGGAGGTGCAACACATAATTTAAGCCTTTATTTTCTTCTTTCTAGCTTAAGTTGTTGGAGAAAATGACATTATTCCACAATTTACCAATCATACACCTCAGACTATCAGATACAGATGTCATACAAGTGGGACACTGTTTAAGTACACACTTGTATTAACATATCCATAGCTATTTACATTTCTGTAAAGCACTCTTATTTTTCTTTTACATTTAGCTTTGTTTCCAACTTCTGTGTCCATTCATCTTATTACCTGGGTGTTATTCATGTGTTTTGTATTTGCTTCTTGCTATTTTTGTTGCTCTGAGTTTTGCTCTTTTTTTTTTTTAAACTCATCCATTGATGACAAAGACTGGTCATAGCCACCCCTTGCCCTGTTGCCTTCAAAGGGAGTGAAGAGGACAAGGTCAAAGGAACAGCCCACTCTAGCTCAGCAAAATATCAATTGAAAATGTGATCATTCCATTTCTTTAAAACTAACATTAAAAAAACCCTGTTTTCCAGAGTATTTTTGTTCTTTGAGGCAGAAGAGGGCAGTGTTTAATAAACTCACATCCAGGTCTCCCTATGTTCAACATCACAATGAAGTAGTGCTAGCATTAATGGAGCATCAGTGGAAAGCCTTAAAAGAGCAATCAAAATGTTTAAATGAAAATATGCGCCCAACGGCACAAAGTCCTAGTTATAATAAGAGGAAAGGTTTATGAGCCAGTTAAATTAACCTATTTCAAACGTTTAGGAATCTCCAGAATGCTGCATAACATCACAGAAAATAGCAAAACTAGAAAAAAAAACTATTTTTCAGAAATTACAAAGAAAAATTCAGGTTGGTGCTTTGTGTATGTGTATGAATTTTCTTGAAAGCTATTGGCATGCATGGCCATGGACTAGCTAATGCTGATTTGCTGAAATAGCAAAGAAAATAGAAATAGCCAAAGAAAAATTATCAATATACTTTATAAAAATTAATGTTTTAGACAAGGAGGGAGACTATAGGAGAACTAAAAGTTAATAGCAGATGATAGTGATAAAATTTAGTGTGTCTAAATGTATTTTTCACCTTTTCAAGTGGAAAAGAAACAGAGTAACATCTGGTGGACTAAAAACCAGTATGGGATTTGGGATGAAATTATTCTTGTTAGCTCACAAAGGACCAGTGTTAAATGAAAAGTTCAGACAAGAAAAGGCAGAAAAAAAGATTTCTGTTCACTACTTTGGTTCTTTGTCCTATGCATAAAAAGAAGAAAATGCCAGTAGTAAAAATTATTTGCAATTGGCAAAATATAAATATTGCGTGTTATATTACTGAAAGAAGTTAGCAGGAAAATTCTTCATGGCATGCCTTTTACTCTTTTTGGATATGATATCACATTCTGTACAATCAGCAGCAGTCACATTCACAACAGGACACGTTTCATGGTGGGATGTCAAGTGAGCAGCGTGAGTGAACCTGAATGAAAAACACAGCAAAATGTGTTAACTATAAACCAAACATTTCAGTTTTTGAATAACTCTGGAATGGAAACATTTTCCTTGAACTAGGAGAGAGAGCTGATGAATTTGGAGCTGAGCGGGAAAGTATTCCACAGAGAAATAACCTGAAATGAAGGGAAAAGGGATGAAACAGAAGTCTCAAAGAGCAGAAAGTCTGACCTGATAAAGCAAGCCCCAAGAGTGATCAGAGGTAACAGTTAAGGGGCATAGAGAAGATAACTGTTCCTGCAAAAGTCTGTAAATGTAAGATTTTCCTCTCCAAACATAAACAACAAGGAGTCTGGTGGCACCTTAAAGACTAACAGATTTATTTGGGCATAAGCTTTCGTGAGTAAAAACCTCACTTCTTCGGATGCATGCATGCATGCATCCGAAGAAGTGAGGTTTTTACTCACGAAAGCTTATGCCCAAATAAATCTGTTAGTCTTTAAGGTGCCACCAGACTCCTTGTTGTTTTTGTAGATACAGACTAACATGGCTACCCCCTGATACTCTCCAAACATAGTAACATTAGCAAAGAAAAGAAACCAGAGTGGAGGCGAATATATGTTTCAGAAATGAAGGGACTGGTTTTTCTCACTGGTGTAAATCAGGAGTTATTCCTTTAAAGTCAATGGAGTTACATCAGTGTACAGCCGGAGTAAATGAGAGAAGAATCAGGACCATTATCCCCTACTTACTGTACAATAAAATCAGGAACTCTGAGTGATGCTAACTCTGGTTTAACTGATGGTAACAAATGGTCAGCATTTAGCTGGAGTAAAATCAGCATAGCTATATGATCACTGAAAATATTTGCAGTTCAAGCTTCTATTGGAGTCTTAGGTTCCCCACTATATTATCACAGATCAGAGTCCTTGAGTCTTCTATTTCCCTCTGTCCTATGAGCAATTTCATGACCTGCAAGGGAAATTTCATGTGAATAACAGAGTTCCTGGATGGATAAATAATAATCCTTCCTACAAGACAAGAGGAATTTTAACATCCCAGGACTGTACATTTCCACTTCTTTGAGTTATTAACAAATAGGTTTATTTACTGAGAACTATTTTTTTATTTATTGTAGAACTAATTCTAGTAAATGATAAAACACAATGGGACAAATTCATCCTGGCGGTAATTCCATTAACCCAGTATACTAACTGATTTTAGGAACTAAATAAAGTACCCGCTACTCAAATTGCAAACTGTAAATTCTGCCATTAATGTTTGCTGTGTCTATCAACATGATTATGTTTTCTGATCACTCTCCTTCTGGAGATTTTTAGTCACAACACTTGAAGCAGAGTCATTCATATTGGCTCTTGATGGTCTCAATAAATTCACAAAATTGCTTGCAAGCATGATCTCTTTCTGATTCCTGTGCCACTGTAGAACTGTCTGGTTAACTCTGAAGCAAGAATAGTAAACTATTGAGCATCATCTATTGGTTTTGGAAAGTGTTGCAAATGTCTCAATACTCCTGAATGCAGCTGTTTTGGTTGTACCAGTGCATTTGTCCTGCACAATAGCAGGTGTTTCATAGATTGCAAGGCCAGGAGGGACCATCTATCATCCAGCCTCACCTCCAGTAATACACAGGCCATAGAACTTCCCCAAAATAATTGCGAGAACAAATCTTTTAGAAAAACACCCAATCTTAATTTAGAAATTGTCTGTGATGTAGAATCCTCCACGACCCTTAGTAAACTGTTTCAATGGTTACTCTCACTGTTAAACCTCTCTTATTTCCAGTCTGAATTTTTGTCTAGCTTCAATTTCCAGCTATTGGATCATATTATTCTTTTCTCTCCTAGATTGAAGAACCAATTATTTAATGTTTGTTTCCTATGTAGACAGTGATGGATTAGCCACTGGGCCAATGGAGCCTATACCCAGGAGTCCTGGCCAATTGGGGGCCCTGAAAAAATAGGTGACCCCATGTCCTAACTCAGTCTGCCTGCCCAGCACTCCAGCCAGGGAGCGGGGTTGGGATGTGGGGGCTTGCCCTGCTCTACCCATCCACCTGGCATTCCAACTGGGGAGCAGGGCCAGGCAGGTGGGCACTTCGGGGCAAGCCCCTGTGCCCCGACCCCGCTCCCCAGCAGGAGCACCTGGGGTGTGGGGGTGGGACTGCAAGTAGAAGGTGTGGGGAGGGACTCTACTTGCTCTGGCCCAGGGCCCCACAAAACCCTAATCCACCTTCTGCATGTAGATACTTACAGACTATAATCAAGTCATTCCTTAACCTTCTTTTTGCTAACCTAAATAGATAGTTTCAAATCTCTATAAGGCAGGTTTCTAATCCTTTCATAATTCTCATGGCTCTTCTCTGAACCCTCTCCAATTTATCAATATCCTTCTTGAATTGTGTGCACTAGAACTGGCCACTATTACAGCAGCAGTCACACCAATGCCAAATACAGAGGTAAAATAACCACTCTACTCCTCCTTGAGATTCTCCTGTTTATACATCTCTAGAGGGCATTAGCTCTTTTGGCCACAGCATCACACTGGGGGTTCCTGTTTAGCTGATTATAGACCACAACCCCCAAATCTTTTTCAGATTCCCAAGATAGAGTCTCTTAACCTGTAAGTATGGCCTACATTCTTTGTTCTAGATGTATACATTTACATTTAGCCATATTAAAAACCATATTGTTTACTTGCATTCAGCTTACTTAGTGATCGAGATTGTTCTGTATCAGTGACCTGTCCTCTTCATTATATACCACTCCCCCAATTTTTGAGTCATCAACAAACTTTATCAGTGATATTTTATGTTGTGTTCCACCTCATTGATAAAAATATTAAATAGCATAGGGCCAAGAACCAATCCCTACGGGACCCCTCTGGAAACACACCTGCTTCATGATGATTTCCCATTTGCTGCTACCTATCAGCCAGTTTTTAATCCATTTAATTTGTGCCATGTTCATTTTATATATTCTAGTTTTGCAATCAACATGTTGTGTATTTCCAAGTCAAATGCCTGACAGAAGTCTAAGTATATTACATCAACACTATTATGTCTATCAAACTTGTAATTTCATCAAATGAAGATATCAAGTTAGTTTGACATGATCTTTCCATAAATCCATGTGGATTTGATTAATAACATTACCCTCTTTTAATTCTTTATTAAGTTCCATATCAGCTGCTTCATATCTTGCTGGGATTTATGGTCAGACTGACAGGCCTATAATTGACCAGGTCATTCTGGTTACCCATTTTAAAAATTGGCACAACATTAGCTTTCTTCTGGTCTTCAGGAACTTCCCCAGTGCTTCAATACTTATTGAAAATCAACATCAATTGTCCAGTGAGCTCCTCAGCTAATTCTTATAACATTATTTGATTAAAGTTATCTGGACCTGCTGATTTAAAAATGTCTATATTTAGTAGCTTCTGCATAATATCATCCAGAGATACTGGTGGAATGAAAAGAGTGTTATCACCATATGCTGAGATTATAATATCTGGTTTTCCTTCAAATACAGAGCAATAATATTTATTGAACACTTCTGCATTTTTTGCATTATTATTTCAATAATTCTACTATTTCCATCTAGAAATGGATCAATAACATTGTCAGGATTTATTTTGTTCCTAATAGATTTTAAAAACTCATTCTCCTTCTCCTTAACTATGTTGGCCATAGATTTCTCATTGTGTCACTTGACTTCTCTTATCGTTTTTCTACAGTTCCTATCTTCTTTTATATTAATTCCTATCTACTTCCTGTTTTTCCATTTGTTTTACATTATCTTTTAAAATTATTTTTTACAGCTGCCTTCTAAACCAGGTCAGTTTTTTAACCAGTATGGCCTTGTTCTTCAATGCTGTGTTCTGGCCATTTGGTAAGGTATTTGTAGGCTGGTGGTCTTAATCACTAGATGAAGACAAATAGTCAGCCAAGCCTATCTTAGTTTTTGTCCCTTCATTCAGGGCTCTGTTTGTTAGAGAGAGAGAGAGAGAGAAACCAAAGGAGGGGACTTCCACAGGGCCCAGCTGCCTGCCGTCTCCTGCTCTGGCTATGAGAGAGTATGCTTCCTACTCGCTCTTGTTTTCCCCCCACCCTTTCATGGAGCTGTCCTCTCATCTATTGTCCAGCTGAAAGTGTGGGCTTCTAATGAGGTGCTGTTCAGGTGAGTCCTAGCACCTGCCTTCTGATCTTCTTCCCAGAGAAGGGTTGGCTGCTCCCTGCCTCCCCTCCCCCAGGCCATTTAAGGGGCAGATCAGCAATTGTCATTCCAGTTTTTCTGATTAAATAAATTTTCTTCCTCCCAGCTGAATTGGGTGGTTTTGAGCTTTACGAAACTGACCCTATTAAACCATCCAGTATATATATATATTACTGGTCTGGACTTTACTCTGCTTGCACATTATAAATGTGATCAAATCATGATCACTTAAACCTGAGCTACCATTACTTCTCCACTCTGTGATCTGTTTGTTAGTACCAGGTCTAATAAAGAATATTCCTGTGTGGCTGCAATACTTTGTGAGTTAGGAAATTGTCTATGATGGTTAGAAACTCCATGTTTTAGTATGGGCAGCATGAACGTTCCAGTACCTGTCTCCCAGGATTACACAGCTTTTTTTCCTACATATTGTAGATCGGTGTCTAAGGAAGCAGTCATCCTGTTCCCTAGTGTGGTTTGGTCATCTGTAGCAGACACCAATTAGTACCCCATCTTGTGCTTTGTCTGTTAGGACATTGATTCCTAAACATACAAGATCATTTTCTTCTGAGTTGTCTGTGACTCGGAAACAGGTACTCCTCTACCCCGATATAACGTGACCCAATATAACATGGGTTCGCATACAATGCGGGAAAGCAGTGCTCCGGCAGATCAGCACATCAGCTCCCAGCTGCGGTGCTCCACTTCTCGCCTCCAGTGAGTGCAGGGAGGTTGGGGAAAGGACGTCCCCTATACTCACCTGCGGCGGGAAGCAGAGCGCCACGGTTGGGAGCTTGTGGAGTGGAGCGGGCTGGGGCTCCGCTGCTCTGCTTCTCACCACTGCTGGTGAGTGCCTGTCAGGGGGTGGGGTGTGTGGATAGAGGTCGGGGCAGTCAGGGGACAGGGAGCAGGAGGGTATGGTAGGGGGTGGGGTCCTGGGGGTGATTAGGGATGGGGGTTTCTGGAGGGGGCGATCAGCAGACAAGGAGCAGGGGGGCCAAAGCAAGTTTGATATAACACAGTCTCACCTATAATGCGGTAAGATTTTTTGGCTCCGGAGGACTACGTTATATGGGGGTAGATGTGTAATACCATTTTTAACATAGAGTGCCACTCCCTCTCTCCTTTTGCCATCTTGATCCTTCCAAAATAGGTTAGAACCATTGGTTTTAACATTCCAAATTGTTATCCAACCTCTCTCATCAGTCAATTTTCCTCTCATTCAAGTACTAGAATACAGTTCACGTGCTGACAATTGATCTTGTAAAAATCAAGACTGTGAAATAAATTGATAGAAGTTCTGAGAGCTCAAAGGAGAAAGTAAAGATACTTTTGGTTCCAACATCTTTAGGCCAGTTACTCTCATGAACCATAAAACTTTATGGACTACCAGGTTTTTGGTAGCACTCTGATTCACTATAACAATAAATTGGACACTGGGAAGCTTTCAGATTTGATGTATTAGAATAAGAATCAAAGTATTAAATCATTTGCACTGTTCTTGTATCCATCACAGTGAAAAAGTGGGTTTGCCTAATATCTTTTATTGGACCAACGTCTGTTGGTGAAAGAGACCAGCTTTTGAGCTACACAGCACTCTTCTTTGCAGGTCTGGGAAAGATACTCAGAGTACATATTTTTAAGGGCCCATTCAAGGTGAAGGGCCCAATAACACCCTGTAGTCATGGGACAAAAAAGGAGGGCTAGTGGCTTACAGATTGTTGTAATAAGCCATAACACCAGTGTCTTTATTAAAACCATGATTTTTAGTGTCTAGCAAAGTTATGCATTTAAGCTCCCAGCTTCATTTTTTGAAGGTGTTGTGCAGGTTTCCTTTGAGGATGAGGCCTGAGAAGTCAGAGATTGAGTAATCATTTTATGAAAAGTGTTTGCCCACAGGTGATAGTGTGTTTGGTTTTTTTTATCATTTTTCTGTGTGAGTTTATTTGGAAGCATAGTGGTTGCCTGGTTTCACCCACACAGTTACTGTTGGGGCATTTAGTTTACTCGATGAGGTACATCACATGTTGTGAGAGGCATGTGTAGGTTCCGTGCATCTTGAAAGATGTGTTGTGGGGGCTTTTGACCATGACAGCAGTGGAGATAGGCCTGCAGGTTTTGTATCTGTTGTTATCACCAGGTCTGGTGATGCTTTGAGTTGGTGTGTGGGGAGCTTGCTTCTGATTATGAGCTTGCTTCTCCAGCTCCTTGGCAGCCAAGGGTTTCAGGGTCTGCAGTTCTGGGTCAGTCTGCCAGGGAGACTGCCTCTGAGTTGGGTACCCCAGTGATTCCAGGCTCTGCAACTCTGAGTCAGCCAGGGAGGTGAATGCCTGGGAGCCCAGGATCTGCTCCCTTTGCAGATAATTTCAAAGTACACTTCTACCCCAATATATCGTGACCCGATATAACACGAATTCGGATATAATGCAGTAAAGCAGCACTCGGGGGGGGGGGGGGGGCGGGGAGGCGCGTTCCGGCAGATCAAAGCAAGTTCAATATAATGTGGTTTCACCTATAACGCAGTAAGATTTTTTTGGCTCCCGAGGACAGCGTTATATCAGGGTAGAGGCGTATTTGGTTCTGAAAATATTTCCCTAGCCTTGATCTCATAAATGGCTGATACATTATGCTGAAATGTGATGGGATCTACCAGGACCTTTGAGCCCCACCACTGTTAGAAACCTTGTGGTCCTTCCACACCTTGCCCCAAGAAAGGAGCAGTGAAGGTGAGTCCTCCAGGCCTGCTTAGAAAGGCTTCACACAAGCAGCCAATCAGAGCCTAGCAGGCTCAGATAAAAGGAGCTACAGGAGCCGAGCAGGTCAGTTACTAGCTGGGACCAGAAGGGTGAGGGAGAGCTGAAAGGCTGAGAAACTCTCCAGGGAAGGAAGCCTGGGAAAGACCCTGCTCAATTGGGGGTAGGACTGAAAAATGCTTTAGTCAAGGAGACTTGGGAGAAACCCTGCTCAATTAGGAAACTGATGGATAGAACCCAACGACCATCACCCTAAGGTAACTGGTGAAGGTGACAGGACTAAATGGGAAGCCGTCCAGGGAATGCAGCAGCAACTATTAAGGGAAGCAGTATGTGGCTGCTGTTGTTGGGTTGGGACCCAAAATAGTGGGTGGGCCTGGATCCCCTCACCAGCCAGTGAGGAAGAGATGCAAGTCCCCAAAAAAAGGGGATAAGACTAAAAGCCAGAGAAAGGGTCTGGAATTTAAACAGGCCCAGAGATGGGGCTGAAGACCCTGGTAAGGGCCAACTATTTGTTGAATTTTGTTACCTGGAAGGGCTTCATCCATTCATTTATAACTGTATGACTTAGCTAGAGGGCTAAGCCACTGAAAACCCACCTGAAGAGGTTGACAACCTTCAGGGGGCACTAGGAGGAAAAGAAGATTGCAGCACCGCACCCAGCTAACAGGAGGCACTCAGGAGAGGTAAGTGCACCCTGTCACATAAAACTTCTCCAAAAAATCTGCCTAAGACACCCAGCATGGTAAATTTCATCCCCAACTGTTAGTTTTGCAACGCTATAAGCAACTGAAAACAGGCTTTTCTAATGGAAATTGCAAACCTTAATAATAGGCAGTACTACCAGCCTCACTTAGTGCTACTGGCCACACTAACAATACATTTGAGACCCATTTTACAGAATGTTATTGGTCTGGCCCCAATTAAATTCCATAAAACTATATAAGACTGTTTCTTCAAGTTCACACCCCTCAGAGGCCTTTATGGTATCTTCTCTAACTCCACATCTATCTAAGACTTGGTGGGATAACTCATATGACTGGAGTACTGTCATGGATGGATATAAACTGTTCAGGAAGGACAGGCAGAGCAGAAAAGGTGGGGGAGTTGCGTTGTATGTAAGAGAGCAGTATGACTGCTCAGAGCTCCGGTATGAAACTACAGAAAAACCTGAGAGTCTTTGGATAAAGTTGAGAAGTGTGAGCAACAAGGGTGATGTCGTGGTTGGAGTCTGCTATAGACCACCAGACCAGGGGGATGAGGTGGACGAGGCTTTCTTCTGGCAACTAGCAGAAATTGCTAGATCGCAGGCCCTGGTTCTCATGGGAGACTTTAATCACCCTGATATCTGCTGGGAGAGCAATACAGCGGCGCACAGACAATCCAGGAAGTTTTTGGAACGTGTAGGGGACAATTTCCTGGTGCAAGTGCTGGAGGAACCAACTAAGGGCAGAGCTTTTCTTGACCTACTGCTCACAAACAGGGAAGAATTAGTAGGGGAAGCAAAAGTGGATGGGAACCTGGGAGGCAGTGACCATGAGATGGTCGAGTTCAGGATCCTTACACAAGGAAGAAAGGAGAGCAGCAGAATACGGACCCTGGACTTCAGAAAAGCAGACTTTGACTCCCTCAGGGAACTGATGGGCAGGATCCCCTGGGAGAATAACATGAAGGGCAAAGGAGAGCTGGCTGTATTTTAAAGAATCCTTATTGCGGTTGCAGGAACAAACCATCCTGATGTGTAGAAAGAATAGTAAATATGGCAGGCGACCAGCTTGGCTAAACAGTGAAATCCTTGCTGATCTTAAACGCAAAAAAGAAGCTTACAAGAAGTGGAAGATTGGACAAATGACCAGGGAGGAGTATAAAAATATTGCTCAGGCATGCAGGAGTGAAATCAGGAAGGCCAAATCACACTTGGAGTTGCAGTTAGCAAGAGATGTTAAGAGTAACAAGAAGGGTTTCTTCAGGTATGTTAGCAACAAGAAGAAAATCAAGGAAAGTGTGGGCCCCTTACTGAATGAGGGAGGCAACCTAGTGACCGAGGATGTGGAAAAAGCGAATGTACTCAATGATTGTTTTGCCTCTGTCTTCACAAACAAGGTCAGCTCCCAGATTGCTGCACTGGGCAGTACAGTATGGGGAGAAGGTGGCCAGCCCTCTGTGGAGAAAGAAGTGGTTCGGGACTATTTAGAAAAACTGGACGTGCACAAGTCCATGGGGCCAGATGCGCTGCATCCGAGGGTGCTAAAGGAGTTGGCGGGTGAGATTGCAGAGCCATTAGCCATTATTTTTGAAAACTCATGGCGATCGGGGGAGGTCCCGGATGACTGGAAAAAGGCTAATGTAGTGCCCATCTTTAAAAAAGGGAAGAAGGAGGATCCAGGGAACTACAGGCCAGTCAGCCTCACCTCAGTCCCTGGAAAAATCATGGAGCAGGTCCTCAAGGAATCAATTATGAAACATTTAGAGGAGAGGAAAGTGATCAGGAACAGTCAGCATGGATTCACGAAGGGGAAGTCGTGCCTGACTAACCTAATTGCCTTCTATTAGGAGATAACTGGCTCTGTGGATGAGGGGAAAGCAGTAGATGTGTTATTCCTTGACTTTAGCAAAGCTTTTGATATGGTCTCCCACAGTATTCTTGCCGCCAAGTTAAAGAAGTATGGGCTGGATGAATGGACTGTAAGGTGGATAGAAAGCTGGCTAGATCATCGGGCTCAATGGGTAGTGATCAATGGCTCCATGTCTAGTTGGCAGCCGGTTTCAAGCGGAGTGCCCCAAGGGTCGGTCCTGGGGCCGGTTTTGTTTAATATCTTTATTAATGATCTGGAAGATGGTGTGGACTGCACTCTCAGCAAGTTTGCAGATGACACTAAACTAGGAGGCGTGGTAGATACACTAGAGGGTAGGGATGGGATACAGAGGGACCTAGACAAATTTGAGGATTGGGCCAAAAAAAACCTGATGAGGTTCAACAAGGACAAGTGCAGAGTCCTGCACTTAGGCCGAAAGAATCCTATGCACTGCTACAGACTAGGGACCGAATGGCTAGGCAGCAGTTCTGCAGAAAAGGACCTAGGGGTCACAGTGGACGAGAAGCTGGATATGAGTCAACAGTGTGCTCTCGTTGCCAAGAAGGCTAACGGCATTTTGGGCTGTATAAGTAGGGGCATTGCCAGCAGATCGAGGAACGTGATCGTTCCCCTTTATTCGACATTGGTGAGGCCTCATCTGGAATACTGTGTCCAGTTTTGGGCCCCACACTACAAGAAGAATGTGGAAAAATTGGAAAGAGTCCAATGGAGGACAACAAAAATGATTAGGGGGCTGGAGCACATGACTTATGAGGAGAGGCTGAGGGAACTGGGATTGTTTAGTCTCCAGAAGAGAAGAATGAGGGGGGATTTGATAGCAGCCTTCAACTACCTGAAGGGGGGTTCCAAAGAGGATGGAGCTTGGCTGTTCTCAGTGGTGGCAGATGACAGAACAAGGAGCAATGGTCTGAAGTTGGAGTGGGGGAGGTCTAGTTTGGATATTAGGAAAAACTATTTCACTAGGAGGGTGGTGAAACACTGGAATGCGTTATCTAGGGAGGTGGTGGAGTCTCCTTCCTTGGAGGTTTTTAAGGCCCGGCTTGACAAAGCCCTGGCTGGGATGATTTAGTTGGGAATTGGTCCTGCTTTGAGCAGGGGGTTGGACTAGATGACCTCTTGAGGTCCCTTCCAACCCTGATATTCTATGATTCTATGATTCTATTCAATCTAGCTCATCTTTTCATGTAGGGAATCAATGCAGTCAAAATTCCCCTGACTGAATTGACTCTGTAAAGATTTTGAATTAATATCACAGTAGTCCAGTAACATCAGTACAAATTTCTTCCAGCTGGCAGACCAATCCCTTGTTTCAGCTATATATGAGGACTTAACATAACTTGATGACTTGTGAACCACTGATAACATTCACTTTGAATTGCTAAGTGACAACTTTTATCTGTTACTTGCCCTCACTGATATGTTTCCCTCCTGGACTGTCTAAAGGCTAACATGGTAAGTATTAATTTAGGAGGATTATTCAAATTCCCATACACTACAATCAACTTCTGTGTTAGTTTTAAATCAACTTTAGAATCATCAGTACTTGCATTCACCTCCCACGGCTTCCTAGAATCATTTGGCTGAATGACCAAGAAAGAATGATGTACTATAATTTTCTTGTGTTCTAATTGTTCACTTCCACTGTGTAACACATGATAGCAAAAATGTTCAGTGTTCTTACACTTACAGGTTTCGGATGTCTAGATTGCATCTATGATCTTGTTGCTTTCCTGGCATACTGTATCTAGATCTGTTCTTATTGCTTATGTCATTTCCACAAACTTTTGATTCCTCTGGCAGATAAATATATTGTCTCTCAGAAATTACATTCTGCTTGGAGGTAACATTCATAAAATTTACTATTTTTAATCATTTTTATTATCTGCATTTTCAAAAAAGAATTATTTAAATATTTGCCCTGCTTCCTTTCTCAGGGCATATATAAAAGAACACAGTGGTACTTCCCCACTCAACTTATTTAGCTTTGGAAAGATCCTGTTACAAGTAAATTGCTGCTTCCAGTCAAACCAGTGTCCCAGATAGCTGAAATTGAAATCCTCTGGTAGATTACATTTTGGCTTCCTTTCGTCATCAAATAAATCAAATATTTTCCCTTTCTTTTTCTTACTCCTTCTTAAATCTCCTTACTATGAGGTGTTTGATTCTGACATGTTGAATAAAACCAAGGTCTAACAATATGGGCAGCTGGTAACCCAGCCATTGGGGGAAGCTAGCCCCGGCCCCTCCCCTTCTGCCTGAGGCCCTGCCCCTCCCTTCTCCTTCTGCCTCCTCCACCCCTCAACCTCCCATGCAGGGGCCTAGACCACCTCCACCACAGCCCCACAGCCCTGATGCACTGGGCAGTGTGGCTTCAGTGCCCCCAACCATTCTGGGCCAGGGCCAGGGCCGGCTCTAGGCACCAGCAAAACAAGCTGGTGCTTGGGGCGGCACATTTTTAGGGGCGGCATGGCCGGTGCCAGAATGCCGCCCCTAAAAATGTGCCCCAGCCGCCCTAGCTCACCTCTGCTGCTGCTGCCACGGCGCGTGAAACAGCTGATTCACGCGCTGCTACTCACCCTCCCTCCCAGGCTCTCAAACCTGGGAGGGAGGGGGAGCAGCGGCGCGCGAATCAGCTGTTTTGCGCGCCGCGGCGGCTCGGGGTCTCCCCCTCCCTCCCAGGCTCTCAAACCTGGGAGGGAGGGGGAGATCCCGAGCGGCCGTTTCGCGCGCCGCTGCTCCCCCTCCCTCCCAGGCTTGGGAGCCAGGGAGGAAGGGGGAGAAGCGGTGCCCGCGCCGCGGCCACTCGGAGTCTCCCTCTCCCTCCCAGGCTCTCAAACCTGGGAGGAGGGGGGAGATCCTGAGCGGCCGTGGCGCGGGCACCGCTTCTCCCCCTCCCTCCCTCCTAGGCTTGAGAGCCTGGGGGGAGGAGGCAGGACTGGGGATTTGGGGAAGGGGTGGAGTTGAGGCGGGGCCAAGGGTGGGGTAATTAAAGAACGGGGGGGTGGCCAAAATTGTTTTTGCTTTGGGCGGCAAAAATCCTACAGCCGGCCCTGGCCAGGGCAGAGCACCGGGCACTGCAGGAGGGGGCCTCTTGAGGGGTGCAGCGTGGGCGGGGCCACACCAGGCTGTTTGGGTAGGCACAGCCTCCCCCAGCTTATGATACCTGCTGCCCAGGTCTAGCAGTGAATAAGGCCGCTTTATTTAAAACCAGGAAGCAGCTAAAAAGGAACAGCTTCCAACATTTCAATCTATAGTTATATACTCACTGAAAATGCTTCCCACTACTACTACTTTAGAAATTTTAAATTCTCCTTTCATTTCCTGAGACAATTATAGCTCAACACTATGCACACAACATGTGACTTGCATCTGAAGAAGTGAGGTTCTTACCCACAAAAGCTTATGCTCCCAATACTTCTGTTAGTCTTAAAGGTGCCACAGGACCCTCTGTTGCTTTTTACAGATTCAGACTAACACGGCTACCCCTCTGATACTTGACACTATGCACACAAAAACCTATTGGCATTGTTTTTTATGTAGTAATCAAGATAACATCTTAGAAAACTGCTTAATCACCAGCACTGGAAAATGACTTTGGGTGGTCTATTATGGTATAAGACATCCTTCTACTTGCACAATAAATGTCAATTTTAACAAAGTGTTTACATATATAAAGGGTTGTGAATCCCCATATATAGGCTATGGGGATTGGAGAACCCAGGAGATATAGACACAGATGAACCTTTTTCAGGAGAAGGATTAGAGCTCTAACAGGAAGGTGGGTGGGAGTGCGCAGGGGAAAATGATATAGGCAGAAGCTCTACAGTGAAGGAGAGTAACTTTAGGGATAATATTGCTTTCCATATTGCAATGAAGTTTCTGGTTTAGTGTAAAATGAAAGCAACTCTGACTGTTTCTTTACCACTGTCACATGAGCTGATATAAGCCTCCTCCCCTGAGCTAAAGGGCTGTGTGAGGCAGATCATTTCATTCTCTCCTTTTGAAGCTGTTCCACTTGGTGGTATAGAATACTTTGCTTTTCTTTGGATAGAAAGGGAACCTGGGTCTCAGAGGTGAATGTTCTAACCACTGGCTAGACAGTCATTCTCGTGCTTTCTCTGGCCCAGTGACTCAGGATATCAGGCAAAGTGGAACAGCTTCAACAGGCGAGTTTGAGATCTCTCTCCCCACCCTCCCATTACACTATCCTAAAGCCCAGTAGTTAGGGCACTCACCTGAAAGGTTAGAGACTTGGGCTTGAAAGCCTGGTCTATAGCAGGCAGATGAGGATTTGAAGCAGGGTCTTCCATGTCGTGGGTGAGTGCTGTAACCACTTGGCTGTTGGGTATAAAGGATACACCACCAGCTCACCTCCTGGATTGTTGTTCTTTTTTTTCAAGAAATGGCTCACTTGGCTTAGGCACCCAACTCTAGGAACGGGTTCATGACTGAGAATCCCAAGTGGAAGGAAGCACCTAAACCCCTTTAAAGATGGATTTTAGGCCACACACCTCTTCTTGGCATGTCCCGTTGTCTAGTTTAGGCACTCTCCCTTTACTATGCTAGCTTTTTTGAATCCCATTCTTAGGAACCCAACTGTCCCCATGCATAGGGAGCCAGGATATCTAAATCAGGGCTGTGGATTACCAAACTATTTATGTTGTTATGCTAAGTAAATCCCATAGTGCAAGGCAGCAGGTAGTATGTACTTATTCTCTCAGGCATATGTACTGTACATTGTGATGGGGCAAGGCCAGATGGCTATAGTAAAGTAATGGGAGACAGATATATTAGCCACAGGCTAAACAAATCCCTGTTACCAGGATAAGCAAATGGCAGCTGCTCCAGGTCAATTAAGACACCTGGGGCCAATTAAGATCTTTCCAGAAGGCAGGGAGGACAGCTACGTTGATTGGGACACCTGAAGCCAAACAGGGGCTGGCTGAAACTAGTTAAAAGCCTCCCAGTTAGTCAGCTGGGCTCGCATCAGGAGCTGTAGGAGGAAGCTATGCTGTTGGAGAGACTGAGCAGTATAAACCATATCAGGCACAAGGAAGGAGGCCCTAAGGTAAGGGTGAAGTGGATCTTAAGGAAGTGTGGGGCTGCTGTAGGGAAGTGGCCCAGGGAATTGTACATGTCCTGTTTCTAAAAAGCTACCATAGCTGATACTATTAGGGTCCATGGGCTGAAGCCCGGAGTAGAGGATGGGCCTGGGCTCCCCCTTTTTCTCCTGATTAATCACTGAGACTAAGGGACAACAGAGACTGTGCAAGGGAGGGTAGCTTCTCCTCACCTCCCTTACTGGCTTATGATGACTGGTCAGTAGGCTGTGACCCTTGCCTCTAGAGAGAGAGAGGCCACATAGAGGGTCACAGTGAGCCTCTGAGGCTAGCAAAATCCACCAGGAAATGTGGGACCCACAGAGACAAGGAAAGAGCTTTGTCACAACTGGTGTTAGCGATGAGATCATTGTTCACAGCATGGCAGAAGAAAGAGGTTCAAAAAAATGCACCGGGGTTTTGGATTTTGTTTTGTTTGTTTGCTTTGTAGCACAATGGAGGAGGTAGTAAGAGCTCTAGTACAAGACACGACAGCCCAGCAGGAGGCCACCTGGGTTCAGGAATGGCACAACAGGAATCTATGTGGCTACAGCAGGAAACCAATCAATTATTAATGGGCCAGGCGACTCAAGATCGTGCCCTCTTATGAGAGGTAGTGAACCAGCTGAAGATCCTCACTGCCCAGGGGTCCGATGGGACGCGAACCCTGAGGGCCACTGGTTGTCTGCCAAAGATGACGTCGGAAGATGACATAGAGGCATATCTCCTCTCATTCGAAAGGACTGATCAGCATGAGATGTGTCCCCAGGATCAGTGGGCCAGCATTCTCACCCCTTTTTTGTGCGGAGAGGCCCAGGAGGCCTACTTTGACTTGCTAGCCATGGACGCCACTGACTATTGAAGGCAGAGCTCCTAGCACAATCAGGGGTGTCGGCAGCGGTACCAGCCCAGAGGCTCAATGAGTGGAAATACCAGGAGAACAAACCCCCGAGGTCCCAGCTATTCAACCTCATACACCTCGCGTGGAAGTGGTTACAACCCGAGGTCTGCAGCCTGGAGGAGATTTGGGGGGTTCCTGGTCATGGACCATTATATGAGAGGACTGCCACCAGATTTCTGCAAATGGGTAGGCCAGAATGATCTGTCCACCTATGACGGATCCTCTATGGATCTCACCTTTCGAGTGTCACAGTGCTCCTCTACTTTCCTGGTCTTTTGTGGTTAGTTCATTTGGGTAGTGAGTTAATTTGGTTGGACCAGAAGGTCCACTCTGAAGTCTTTGACTAGTACTTTTCTAGTTGCATTTTACTTTATCTTCTAGTGCCAAGAGCCCTTGACAGGGGTACTTATTTATTTTCAGATTTATACAATCTCTTCCATCATTGGCTGATCTTGTTTTTTATGGGTGGATTTGTCATTATATGTGTGGGGCATATTTATATTCGATAACAAATGTGATTAGTAGGCAAAGGTTTGTGTGCGTATGAAGATAGTACAGATGAATTATCCACTATGAGAAGAACTTTATCAGGGACACAGTGCCCCAGCACTTTACAGCTAATATACCAAAGCATTTCAAATGTGTATGTATGATTAGTATGAAAGGTGCTCACCTCACAAGGACACACTGTCCTCCAAGGAATAATGATGCTACAGCACCCTCATGTACAGAAGGGAAACGAAGCACTTTGTTCACTGTTTACTCTTTTATTTTATTATTTTTTTTTTATGCTGCATCTGATGGGGGATGCATAGTATGCTTGGCCTGAGGTCAAGACATTTTAAGGCCATATCCACTTTTCTCACAGAATGCACAAAATGTGAGCAATCCACATGCATCGCTTTCTAAATCCATGTGCTCCTGATGAATAAGGGTGCAACCTGTTGCGTGTGATTTACACTGTTATTTACAATTGGGGTGTAACTTTCAGACTATATAGGGACTTCTATGAACTGTGCAGTGACCAATAAACAAATTCTCAGTGTGTTCCATGGTAAATGAGTGGAGTGGAGGAGGGTTATCTGTGTTTTTAAATGATCAGGGTAGTCTATGCAAAGCCAAAGCATCACAATTTGCAGGAGGCCCATAAGCAGTGAGTTATCCTGGTCTGAGGTAGCTCAGTCCCTTACCCCCTATTTATTTGCACTCTAGAGAAATAGATTGTGCAGTTTGCAAGAAACCTTACAGCAGCTGATACTGCTGAATGCCTTTCTCTTTCCACAGCAGTCCACTCAGTGCCTTTTGTGAGCATTACAGGTCACTAAGCACTTTTACTGAAAGGACTAAGTGTAAAATGAGATTTTTAAAATCACTATTAAAAACATGGCATTTGAAAATGATCTGGTAAGGAAACAACTGACTTAATGCCACCTTAAGCATACCACTATGAAATGCTCCCAGTGGCTGTTGAAAGGAAAATAATGCTACAATGTGTTTCCTTGAATTCTAGCATCACGAGCTAAGCATTTATTTTCACTGTGTGTTACACTGAGATTTATTGTAACACTTTTTAGAAGTGCTTCAGCATAAGCATTGTTTTCCAGCAGGTCTCTGGGCTGTAGCTCATGAAAGCTTATGCTCAAATAAATTTGTTAGTCTCTAATGTGCCACAAGTACTCCTGTTCTTTTTGCGGATACAGACTAATACGGCTGCTACTCTGAAACCTGTCAGTAAAGTATGCTAATTCTGCTGTCTCCCTCACGTAGGCCTAGTCTACAGTAGGAGGTTATGTCGAATTTAGCAGCGTTCTTTCAAATTAACCCTGCACCCATCCACAAAACGAAGCTATTTATTTCTACATAGAGGTCTCTTTAAATCGATTTCTGTACTCCTCCCCAATGAGGGGAGTAGCGCTAAATTCGACATGGCCATGTCGAATTAGGGTTAGTGTGGACGGAATTTGACGCTAATAGCTCTGGGAGCTATCCCACAGTGCACCACTCTTTTGACGCTCTGGACAGCAGTCCGAGCTCGGATGCTCTGACCAGCCACACAGGAAAAGCCCTGGCAAAATTTGAATTCCTTTTCCTGTCTGGCCAGTTTGAATCTCATTTCCTGTTTGGACATCGTGGCGAGCTCAGCAGCACTGGCAACAATGCAGAGCTCTCCGGCAGAGGTGACCATGCAATCGCTGAATAGAAAGAGGGCTCCAGCATGGACTGATCGGGAAGTCTTGGATCTGATCGCTGTGTGGGGTGATGAGTCCGTGCTTTCGGAGCTGCAATCGAAAAGACGGAATGCGAAGATCTACGAGAAGATCTCAAAAGCCATGATGGCGAGAGGATACAGCCGGGATGCAACGCAGGACTGCGTGAAAATCAAGGAGCTGAGACAAGCATACCAGAAGACCAAAGAGTCAAACGGACACTCCAGATCCCAGTCCCAGACATGCTGTTTCTACGAGGCACTGCATTCCATTCTAGGTGCGGCCGCCACCACTACCCCACCACTGTCCATGGACTCTGACGATGGGGTATTGTCAACGGCCGCTTCCTCGGAGCTGTTCATGGACAGGGAAGATGAGGAAGGAGATGAGGAGGACGAGGCAGTCGACAGCGCTTTCAACGCTGATTTCCCTGACAGCCAGGATCTCTTCATCACCCTCATGGAGATTCCCTACCAACCCTCCTAAGGTGGTAACCCAGACCGTGAATCAGGGGAAACATCAGTAGGTAAGTGTTTTAAACATTTATTTTAAATAGAATAGGCATGGTATGTTAGCAATGGGTTTTTAATGATTAGTTTGCCCTAGGCGCTTAACTTTTTAGTCCTTGTCAGTGCAGCTACTGGAAAAGTCTGTTAACATGTCTGGGGATAGAGTAGAAATCCTCCTGGGACACCTCCGTGAAGCTCTCCTGAAGGTAATGTGAAAGCCTTTGCATCAGGTTCCTGGGGAGAGCGGTCTTATTGCCTCCTCCTTGGTAGGAAACTTTCCCGCGCCAGGCTAGCAGCAGGTACTCCGGTATCATTGCCTGGCAAAATAAGGTGGCACACAGCCCTGGTGTTTGCTGGCATTCACGCAGCGTGCGGTCTTTCTCTGCCTCCGTAATCCTCATCAGAGTGATATCATTCATGGTGACCTGCTTTGAATTAGGGGAATTTTAGTATGGGGACTGATTGCCTGTTCCTTTAAATAACTGTAACCGGCGGTTTACAGCCACGCGGGGGGGCGGGGAGGCGAACCGTTCCTGCTGAGCGGTTCGCCGGCAGCATGCAGGGATCTTTCCCAGGGACAGCCACGACGGGGGTGGGACAGGGGCAGAGTTCATGCCGGCCGGATCGCCGGCAGCAGGAACTGGCCAACGCTAAGAGCATTACTTGGAACGTGAAAGGAGGGCACTGCTATCAATTAAGCTTTAAGCAGTCAAAAGTCTATTGCTTACCATGGCCACCTGCTCGCAGAATTCCGTTGTCCGGCCCCACTTGTGTAATCTGTACAGCAAGACCCCAGGCACTCAAGGTGAAGACAGAAAATTCGACCTTGTACTGAGTGCACATGATAGGTACTGTGCATGGTCTTGTTCACAGAGAAAGACTATATTCATTGTTTGCAAAAATGTATCTTTTTGAGGAATTCACTCCCTTTTTCCCATCCCACAGCTGCGAGCGTCTCCCGAGCTACCCTGGCATCCCCCTCCCACAGGCTGGCACAGATCAGGCGGCAAAAGAAAAGGACACGGGACGAGATGTTCTCAGAACTTATGGTCTGTTCCCGAGCCGAGGCGGCACAGCAGACACAGTGGAGGGAGAACATGTCGCAATACCAGCAATCACACAGCGAACGGGAGGACAGGTGGCGGCAGGAAGACCAGCAGGTGACTCAAACGCTGCTTGGACTAATGAGGGAGCAAACGGACACGCTCCGGCGCCTTGTAAATGTTCTGCAGGACCGGAGGCAGGACGACAGAGCCCCCCTGCATTCTATCTCTAACCGCCCTCCCCCGCCACAATGTCCCATCCCCCCCTCACCCAAAGTCCCAAGAAGGAGGGGCGGCAGGGCCCGTGAAAACAGTCACTCCACCCCTGCAGACTGCTCAAATTGCAGAAGGATCTCATTCCCAAAGATTTGATAAGTCCTTTCCTTCCCTCCAAATGCACCTCACCAAAGCCCCCGTCCCAGTTTCATCCCCTAACGGTGTAGTTCTTAATAAAAAATAAGTTTCTGGTAAATACTGTTTCCGTCATGTTCTTTTAGAGGACAGTGTGTTTGAAGGGGGGGAAAGGAGTTGGTAATTGGAGAGCACAGTCACCTTTACCAGGGTACAGACACGGGGGCAGGTTCAGCAGAAGGTCACATACACATTGCAGTCACTAGGCACACTGGTCAGTCTGGGAGGTGGTTTTCATGTTCTGTGTGGGGGGGCTATGTGAGTTTGTGGTGGGGAAGGGCGGTTACAGATCTTATGCAGCGGTCCTTAGCCTGGATGACAGAGCCACGCAGCAGGGGATCTGTAACCGCCCCCCACTCCCGCCACAAAGTCACATAGCCCCCACACACAGAGTCCCGAAAAGGAGGGGTGGCAGGCTCCGTTGAAACAACCAGTCCACCACAGCGGACTGCTCTAGGAGCAGGAGCCTGTCATTCCTCGAGTTTAGAAGTGTCCTTTCCATCACTACACCTGCTCCCCACCACAGTCTGCATCCCAGTTTCAACCCTTTACCGCGAAATCCTTAATAAAGAAAACGGTGTTAATGAACAAAGTTTCATTTATTTTATTTTTAAAGGTGTGTTGAAAGGAGGGAAGGGGATTGGTAACTGCAGAGGATAGTCAACATTAACTGGGTAAAGAAACGGGGGCAGGTTCAGCTTCTGTTTAAACAAACGTAATAGTCACAGGTTACCCTGCTCACTCTGGAACCTAGCTTTCAAAGCTTCCCAGATGCACAGCGCGTCCCGCTGGGCTCTTCTAATTGCCCAGGTGTCTGGTTGGGCGTAATCAGCAGCCAGGCAATTTGCCTCAACCTCCCACCCCGCCATAAAGGTCTCCCCCTTGCTCTCACAGAGATTGTGGAGCACACAGCAAGCTGCAATAAGAATGGGGATATTGGTTTCGCTGAGATCAGAGTAAGTCGGTAAGCTTCTCCATCTCCCCTTCAAAAACACACTCCATCACCATTCTGCACTTGCTCAGCCGGTAGTTGAAGAGTTCTTTTTCACTATCCAGGGCGCCTGTATAGGGCTTCATGAGCCAGGGCATTAGCGGGTAGGCTGGGTCCCCAAGGATCACTATAGGCATCTCCACATCCCCAACAGTTATTTTGTGGTCCGGGAAGTAAATACCTTCCTGCAGCCATCTAAACAGACCAGAGTTCCTGAAAACGCGAGTGTCATGAACCTTGCCCGGCCATCCGACGTTGATGTTGGTAAAATGTCCCCTATGGTCCACCAGTGCTTGCAGCACCATTGAAAAGTAGCCCTTTCGGTTAATGTACTGGCTGGCCTGGTGGTCCGGTCCCAGGATAGGGATGTGAGTTCCATCTATAGCCCCACCGCAGTTTGGGAATCCCATCGCAGTGAAGCCATCTATGATCACCTGCACGTTTCCCAGGGTCACTACCTTTGAGAGCAGTAGCTCAATGATTGCGTTGGCTACTTGCATCACAGCAACCCCCACGGTAGATTTGCCCACTCCAAATTGATTGGTGACTGACAGTTAGCTGTCTGGCATTGCAAGCTTCCAGAGGGCTATGGTCACTCGCTTCTGGACAGTCAGGGCTGCTCGCATCCGGGTGTCCTTGCGCTTCAGGGCAGGGGACAGCAACTCACAAAGTTCCAGGAAAGTTCCCTTACGCATCCGAAAGTTTTGCAGCCACTGTGATTCATCCCAGACCTGCAGCATTATGCGGTCCCACCAGTCTGTGCTTGTTTCCCGGGCCCAGAATCGCCATTCCGCAGCATCAACCTGACCCATTGCCACCATGATGTCCACGGCACGGGATCCCGTGATTTGTGAGAGTTCTGTGCCCCTCTCAGACTTAATGTCCTCACCGCACTGCCGTAGCCTCCTCGCCCGATTTCTCAGCATCTGCCTCTGAAAAAGGTGCATGATAAGGCGCGAGGTGTTGACAACTGCCATAACTGCAGCGATGATCGCAGCAGGCTCCATGCTCACGGTGCTGTGGCATCCGCGCTGTCAAGCACCAGAAAAGTGCCCGAACTGATTGCCCACCGGCGCTTTCACAGAGGGAGGGCGGGAGTGAGGGTTGAATGACGACAGTTACCCAAAACCACCCTCGACACATTTTTTTTGCCCCAGCAAGCATTGGGGGTTCGACCCAGAATTCCAATGGGCAGCGGGGACTGCGGGAACTGTGGGATAGCTACCCACAGTGCACCGCTTCCAATGTTGATGCTTGCCACGTTAGTGTGGACTCACAAAGTCGAATTACTGACCTTAGTGTGGATACACACGTTCAACTTTGTAATATCGGTTCCACAAATTCGCTTTAAGTAAAATCGAACTCTCGTAGTGTAGACATACCCTTACTCTCTTTAATCTCTTTGCTGGGCATATGACGTACTATGTTCCCTGCTGAGTACCCTTCACAGTTTCCATTTCTCTTCCAGTACAGGATGGAAATATCCTGTATTGGAATGGATATCCAATATCCAGGATGGATGAGATAGTGATTCTGAAAACAAAGTCCTCTGAAACTTTATAGGATCAAAATGTATACAGCACACAGAGTATGTTATTTAAACCATGGGAAAAATAATAACCTGCCTGTTTTTTTGTTTACCAAACTCTTCTCAAAGACTAGGGATGTTCTATTCTACCTTTTCCCATCCTAACGATAGCCCTGCCACTCCATTAATGAATCTAATTATGGCAATCATCTTTCCAGGACTCTTCACCACCATTCATTAGGCCTAATTATGATCTCCCATTAGTTTTGCATAGACTTCATTACTGTTACTCCTGATTTACACTAGAATGAAGTCAAAATCAGGCCCCGTTATCCATCATCAGAAAACAATATTGTGCACTCATTTATTGCAAAAACTGAGTGCATTGCTGCTGCATAATCTTTGAAGGCCTAGGGGCTTGAAGTGAGTGTGAGATCCAGATTTCTATATAGCTAGTTGCAATGTTTGATTTGATAGAAGAAAGCCCAGAGACAATTCATTAAAAAAAATGATTGCTTAATTCACAGGCTTAAATGTGAATGGAACAGCTGGAACACTAGAAAAATCGCTAAATAATATTTGTCCTCTTTAAAAAAGATACCTACAGTAAAGCCATATTTATTCATATGCAATATTCACAGATTTTATTTCATTATCTTTAGTCTTGTTTATGTGACAAAGAACTGCAAATACGTTTAAGTATCCATCAAGAAACGAGGCATCTACGACTCTCCTAGATTTCCACTAGTATACTGCTTTCAAGGTTGTAGCGAAAGAGGCCTTTTACCTTAGGATTTAGCTTAATATTCCAGTTAGTGCAGAATTAGCACATTTCATCCAGATAGAGGTTCAAGGAGGTTTGGGGTTTTTTTGGGGGGTGGGGGGGCTTTAAAAACTGGATCTACATGATAAATTAGATTTTTCACTTTTTAATCTGGAGAAGTATTACTTCTAATTAGAGCCATAGCCTAAAAAGAAGCAAAATATTGAGCATAGACTACAAAAAACACTTTAGGGAGGCCGTGGTTAGGATAGTGCACTAAAGGCATTTGCACAAATTACCGGTTGCAAATAAACCTTGGCGTATAAAAATAGACCAGTGGAGTATAAATCTCATTAGAAATATTTTGCAGTTTTTGACACCAAAGGAAGGACATTGATAATATTCAAAAGGTACAGCAGATGGCAACTAAATGATTCAGGGCATTGCAAGCATGTTATAAAGAGGGGTAAGCAGCCGGCCTATATATCTCAGTACAGGAACGAGATACTTGGGAGGGAAATCTTGCAGAGCTTTGTATCTTCCTCTGCTTCAGCCATTGACCATCATGTTTCAAAAATAGATGGTGTGTTTCAAAACAATTTATTAGCATAATTTCAAGGTCTTTTCCACCTTTGAGGTACCCCTAAAGGAAACTCAATTGAGCCTTAAAATGGTTAAATTCTTTGAGACAGAAGCTAATTGATAAGCAAAGATCATGACTTGCAACAGGTGATGTGCTAGCATCAAAGCAATTAAGGTAAAAGGTTTCACGGACAATGAAGAGTGTGCTGCAAAACTACCAAAGTATGCAAAAGAAGTACTGTAATGTGCACCAGTTCAAGAGGGAGCTGAGCATACATGTTTGAAAAAGGAGAAAATACAGGAAGAATAGCCACCTAATAGACTCTTCAGAATTAAGGTCAAGTGGAATAGACTGATAGAGCGGGTTTCAGTAGCTAGTTAAAATTGAATTCTAATTTTCTGCCGTACCCCCACTTTGTTCATAACTTTTTAAAACTAATTGATTTTGGGCTGAAATTTTTCATGCCTGATGCCAACTCAAGGGTGGAGTTTTCTGGAAAGGCTGAACAAATTTGGCTGAGCTATTTTGAAGGGTGTCTGTGTGTTTTTTTAAAAAAAGGAGAACAGGAGTACTTGTGGCACCTTAGGACTAACAAATTTATTAGAGCATAAGCTTTCGTGGACTACAGCCCACTTCTTCGGATGCATATAGAATGGAACATATATTGAGGAGATATATATACACACATACAGAGAGCATAAACAGGTGGGAGTTGTCTTACCAACTCTGAGAGGCCAATTAATTAAGAGAAAAATTAATTAAGATAATCTTGATTATCACTTCAAAAGTTTTTTTCTCTTAATTAATTGGCCTCTCAGAGTTGGTAAGACAACTCCCACCTGTTTATGCTCTCTGTATGTGTGTATATATATCTCCTCAATATATGTTCCATTCTATATGCATCCGAAGAAGTGGGCTGTAGTCCACGAAAGCTTATGCTCTAATAAATTTGTTAGTCTCTAAGGTGCCACAAGTACTCCTGTTCTTCTTTTTGAGAATACAGACTAACACGGCTGCTACTCTGAAACCTTTAAAAAAAGGGTTGTTCTAGCTGTGTTGGTTCCAGGATATTAGAAAGACAAGGTGAGTCAGGTAACATCTTTTACTGGACCAACTTCTGTTGGTTAAACAGACAAGCTTTTGAGCTACACAGAGCTCTTCCTCGAGTCCCAGCTCTTCCCCAGCCCTGAAGAAGAGCGCTGTGTGGCTCAAAAGCTTGTCTCTCTCTCCAACAGAAGTTGGTCCAATAAAAGGTATTACCTCCCCCACCTTGCCTCTGTGGAAAAAACACACATCCTCAACTTCTCCTGACTTTTTGCCATCTTCACTGATTGCATCTTGTATAAAATTAGACTAAGAGCCCCTTTGGTACAGGAACTGGGCTTTATAGATCTTCTGTGAAGTACCTGGCATTCTTTTGGGTGTTACTTAGATCTCTGGTTGCTTTACCCTAGTTGTTTTATGATTGCTCTACTGACACGATGCTTTAATATCTGACTTCAATGTGGCACTGCACAGGCACAGGGATCACAAACCTATGAAACTCATAATTCATCATGGGGGATTCATTCTAATATAGCAAAAGTATTTAACATGCAACAAGATGGAACTTTGTGATATGAAAATGTTGGTCTGATTGTTACAATAACAGGGACTGATCCATTTCATTCTTGTAAAAAGCAACAAAGAGTCCTGTGGCACCTTAAAGACTAACAGATGTATTGGAGCATAAACTTTCGTGGGTGAATACCCACTTCGTCAGATGCATGTAATGGAAATTTCCAGAGGCAGGTATAAATATGCAGGCAAGAATCAGTCTGGAGATAAAGAGGTTAGTTCAATCATGGCAGATGAGGCCCTCTTCTAGCAGTTGAGGTGTGAACACCAAGGGAGGAGAAACTGCTTTTGTAGTTGGCTAGCCATTCACAGTCTTCGTTTAATCCTGAGCTGATGGTGTCAAATTTGCAAATGAACTGAAACTCAGCAGTTTTTCTTTGAAGTCTGGTCCTGAAGTTTTTTTGCTGTAAGATGGCTACCTTTACATCTGCTATTGTGTGGCCAGGGAGGTTGAAGTGTTCTCCTACAGGTTTTTGTATATTGCCATTCCTGATATCTGACTTGTGTCCATTTACCCTTTTACGTAGGGACTGTCCAGTTTGGCCGATGTACATAGCAGAGGGGTATTGCTGGCACATGATGGCATATATAACATTGGTGGACGTGGAGGTGAATGAACCGGTAATGTTGTAGCTGATCTGGTTAGGTCCTGTGATGGTGTTGCTGGTGTAGATATGTGGGCAGAGTTGGCATCGAGGTTTGTTGCATGGATTGGTTCCTGAGTTAGTGTTGTTATGGTGTAGTGTGTGTTTGCTGGTGAGAATATGCTTACGGTTGATGGGTTGTCTGTGGGCAAGGACTGGCCTGCCTCCCAAGGCCTGTGAAAGCGAGGGATCATTGTCCAGGATGGGTTGTAGATCACTGATGTGAACACATTCTTGTGCAGTCATAGTTTGACAGTAGTTGGTGGAAAAGTTACTGGAGGCATCCGTTTGAAATCATATTTCATTGGTTAATAATTGCTAACAAAAGGACGGTATGTTTTCAGTAGAAGCAATATATTAACTTCAGGCACCTTATATGAGAAGGTGCTTGTATCTACTTGAAAAATGTGGAGGGCTACATGACCTCAAAGGATTTGTGAATTTCAGCATAGTTCTAGTAGCCTGCATTAGTGGGTATTACTATTGTGGGTGTGAAAAGGGAGTTGAGTGGCAAATAATCTACTCTAGAATAAAGGCATGTCAAATTACTAATAATTGCTTCTTTTGATATAAGTTCAGGAGAGTGATCACATAGTTTGTCATATGAAGGTTCTTTTATATTCAGGGATGCAGTGACTCAGACAAGTAAAGAAACTCTCAATGTTATAGCTAGTTATTTATTCTACAAAGAAAATAAAAGCAAGCAGTGCAACAATATAATTTCAATTCTTTTACAGTTTGTCTCTCACCAATGGCTTCAAACAGAGATTGTTTTTTATAAGGCCGAGACCCATTTCCTTGGAGTACACTCCTCTCTGAACAAGCCGAAACAGAAGATGATTATACACAAATCAACAGTGAATATTGTCTGTCCACAATAGATAATCCAGAAAGTTTAGATGTGTCCAAAAGAACTTTTGTTCCAAAAGTAGTGATCTTCCTGAAGTCCTTGTAGCATGTCTGAATGTTCTTTGAGAAAATCAGTAACTGGCGTCTTTCCATATTTTTAATTCATTCTCTTAGAGAAGCTACCCAAAGAACACTGGCCAGAGTGCGTCTTTTAATTCATCACACTCACATACAGACTGCTTCAGTGAAGTGCATGAGCCCCCTCGACTCTCATTGACCCCAGCGGGTACTGAAGGGGATCCATACTTTGTTGGATTGACACCTCAAAGTGTGACTTAAGACAGGCTTCAGTACAAAAACCATAGGTGAAATCATGGCTCCATTGAAGTCACTAGTAAAATTCTCTTTGACTTCAATGGGGTGAGGATTTCATTCCAAGAGTCTTCACTTCAAGTTAAATCCACACATTTTCTCCATTTTGCCTAAATTATTTCACATCTTTCCTAGGCAGATGAGGGCAGCTATATGAGGTTCAACCAGAGAAACCATTTGAGTCTCAGACATGTAGGATGTTGCAAAAATTCACTAAATCTAAGTATCCCCAGGCTGGTCTGGCCATAACTCTTTCCCATACACTCACTTTTGGGCTGCAATGAGTCCTGTTGCTCCCCCAGTGGAAGAGGGGTGTAGCTGCTTTCCTCTACCACAATCTTGCCCATAGCAGACTATTGCTCCCTCACAAAATGGCTGAGTCATTGCTACTGGAACATTTCCAAAGATTTTGCCTTCTTGCCTCCCGGTGGCAGTCCCTCAAGAGAAGATATTTCAATAAGCCACATTGGGTCAGTGGTTAAAAGAGGAACAGAGAGAGAGAGAGAGAGATGGGTGGATGGATGCATATAATGAATACTTTATTCCAGGTTTGCGGCACTTTATAAAGGATTTTACTTTCTCTGAAGATTAGCTGAAACAGCACTTCACATGCTTCATCTCTTTACTTCTGTAGTCAAACTACTAAGTGAAGCTTAAAAAAAATTAAAAATAACTGTCAAACAGCACCTCCTCCTATACATCACCCAAAATACAATATAAACTGCAACGTGATATGGTTTAACAACCACTGATAACCATGTTTGTCAAATGAGAGGAAGCCAACTAAAATGAACTCTGAAATCCTAATAAGTAGAGAAGCATTATTTTAAACTTTTAAAAATATCTCCTGTATCTTTGCTTTGCCACTTCTTTCGGGGAAGTAAAGTTTTAGACATTTTCTTTTTAAAATTGTGTGTGGGTGTGAAAGAAAATGAATTTCAGAGTGAGAAATGCAAATTTTCCTGCACCTGTCATTGCTTTAATTTAGAATTATCTGGAGCATACTTTGTGAAGTGAATATGAAAGAGACCGTGACCTGACTGTATTTCTTCTAAGATTAAATTTACATTAGGAGCTCTAATTCTTCCCACTTAATTTTCTTTGAAAGCCACCATATTTTCTAACTGATCATCTTCCACTTCCAGTTAGCATGAACCAAGGCAAGTAATTACCATCATCAAAACAGGTCAACTTTTATGCTTGCAGGCTTGCCTTAGAGCTCTACAAACCCTCCTGATTCTGGATTTTATAGCATACTACTAATCTTCCTGTAGGTCCAGTTTGCACACAAATGAAAAGCCATATAACTCCGTACAGTCTGGACATGGTTAGTGCAAACAAGCTACTAGTGGTTCTCACACTGTGGTCATCAGTGATCCTCTTCAGAACCCTTCCTAGGAATATGTCAAAAGAAAATGCTTTGAGAAACAAGCAGTGGGGAGCTCAGAGTGTACAGAGGTGAAATAGACCATCAGAGGATCCCTGTAGTTTGCAAAATGAAATAGTTGGAGAACATTTTTGTTTTTTTCTCTTAAATAGCCAATTTGTCAATACACCAAGCAATTATACTCTAGACAGGGTTACACATGCATGAGAATAATTTGTCTTACATTGAACTACGTATTGATTACTTTTGCAATGTTAAAATATTAGTCTCAGGGAACTTCCCAGTGGAAAAGTGTCCACATCACCAGAACTACCAGGGTAGTCATCAGTGGAAGCTCATCCTTCGCCATTGAAGTAAGTGGGAGATTTGACACTGATATCAATGGTCAAAGGTCCAGACCCGAGGTTAGGATTGAAGCATATTTACAGAGGAGTGTGGGGAAGCCTCTGGTGCTTCCAGATCTGTTTTTAGCTAGAGAACATTAGTTTTTATGAGTATCAATCTGGCACCTTTTATGCACACTTAAAATGTAAGGTCCTGATTTATAGCAGTGAAAGTCAGACATACTGCCAGTGAAGTCAGTGAAATTATAAATGCAAGACTGGTATAAGTAAGAGGAGAATCATGTTCATTATATGATATATAATATATATCATATTTAGAGGCGCCGTCTCATGTTTCCTTTTCCTTACTCTCTGACACTCATTTTGAATCATGATTAATAAATATTTTTGAAGGAAAATAATTCTCTTCCATTGCCCATCTCCTCTCAGTTGTAAATTCCCTCAATCCATTCCAGCTTTCAACCTCCATTCAAAACAATATTTCATAGGAAAATTCTGTTAATTCTAAGATCCTTGATACTTCTTAAGTCTGATTCTAACTGGCGGCTTTAACGCCTATAAATGATAGGCGTTCTGTCTCCCAACCCACTTTCAGAGCAACCTGATAAGTGCATTGGAAAGGATCAAAGTGAGATGAACATGAAGGTGATAAACAGGCATTGAAAGTTTCTCATGCAAGGTCCTGTTTAGCTTTGTATATGATATTAAGCTCAAGTATTTTTGCCATGAAGATGTGCAATCAAAGGTATTCAAAGGTAGAATCTTCCTATCAATCACATCATTTTAGTTCTCTAGACCAGTCAAAGTAATACACATAGTTCTTTGAGAATAGGCAGCTCATTGATTCATTTGTAGTCGTGGCTAACATCTTATCCTTTTTAAAACTGAAAATCTCATCAAAATGCAGTTTGATTAGATTCAAGTTAATCTACTGTGAACTTTTTGTTATTGATAAATGTAAGAATTAATCCCATGTAGTTGGTATTAAGGGCAAAGTTGCCTTTACTTTGTAAGAGCATAATTAAGGTTGCTGCTCACTAGATAAAACTGTAAGCCTTGTGAACATCTTTAGAATTATTTAACATAGATATTCCAAAATAATGGCCCTGGTGCTGCATTCTTGGTGATGACATATCTGTAGTGATATTTTTTATTTGTTCTCTATAGACAGTGGTGATTTTATACATAGCTTAAGAGAATTAACAGAGTTTATCCAGTTACTGTGGGCTTGATCCAACATCCAGTAAAATAAATGGAAAGCTTTTCATTGCTTTCAATGTGAGTTAAATTCTCCTTTAATTCATTTGCAGAGCTTAGCTTGATTCTTCCATTTCTCTATCCTGTCTTCTGGTCAGGATAGCTATTTTTATCTATTTCGTTTTGTTTTGTTTTAATTCTGAGCCTGATAGAGGCCCCAAACCTGCAAGCTGTTCTGCATCTGCACAGCTCCCCATAGACTTTAATGGGGAGACACATTAATTTCACTGGGACTACCTTTGGGGAATACCTTGCAGATTTAGGGCCTTCTCATCTAAAATACCCCCAATCTAAACACTAGAAAGTTATAGACAATTAGAAGACGAGTGAAATTTTCAAAAGCATCTAAGTAATTTAGGAGCCTAAATCCCATTTTCAAAAGTGACTTAGGGCCACATTTTCAAAGGTTTTTAGGCACTGAAAGCTGCAGATAGCTGCCTACTGGGATTTTCAAAAATGCCTAGGCACCTAACTCCCATTGAAATCACTTACTTAGGCACTTTTGTACACCCCAAGGCATTTATCTGCATCTTCAGGCACCTAAATGTCTTTGTAAATCTGGCCCATAGCTTGTTAAGTGCATCATGTTTGAAAATATGACTTAGGATCCTAAGTCACTTAGGTGCTTTTGAAAATTTTACCCAATAGGGCTTAAGCAAAATTCAGTAAAAATTAGGTAAAACGTTAAAATACACAAAATACACATAATACTTTGAAATCAATTTGATCAAGACAGGTTTTAACCTACTTAGGTAATTCAGATCCTGATTCAGAAAATCACATAAGTGCATACATAGCTTCAAGCACATAAGCTGACACATTGATATCAGAGGGAATCTGGGACTTCAATGGGACTACTGTTGTGCTTTAAGCTACACGTCTTCTTATACCCTTGGCTGGATCAGGGCCTAAGATCAAACAAACCTGAATTACACATTATAGGAATATATATATATATCATTTAAAAAAGTTTATTCTCCAAGGATTTTATAAGGTGGTTAATTTAGTTAATTGTTGACACTATAAATAGGGAGGACAACTCAAGGCATACCATACTGTAGACTAGAAATCATACCAATTATACCAGTAAGGAATAAAAAACACAGACTAAGGGCCAAATTCTGCCTTCTGATACAGTTGTGCATCTCCCACTGATATACCCAGGAATTTTTGCCTAACTAAAGACTGCCAGACTCTGTTGGAATAAGGGAGCAGTAGTGTAGAGCTGTTTTTGGCTCTGTGAATGAAAACAGAGTTAAAAAGTTTCCATTAAACCTTCGGTAACGCTTTTCTACATGAGGAAGAAGCCCAGAATAGCTATTGATGAATATCTATTCTGCGTTAGCTCTTTATGTGGAAACTCTTATTCTACACTGAGTGCCTTTGGGCAGTTTAGGTTATTCCACTTTGGAGGTGGATTAGTGAGGAAGAGCTATTGTGCTTTTAAATTCACACCCTAGCTGTTTCTCAGTAACTTTCCAGTTAATTCCCTCCAGATACAAGCCTTAATGGTACCTTGTCCACTTCATGAGATGTTGGGTGCCCATAAGTTTTACTTTGCGTTTAAAGGTCAATGATTATCAACCATCCACTTTTAGGATTCAATTACAAACAAATAAACAAACAATAACCCCAACCAACCAACCAACAACTTAATATTTTAATAACAAACCCTAATGCATTTCTGGTCAAATTTGTTTATTTAGTTGTTAGAATTATTCCAGACTTTTGTAACTTTCATATTACTTTATGTCACAAAGTAAACAAAATATTAAACATCGTGTAGTAACCATGGATAGTACACTGCCTCACCCACCCACTTCTTTGGGACTATACATATTTAAAGTTAAGGCCATGTATAAAGGTTTGCAGTGTTAAGGCAAAACTGAGCAAGGGGAATTAATTATCAGTTTGCACAATCACAATGCCATTTGAAATATGAGTTGAAAAACAGCTTAGGGCGTGATTAAGAAAAACAATTAAGACAGTTTCATTATTGTGTAGGGTGATCAAGTAGCCAGTTGCAGGTGGTGGTTTGTTTTTTTGAATGTATCAGACTATACAAGTAAACTCAAGCCCAACAGTGTTTTTCAAGAACACACAAAATATAAATGTAATTAACCATATTAAAGGTTGGAGACCACACCAAAGGTAAATCATAATATATTTTTCCTGCTGTATCATGGAACAGCAATTTTGTTTGAAGTACATTGTCTTTCGTATGTACTAAGATGTTTCAAAAATGTACTGTCTGTCATGCTCTAAGTAGAATACTACTTGCTGCTGAAGCAAAGGCACTTGATGGTAATGTGCTACCTAAAACATGGATTGACATTTAGAAAAAAAGCATGAGTCTCTATGTTCTCCAGTAACTGTAATAATTCAACCCATTATAAAATTTCTAAAAGAAAGGGAAGAGTGAGATTTCGGATACTAGCGAGCCATCACACCTGGATATAAAGTGGGCTTTCTTAACAAAGAAACTATACTGGCAGCTTCCAAGCATGTTGGGGATCACAAAACCTGACTTCAAGAAAAAGTGCCTCAATGTGATTAAAAAAAAGACACATTATCACAGAAATTTAACAAAAAGAACAGAGTCAGACCAAAAACTGTTATATTTTTAGAAGATTTCATAATCTTAGTGACTTTCATGATCTCTATGTGCATGAACTGTTAATATAAACAGCTGCTGTATAAAATATAATGGAGAGGAAAACCTCAAAATACCATCAGATGGGAAGGGATAGCTCAGTGGTTTGAGCATTGGCCTGCTAAACCCAGGGTTGTGAGTTCAATCCTTGAGGGGGCCACTTGGGGATCTGGGGCAAAATCAGTACTTGGTCCTGCTAGTGAAGGCAGGGGGCTGGACTTGATGACCTTTCAAGGTCACTTCCAGTTCTAGGACATGGGATATCTCCATTAATTTATGTGATGGAAGACTAGACAAAAGTGTTAACCATCTTGGATTTAAAGAGGAAAAATATGGATTTAAGAAAAATGTAACTATCTCACCATAATGCTTTTAATAAAAAATTCATAACTGCCAAGTACAGATGTTTATTTACAAAATGGGACAATATGAATAATACCAATCCTGAAGAATCTTCCATGCTTTGATGGAAGGTTGTGAGTTGGACTTACTCAAAAAGGTTTTGAAATAATAAGAGATCCTTTCTGATTGTATATTGAACTTCACAGCTTTCCAACTCACAGAAGGGTTGAATTGGAGGGACAAACTCTCTGTTGTACAGATAAGGAATTTTGAGAATCATTAATACTTCAGTCATTGGCCCCCTCCCACTTGACTACAAGACTAAACTAATCCTGCTTTAAATTTTTTTTGTCATTCTCTCATGAGATTTGGGAAAAACTGGGAGAGATATGGGTACTTTGACAGGAGATAAAAAGTATTATGTCTAGATTCAGATAATTCTATACCAGTATCTCTTTAAATTTATTACATTTATAATAAAGGGCTCCATCTTCCATGGTACAATATATGATCCTAACCAAGTGTTGTCATCCAAGGTTGGTGTTGGAGAGGATGTACCCATATAAGTGAAATCTGACTCAGTCCTTAAACAGGAATAAATTGGTAACTTCCGCAGAACTACTTAACAAAGTTTTACCTTATCTGTGAAATAAGATATCTGGGAAGGAAATGTAGCAACAGATTATATATATATATATATATATATATATATATGAGTAGAGCTGTGCATAACAGTGTTTTCTCATTGTGCAGACTTTTTCTTCAGTTGTTTCCCTGAAAATTCATACCTCTCCTCCTTCCACTGTCTGAACAAACCATACATTATTGTCTGATTGGGGACTTAGTTGTTTTATAAACAGCTAGAAATCCCCCTCCCATTATGGGGATCTGAACCACTCTGATAATTTTTAAAATTAGACATACATCTTTGTGTAATATGATGCATTTCAATAGTAATAAGTACGGTGTATTTCATCTCCATTAATGGGAGGCGTGGTAGATACACTGGAGGGAAGGGATTGGATACAGAGGGACCTAGACAAATTAGAGGATTGGGCCAAAAAAAACCTGATGAGGTTCAACAAGGACAAGTGCAGTCCTGCTCTTAGGACGGAAGAATCCTATGCACTGCTACAGACTAGGGACCGAATGGCTAGGTAGCAATTCCTCAGAAAAAGGACCTAGGGGTCACAGTGGACGAGAAGCTGGATATGAGTCAACAGTGTGCTCTTGTTGCCAAGAAGGCTAATGGCATTTTGGGCTGTATAAGTAGGGGCATTGCCAGAAGATCGAGGAACATGATCGTTCTCCTTTATGCGACATTGGTGAGGCCTCATCTGCAGTACTGTGTACAGTTCTGGGCCCCACACTACAAGAAGGATGTGGAAAAATTGGAAAGAGTCCAGCGGAGGGCAACAAAAATGATTAGGGGTCTGGAGCACATGACTTATGAGGAGAGGCTGAGGGAACTGGGATTGTTTAGTCTCCAGAAGAGAAGAATGAGGGGGGGATTTGATAGCTGCTTTCAACTACCTGAAGGGGGGTTCCAAAGAGGATGGAGCTCGGCTGTTCTCAGTGGTGGCAGATGACAGAACAAGGAGCAATGGTCTGAAGTTGGAGTGGGGGAGGTCTAGGTTGGATATTAGGAAACACTATTTCACTAGGAGGGTGGTGAAGCACTGAAATGTGTTACCTATGGAGGTGGTGGAATCTCCTTCCTTGGAGGTTTTTAAGGCCCGGCTTGACAAAGCCCTGGCTGGGATGATTTAGTTTGAATTGGTCCTGCTTTGAGAAAGGGGTTGGACTAGATGACCTCCAGAGGTCCCTTCCAACCCTGATATTCTATGATTCTATAATTACTACGGGCTTTATTCTCGAAGGATTTCTGCCATAGACAAGAAATCTAGTTTACCCAACCTACAATTTCTTGCAGCGCTTTTTTCCTCATTCTAAAATTGTATGTTCTAAAAAAAAAATTGGGAAAAAAATCACACACACACGAAAAAAAGTTGGGGGGAGGGGCGGAGATTTTAGCCTCCTGGAGAGTAAGATTAAAATAAGACAATTTCACTTTGTAATACTTGTATCATGGTGACCCTGAAGTTGGGAATTCATCTGCTGATGCTCAAGTTACAGCTCAGTTTGAAATTCTCTGTAAGCTGTAGTAAACCAAGGTGAATGAACATGAGATTAATGACTGCAATTTTAAAAAGAGGAAAACTCATCAAGCAATACAAAACACAGTCATGTTACATCAATGGACCAAGGTAGTTTTTAAATGTATAAAAAAATAAATAAATAAACCCAAATCTCATTCGCACATCAACTCTGAAAGACTGATAATTCACCAGTATGAGATATTTTGAAAAATTTAAAGTACCAGGTTTTCCGTACAACACACAATAACAGAAAATGCTAAATTTGGAATAAAAATAATTAAGATCTATGGAAATCAGTAATTTATATTAATAGAATGACCCACTATTAGAATAATAAGCAAGAGGAGGCAAAAGTGTGCAAGATATTAAAAAAAAAACCCTTGAAAGCAAAAAACTCAGTTGAGAATTACTAGAAATATCAATATGCAAATTATAGGCTCCAATTTTAAACTGAGCACCAAGCTAGTCTCTAGTATTGCAGGCTCAATAATTTGCAACAATTGTACCCATTCAGATGCCTAAAGGCCAGACTTTTCAAGGGTATTAAGGTGCTTAAAGATGCAAATAGGTGTCCAGTGAGATGTTTAAAAATGCTTATATAACACATTAAGTACCTAACTCCGAGTTAAAGTTGAGAAACCTAACTCACCTAGGGGCTTGTTGAAAATTTCACTAGGCTCCTATCTGCATCTTAAGGCACTTAAATGTCACTGAAAATTTGGCTCTAGATGCCGAGTCATTTACAGCACTGCATGATGCTACCATTCTACTCCTCCTTGGTGGAAATGTTTGTGGAGGGCTGAGAAACCTTCAGGAATATGTTAATCAGAGAGGAAATTTGCCTTGTTGTAACAGATTTGTAGGAAGCCCACCATTTAAGCCCTTTCTAAGCAGCACATAGAGTTGCATACTTTACCATATTGGTTAGTGTGTTTAACTCTGCTCCCACACTGACCAAACTAGACATGTTACCTCACTCGCATTCTCAACAATAACCTTAAACTATTCCATTATTCCCCATGTACTTACTGTAACAACTTGAAATTTAAAATAAAAGTTTTAAAAATCAATTTAAATCAAGCAAATAGCTGACACTCAGTTTATCAACTTAAATCCATATGCTTTTGCACTCTGGATGACCTCACCGAATTGAAGAATTTGGTAGTAGAAAGATGACTCTAGGTTGACAATTTGTTTGCTAATATCCAGTTGCATAGGATTTGAAATGGCCAAGATATTAAGCCCTGAGTTTTAGTAAAGTTTGTTAAAAAATAAGAGACTGATAGTAAGCAACAATGTAGCAAGAAGTTAACATCTTGACTACACTAAAAATATCTGTGGAATTCTTATTCCTTTCTATACTAAATCTAGCTAGCACATCCCATTTTTATTCTTCTTTATTTACAGAGGGTCAGTAATGTTCAGCTGCATCATGGTTCTCATCGTGTTTTCATATAGCTCAGTGAAAAGTACAAAATGAGTAGCATGCTGTCATAAGAAGCTAGCCCTTTGAATACTTGAAGACTTTGAACCCTGTTATGTTTGCACTGAATCCGCACTCCAGGAAAACTGTTTTGTTTTGAAAGGTCATCTGTTTTTTAAAAAAGCATTTACCTGAACAAGATCTGCCCAATGCCACTTTGATTGTTTTTTTATGGTGGATTGTCTGTATCAAAGAACCTGTGTGCTGGAAAATTCACTCTGTACTTCAAAAGACATGTTTTACTTATGGTATCTTATCAGTCTATTCGCTGGCTCATATTGTACATTTGCTGCCTGGTTAACAGTCTTAGAATCTGATCCAGTCTTCAGAAGTTATGGGAAAATGTACATATGATTTTGTCCAAGCACTTGACTTACATTAAATGCAAATTATCTTTACTGACATTGTGCATTTGTGGTTTTCAATTCACTCCAAAACAAATATTACATAAAAAAACCCACTAAAAGAACAGTAAGGTTGAAAAATTAAGAACTCAAAAGTTAGGAAACACCAAAACTAAGGTGGCTCATGCAATCTTAATTTGGCCCCTTTGTGAGTATACATTATGATATGGTCTTTACTTACATGATCACATCCTATTTTTCCACAAGTCCCCTGCTTTACTCAGTGAACAGAATGGATGTTGCCCACTGAATAAGTACCTATTTCTCTTTAGTCTCCCCATTCACTGTGTGGCCCATTGTATTATTCACTGCACACTATCCAAGCCCACACATAAGAGGCAGGTGGGAAAAGGCATGGGTGGGGACACTCATTTCAGTATCAAATATTTATATTACAGTACCATCGACAGGCCCCGTAGGGGCTTTACTATGCTAGGTGCTGTACAAACTTATAGAAAGACACATTCTTACCACTCCACTATGCGGGGCGTGGGGTGGGGCAGAATGCCTACTCCACCTTGAAGAGCATCTACAGATTAGCTCTGCAGTTGCTTCTCAACATCTGTGAAGGATACCCCCTCCCCATAATCCCATACAACTGCCCAGCACATAAGACAGTTTGCCTCCTTGATAAGAGATTATTTTAAACATATACACCAACTATATTTGAAGCACAAACACAGAAGTTAATACTAGAGCAGTTCAAAAGTTTTTAAACAAAAAGGGCTTTAGTAGTTGTTGAAAAATAGGGTTTCCTCAAACACACATTTTTTCACTCAAAAAATCAATTAAATTGTTCATTTTTTAAAAAAAATCAATTTTTTGAGTATTGTCAAAAAAATTCCTTGTGAAATTGTGGGGACACACCACTTAGTTTTTCATTCCCCGCACCTTTTGTACCAAAAAAAGGAGAAAATTTAATAAAAAAGGTTAAAAGTGAAAGTAATCTATGTACAATTTATTAATTCTATGTGAGATTGTGAACTCTTTGCATATATTTATATCATACTGCAGAGTCCATTTTGAATGTGTAGCTTGTTTGCCTTCTGTGTTTTCTTTTTATCATGATGTTAGACTGAAATTTCAAGGGATAGTAACAGGGCTAATAATAGAGGGTCATTAATCTGAAAGATCATCCATTCAAAAAGAGCATCTTTGGACAAAAGAGATGGCTGCCAACCATGGAACACTAGTTTTTAAAGTCTGAACTCCAGGGAGAGGTAACTAAACAATGGATCACCTGGTGAGGTACTTTGGTCACCTGCTGAGGCTGATGGAGGAGTGAGTCACCTAACAAGAGTGGACTGCAGCTTATAAAACATAGGGTCTCTCAGGCACCATTTTAGATAGAAAGAGATGAAATAAGACCAGGGACTCAATGCTCTGGATGAGAGGCCATGAGCAGGAAGGAAAGAAAGGACCTTGTTTTCTGTCTTAACCTCCAACAAACTCTCCAGAGTGGTAAGAAAACTGAGGCAAAGATGTGTTTATTATTTTGCCTAGTTCTGAGTATTTCTCATGCTATTTAAGTAAAGAGTAATTTGTTTTAGAATGCTGTTCAAAATCTGTTTGCTTCACTGTCATGTGCCCCTTGGCATGAGCTGTAAAGCCAGAGCACTATTACAGTTGGAGTTCTGGGAGAGGGTGTGCGTCAGAGACTGGCTAGCTCCTTGAAAGTAGTGGGCTCAGCTACACCTGTGATGGATCAGCGTCCCCCTTGCATTCTCCAAAGCTGACCCTGATCAGTTGGGGATTAAATGGTTTGGGGAAATCAGTAGGATTAGGTGAGAAGAAGCTGGGTGATTTCTCTAAAAGACTGAAGAGAGTTTATCTGAGATAGAGCGGTAGGAGGGCACTCAGTTGGCAGGCACCAGCAAAAGAAGGATGTGTTCTGGGGCTGGCCTTGAAGGGAGAGGATGGTTAGAGGAGATGGAGGCCCTGAGGTAGGTCCTGCAAAGGCTATACCTCAGCCAGACAGATGCAGGTAGGGACTTAGCCCGGGAAGCAGCAGAGAAAGGGAAGTACTTCGGGGAAGAAGCCCTGTGGATCAATAGCCGGGGGAGACCCAGGCTTTTTAGGCGACAATAAAATGAGTGGGGAAAGACTCTTCAGAGCAGGTGGGAGCTGGGTTGTGAAGAGCCTGCAAAGGGTGATCATTTCTTGTTCTATTCACTCTGCACTTTGGAGAGTGAAACTGTATGTAATCCCAGGTGGGGTGGAAGATCGTGTTTATTGCTTTAGATTTGTGGGACATTATTTGGTTTGGACTTTGGTTAGCCTCAAACTGGAGATGGAACTGTGTGTGTGACCTGGCTGGAGAGCAAAGTTGCCAGGCCAGACCACTAGAACCTGAAAGAAGAGATGGGGTGGAACTATGGCACTGCTAGGGCTTACAATGAGGGGGCACTCCCAGCTGGTGAGTCTAGCAGAATGTTCTTAAGTTATGAGGACATCATTGGGGTCAGTGTTGGCCTCAGGGGCTAGGCAGTTGGACTGCAGGGTCTTGGCTCCCAGAACAGGGTGCTAGACAGCGACTGAGTCTCCCTCCCCCTGCCCCCAATAATTGTGCCTAGAGATTACAGCCATGGGCAGTGCTTGGACTCTGTTCAGACCCAGGAGACTTGGAGCACATGGGGCCCAGTGAGGTGGGCTCCAAACAGAATAGCTTGGGGAATATCTAACCCAGAGGCCCCTAAACTGCACAGAGGAGTGTTTGGGAGGCACAGCAGGGCCTAGACCAGCCCCCGTGGGGAGGGAGTGCCACCCAGACCTGCTCCTTGCCCCAGCCTCAGCTCCCTTATCCCTGTCTGTGCCCCCCCAAGCCACAGCCCTGCTCCTGGCCTCAGATCATGGGGTGGGGGGTGGACAGGTATAAGGGTTGGGTGCAACCATTTCAAAAATAACACTTTCTCTCCCATTTTCTTTAAGTGAAAGGCAAACTACAAACTAACGCTTGAATTCTTTCCATGGGGGGGGGGGACGACAAAATTAAGAGAAATGTAATAAGTAAGTTTTCTGTCCCAAAGAACTTTAACTTAGGGCATGTCTGCACCTAAAACACTGGATCAGCACAGCTGCATTCTACAGGGGGAGGGGCTGGAAGACCCAGCTGTGGATTTGTAAATGAGAGGTCAGTCCTAAATTAAATTTCACAGCTGGGTTCAGAGAAGCCAGTGAATAGCAAGCAAGTGAGCTCCTGAGGCAATATGCAGAAAACAGAATTTGTTTGGGGGGAATTTTTTGATTTCCAATTTTCTTGCATCCTGGAATAGAATGAAACCAAAATGTGTCAATTCCTGACATTTGAAAAAATAAAATTGCATGCTGGGTAAATTGAAACATTTCATTTTGACAATAAAAATTGGAAAAATGTTTTGACTCTTTTTTTTAATTCTCTTTTTTTATTTTCAAAATATTTATTTAAACACTTTTCAATTCTTTAGAAACAAATTTTCATCAATGGCAACATATTTGAAATATACCTTGGAGAAGTAAGCAGTTTCAGACAGAAAAATGCTTTGTTGGAAATTTTCTGGCCAGCTTTATGAGGGAATGATGGTAAAATGCCTGGATTTTGATAAGGTCCAACAAAAGGAGAAAACATCATTAAAACTAAGCTGCATTGGTTAGGAAAAGAGGGTCAAATTCTCTTCTGAATTACAACCATGCAAATCCAATAAATGGGTGGGGGATTACTAGGGTGCATTTCAGGGCAGAGTTCTATTTAGTATTTTATACTGTATTCATTACTATGATATCTAGACATGGCCCAGAACTGCTATTGAAGGGGAAAAAGCAAAGAGTTAGTGCAACAGATCAGGCAAATAGACACTGGAAGAAGCGGGGGAGGGAAGACAAACAATCCAAGCATTTAGTGGGGTGATACAAATTATTGTAGGAATAACAGAGAGAGAGACCTTTCCCAAGTTTCAGATTACCCAGAATATCTGAATTTCTGTATTCAACGAAATCTCCAGAGTAGTTTTTCAGAAGATCTCATTCCCAGTACTTCACATTTTAGTAAGGCCAAAAATGCTCCCCAAATGGCTTTTCTTATAGGATTTCAGGACTTTGCTTTGGGACAAAACTCAGGAGTGGAGAGGGATACAAAAGGGGAAAATATGTGTATTGTTTAATGGGCATATGCCAGAATGCACATGCTAGATAATCTTCCTTAAGAAGATTGTTAAGGCCGTTTAAATGGAGTTTTTGCTTGGAGTAGAAGTGGAGCCCAATCAGCTAATGAAGCTCTGTGTGATGATGAGGTTCAGAGAGTTAACTCTTAAGCCTGTGAAATGTAATTGCTTAAATAAGTTTTGGCTTGGCAGCAGAAAAAAACTAATTTCTTATAATTTGGTTGACCTTTTCAGTAGACAGTTTTGTGCGATCAGCTGATCTGTAGGGATTAGAGGTCTTCACAATATGTGTTTCTTTGAACCTCAAAGGGCTTGCCCAGAGTGTACATTCCTGTATAGATACATATGGAAATACATTACAAGGTACAGGAAGCTGCAAGTTTTCACCTTGCATCATTTCTTAAAAAAACCCAAACAAAAAAAAAAAACCCCTCCTTTAAGGAGAGGAACTTGCGGGTCCACAAGTGAGGAAAAGGTACAGTCTCTTCAATGAACAGAACTATATAGAAGTGAACCACCCATTCGTTATGGGGCAGGACTATGAGGCATCCCAAGCACACGCCAGGTGATGCAAAGACAAATGGCCAGCAGTGTATTTATTCTGATTTACTCAGAACTGGCATAGGAATCTGTACTAGGCCCTGAACTCCCATATGCTCCAATCATGTAGTCTGGCCAGAGCAGAGGTCCAAGCAATGTACTTATAGACCCATAGAATTTAAGGCCACAAGGGACTATTAGATCATCTTGTCTGGCCTCTTCTATATCACAGGTCATTACAATTCAACCGGTCACTCAGTAACTTGTTTAGCTAAATTGTACCTTCCAGGAAGGTATCTAGTCTTTATTTAAGATGAAAGATGGAGACTACCATTTCCTTGGTAGTCTGTTCCAGTGGTTAATCACCCTCACTGTTAAAAACTTGTGCTTTATTTCCAGTTTGGCTTCAACTTCCAGGTATTTGTCCTTATTATTCCTTTCTCTGCTAGATTAAATAGCCTTTTAGTACCCAGTATTTTATCTCCATGAAGGTACTTAGACACTGTCAAGTCATCTCTCAATCTTCTTTTTGTTAGAGTTTAATCTGTATAGTTTAAATCTCTCACTATAAGGTATCTTTTCCAGCCCTTGAATGTTTTCCTCTTTTCAACATCCTTTTTAAAATATGGACACCAGAAACATGTGCAATATTCCAGTATCTGTGTCACCAATTCCTGATACAGAGGTAAAAATCACCTTCCTTGTATGCATAAATGGAGGAGTAATGAGTAGAATCGCATTAGTCCTTTTTGCCATACTTTTTGTGCTGGGAGCCTGTGTTGAGTTGCTTGTGTTGTACTGAGGACTTTTGGGAGTTGCAAGCTGTTACTTTAAGAGTGGGTGGCCAGACTTCCTGATCCTACTTGCAGACTAGGAGGCTCTGCAGGAAAGTGTGCGATCAGAGTCAGATGGCAGAAAGACAGCCCATAATAAGGTGGGGAGAGTTGTGCCTCTGATTTAGGGAGCAGCCTGCTTTGTTTCTCTCTGATTTGGGGTTTTTGTGGTGGTGATCTGAATTCTAAGAAATAGTATTATGTTACAATCTTTCAGCAAGGGGACAATGTTTATCTAATTTCTCTATTTGTATGCTGTGAAATACAACAACTAGAACCCCTAAATCATTCTCAGTGCTTTCCAGAATACCCCATTCTGCAGGTATGTCATTGCATTCTTTGGTCCTAGATACATAACTTTGCATGTGACTGTCTTGTAAATGGCCCTAGTGTACCCCGGGATCTAGATTGCTCTGTATGACTGTCCTGTCCTTCTGATTATTTCTCTCTACACCAGTCTTTGGATCATTTTCAAATTTTATCAGCCATGATTTTATATTTCCAAACCAGTGATAAAAATGTTTAATAGCACTGAATCACATTGGGCCTAGTACTGATCCCTGCAGATCCACACTAGAAACCACCCCCCCATCACATTTGATAGATTCCCCATTGATGATGATTTTTGAGGTCTGTCAGCTAGCTTTTAATCTATAGTGCTAATCATTAAATACAATACAACCTCAGAATTATGAACTGGCCAACCACACACCTCATCAGCGACAAAAAAAAGCATGTACTGTATAGTACTGTTAAACATAAACTATTAAAAATAAAGGGAAAGTTTAAAAAAAAAAGATTTGACAAGGTACAGAAACTGTTGCTGTGCTTGTTTCATTTACATTAAGGTGGTTAAAAGCAGCATTTTCTTCTGCATAGAAAAGTTTCAAAGCTGTATTAAATCAATATTAAGTTGTAAACTTTTGAAAGAACGGACATGTTTTGTTCAGAGTTATGAACATTTAGGCATCTGTAAATGTGAGGTTCTACTGTAGAATGTCATGTGGTACTAAGTCAAATGCCTTACATAAGTCTGTTACTGCACATATACACAGTTAGCTTTATGAACCAAGCCTGCAATCTCTTCAAAGACCAGAAGACATGTTTGTTTGACACAACCTATTTTCCATAAAACCATGTTGACTGGCATTCATTATATTCCTATCCTTTAAATCTTTATTAATGAGGCATTTGCAGCCATCAAAGGAATAATAGAGGTGGAAAAGCAAGAAAATTTGTCATGGTTAAGTAAAAGTAGTTTCTCATTGCCTCAGATGTTCTTATTCAGCATGATCAGGCCTGGGAACCTCTGGATGCTGGCACTGGCTGTGTAGGAATGTGCTCCTCAGTGGGAGATGGGCATATTCTGGTACTTTTAAGCCTCTTGCCACGATCCTACAGCTGGAAATGCAGCTGGCCATGGTTATCACTGGGGCAATGGACAACTTTTAGCATTATGCCAACAGTGTTCAAGGTGTATTAGGCAGACATGAAGGTTCTTGGTCTAAATATTTAGACCATCTCTTACTGAGAAGATTGACAAATGAAGCTGTGTGAATGGAAGATTATTTCTAAGACACCTATCATCTTGGTATCAAAGTGTCCTTTATTGTCATCCTTATTTTTACAATATTTTTCATTTATTCCTCCCCTCACCAGGGCAGGGGTTCACATCCAGAAACATGTCTTGGGTTCTGACAGATTCTCTTCTCTTCTGTAATTAACTTGGCTTGTTTAGTAGTTTTGGATGCCATGGCATTTGTCTTGGCACAAAGTGCTTGTGAGCTGTTGTGTGTGGTTGATCTCTACAACTACTTATGAACCTTATCCTAATTTCTGCTTCTAATCATGCTTTTTGTGTATGTGTGGCATGTAAGTTTAAACAGGGGTTATTTAGTGTATGGGGACATGCAGTGCTGAGGTGGCTGCTACAAAGGAGAGATTTGAGGTATTGTCTATACCAGGGGTCGGCAACGTTGGCATGCGGCTCGCCAGGGTAAGCAGGAGAAGTGGTGCGGGTGAGGGATGTGCTGGCCGTGGCTTCTCGCCACCCCCATTGGCCCGGGATGGCGAACCGCGGCCAGTGGGGGCCACGATCAGCTGAACCTGCCGTGTCAGCAGGTAAATAAAACTGGCCCGGCCCGCCAGGGTGCTTACCCTGGCGAGCTGCGTGCCAACGTTGCCAGCTGCGTGCCAACGTTGCCAACCCCTGGTCTATACTACCTATCTTAATTAATTACTGCTTGGCACTTGATGCAAAGGTCCAATATTGGGAACTTGCATCCTGCCATCGTAACTGATGGTCGTAAGTGTAGGCAGCCAAGGAACATATATGTGCATCATCGAGTGTTAATTGCATGATACTCAGCAAAGAATATGAAAATATGTTCTCTTTTCTGAGATTTGGAACCTATATTTAAATAACTGAGAAATTCATAACACTTTATTTTAGCCTACCTAGAATTGTATGTTCACATACTTTTGAACCAAAGAGTGTTCTACAGAAACTGAAATATATAGTGAAAGTAGCTTCAAAATCTTCACTCAATATTGTTCTTGTACACTAATTATGTCTCTTGGAATTGATTCTTTTATGCATACAGGAAAATTAACATTAGTGTGGACATTGTGAATGACTTTTTTGTGATATCATTCCAGTTCCAAGTAAATAAGGGTCCACATAATTTAGGAATTTTTGAATGAAAAGGTTCCAAATCTTTGTGGAGGGAAGTCTGTCTATCCTATGGAGTTCTGGAAGCTGAGAAAACAAGCAGGCTGTTCTACTGGTGCTGACCCTGCACATTGCTCTCAAATTTGGTTCTGTCCCAAGGTCTACAAAGAAACAGAACATCCATTGTAGGATCTAGGAATACTGTATATACTGAAGAATATTGTTCAGACTGCTTCCAAATATACGGATTAGTAACTATTTCTCATAAGCAATACTGAATTCCCTGGTTCTAAGAAGTAGAAGCAGATGGTTCTTTTGGCAAGTACATAACTGTTTAAACTAATGACAAAAATGAGTTCACTTTTTATTCAGAGAAGCTGAAACTAGACATTCTTAGACTTTTAAGCCCAGAAGGGGCTATTAGACCATCTAGTCTGACTTCCTGCCTAAGAGATGCCATAAAAGAACCTGTACTACCTGGTATATATTCTCTGTGAAGATGGTCACCTCTTGATCTTCTCTTTGATAAACTAAACAGATTGAGCCTTTAAATCTCTCATTGTAAGGTCTCATTTCAAACCATCCCTTTTAAGAATGAGAATAGGACACACAGTTTTGGTAGTGAGGTTATTTGCCATTGGAGCAACTTATCAAGGGATGTGGTGGACTCTACATCATCTGAAGCCTTTAGGTCAAGATTGGATGTCTTTCTAAGAGAGAGAGTCGAGCTCAATCAGAAGTTATGGGCTTGATGCAGGAACTTATTGGGAGAAATCCAATGGCCTGTGTTATGGAAGAGGTCAAATTAGATAATCTAATGGGCTCATCTCACCTAAGGAATTCTCTTTAATAGATAATTATTTCTATATTTGAATTAATGATCTGTGGCCTTTCAAACAGTGAAGTTAGTCACTCAGTTGCTACAATAACCCCCTCGAGAAGCATGTACTGTAACTTCCACAAAATTAATCTTCTACAGGATTGCCCTTTTCATGCTACTTTGCCAAGGCTACTGTTGTGTTGCTTCAGTCCATGAGAATCAATTAAATGTTAGGAGGTATTTAAAAAACTTAACAGCAGAATAGGTGTGTGCCTCCTACAAGACAGGCCTGTAATGTTCAGCAGCAGAGAAGTGATTTATATAAAATATTGGCAGATAAGTCAGTACCTCCCCACCTCCTCCCAGAATCCAAGCAAGAAGTATCTTTGCTATATAGATCTCATGGGCAGAACCTCAGCCATTGCTCTATTGACTTCAGTGGAGTGATACAATTTACCGAAGCTGAGGATCTGCTTCCCACCCTGCTGCATAGAAATGAGGTCGGCTTCCTCCATGACACTGTAGATCAGGTAAAAGGAGCACTCTAGAGCTGGGGGGGAAAATTCAGACAAATTATTTGCTGAAAAATAGTTTTGTTCAACCCCAACTGCATCTGCAAATTTTTCATGAATCCTAAGGCCTGAAGGGACCATTGTGATTATTTAGTCTATGCCTATAAGAAAGACAGAATGTCCTCAAAATGAATTATTTTGAATTAGAGCATATCTTTTAGAAAAATATTCAAACTTGATTTAAAACTAGTCAACAATGAATTCATCACAACCCTTGATAAATTGTTTCAATGGTTAATTACCCTCACTGCTAAAAATATACACTATATCTAGTGTGAATTTGTTTAGGTTCAGTCTCCAGCCATTGAATCACATAATACCTTTGTCTGCTAGAGTAAAGAATCCATTATCAAATATTTGTTCCCCATGCAGCTGATCAAGTCACCCCTTAGCCTTTTCTTTGTGAAGCTAAATAGATTGAGCTCTTTGAATCTATCACTAGAAGGCATGTTTTCTGATGATTCTTGCTCTTCTCTAAACCCTCTCTAATTTATCCACATCCTTCTTGAATTGTGGGAACCAGAACTGAACACTATTCCAGGAGTGGTCACACCATTGCCAAATACAGAGGTATTATAATTATCCTACTCAAGATTCCCCTGTTGATGGATCCAAGGATCACATTAGCCGTTTTAGCCACATGGTTGCGCTGGGAGCTCATTATCAGTTGATCATCCACCATGACCTCCAAATCTAGAAGATGCATATCTCATCTCAGTAATACCTTCTCTAGGATAGTCCCAGAGAGGATATGGCAACCACACCATTAAAAATCACACCATTAAAAATAATTTAAACTTTTTATTAGAGGTACAGAAAAGAAGGAAAAAGTTAAGGCATTTGAAATGTAAAGTACTAAGTCTTTCGTTTTAACATCCATTTTCCCTTTCCTGCTAGCTGGAGAGGTTTTTTAGAAGGAAAAATACTCTTGTTTGACAGCCTTTTAGGAGGTATCAGAAATGGCAATACCAGTCCTTCTCGGGGAAAAGAGAAGTTTCTTGAGATAGGCTGGAGCTGTTTCATCCCAGTTGGTGGTTGGGATTCAGCTGGAGCTGGTAGCGGTGGTGATGTCATCTTGGTCCCTCTCTCTGGCCCGGTTTGGTCAGAACACTGCTGAAGATCAGGGTCAAGAAAGTCTGGGCTCCTGGGAGAAGGTGGTCATGGCAGCCATGCTGGTGAAACTTGTACCAGTAGCCAATTTCACGCCTGAATTTTTTCTTTAAGGGCCCCAAATGGGAGTGGTTGGCAGAATAGCCTATTCCCTTATTATTTTGTCAACCAATTTGGCCTAGTTTCTAATGCACCGATTTTGGTTCGCTGATTACCAGTTCCACATTTCTCTTGTTTACAAAACATAATTTTGTCACAGTCCTTGAGTTATATCAGTAGGTCTTTGTTTGAATTAATTCAGTCTGTCTCCTTCTCTTATCTTTTTCTATCAACACTTGTTATAGGTTATTTTGACATCTTATGAACTTACAGTCACTTTTTATAGTTTAACTCATAATTGGCCTAATTATAAAAACAATCCTCATGAACATTCTCTCTGCTCAAGATGCCTCCCATATGTTTTAATCCAATAACAGATCATCTACATTATAGCTTAGGCTTCTGACTACAGGGTATTTTAAGCACCATCATGAGTTTACAAGTTTAAAGTATTTATACGCAGTTGTCCTGTAATAAATGTATAGTATGATATGCAAATATTTGTTCTAGGTCAGTCTTCCCAATAAAAATAAGAAGCAAATTATTCAGTCACAAATGGGATGGTCTGGTATGTCCTATTTAAAAGAAAAAAATTGTGGGTTTTGGCAACAGGTACTTTCAAATGCAAAAAACTGCTTATCCAGATGTCATGTGTGGTATGTAATTGTTAATAGATACCTTTCAGCAGTAAATAACAGAACAACATTTTTAAGTTAGTGTCTGTTTAGCAGTGGGAAAGGCAGCTTTCAACTCTCAGGACAATCATTAAAATTGTACTTTTCAACAATCAATTGCCACTGCAATGAACTAATGTAGCAGTGGGAAAATTGTTTTTTACTATAAAGGTGTAAGAGGAATTCATTTCAACATTATTTCTCCTAGCGAAGTGACAGGTTTCAGAGTGGTAGCCTGTTAGTCTGTATCAGCAAAAACGAGGAGTTCTTGTGGCACCTTAGAGACTAACACATTTATTTAGGCATAAGCTTTGGTAGGCTAAAACCCACTTCATCAGATGCATGGAGTGAAAAATACAGAAAGCAGTATAAGTGGGTTTTAGCCCATGAAAGCTTATGCCCAAATAAATGTGTTCGTCTCTAAGGTGCCGCAAGGACTCCTTGTTGTTTCTCCTGGCGAAGTGATGTTATGAGACATCACCAGAGTATTCAACAAGGTTTAAATGGGTAAATGTAATGAATGATGTACATACTGTTGTGTACCCAAAAGTGGTACTCTAATTGTGCTAACGCTGAACAAACAGGAAATCCATGGTCTTAGCCTTGAAGTGCTTACAGTCTAAGACACTGCTTCTGCAAACAGTTCAGCATAGGCAGATCCCTGAACCTGTGTGGCGCTCCATTAGCTTCAGGGTTCTGCCAGCATACAGCTTGCAGGATCAGGACTGAAGGACATTATTTTAAAAGATAAATGACACACAAGGAAAGATGATTCTTTAACGGGTTTGTTTCACAAAAATGTACTCCAAAAGCTTAAGAAACACTCGTATAGATGCTCCCTACACCCCTTCTTCCCCCTTCCCCCCACCCCTGATCCACAGCTGTTTGGGAAGATATGAGACTTATGATGTTTTGGAGGTTGAGGCTACACTATTCGGCTTTTTTTAACTCTGGTTTCTGTGATTTACAAAAGAGAGAATAAGCCGGACCATATTTTTTGTATAGTTGTACAAGCTAGAATTTGCAAGTATTTTTTTGCAAAACTGTTTTCCACCTGAAAAAAAACAAAAACAAAACTTCCCCTTGGGTAAGAAAGTGTTGCACTGTTCTATTGCTTAGCAAACACTGTATTGTATTTCTCAGTGGGTTGGGAAAACTAGAGATAAATTACAGTCCATTATGTAAGGCCAATAATAAGTGCTGAGTCAAGACAAATGGGAGAGAGGACAATTGAATAAGCTATTGAATTTGTTGAGGAGTCTGGGTATTGTCCAGATAATACCAGTATTGAAACATTAGCCTATCACAAAAGCTCTATACCAATAATCACAGTCATGTAATAGCCTGGGAAGTTTATTGTATGAATCTTATCCATCCCTGTTCCTGAGACAGCTGGAATTTTTGTTAATGTTAACATTGAATTTTAGTGTCTAAAGACTACCAGTAAGCAAAAACACAACCCCTCTCCTGCAGCTACTCCCCCTTCCCCCCCCCCCGTCCAAAAAGAAACCCACCCCAAAACACAGTATGGTCCAGTGGAAAGGGCTCTGAAATGGAAGATAGGAAATCTGTCTGTTGCTTGCTGTTCATACAGTACTTTTCGTAATAGAGCCCCAATCCTGACGGAGCCCCTTTAGGAGCTAACTTAAAGAACTGTTGTCTGTGTGAAATTTGCTCCACTTACATAAAGCCAGAGTAATCAGCCCAAAAGTCTCATCCAGAGCCCACTGCTGGTGATGAATGCCAAGGATTTTTGGTCCGGCCCTTCAACAGGTAGGAAGGGGAAAGCCTATTGACTTTGAATAGCAGCTACAGTAACCAGGGCCGGCCCACAACATTTTGGCACCTGAGGCGGGGAGCTAAAATGATGCCCCCATGCCCCTCGCTTGGGCAAAAACTTTGAAGGGTCTCAATTCTGCCTTCTTCCTGTTCTACTCCTCTCATGGTACTGCTTTGCTACCTACCCCAATAAAGGAGATTAACAATTTAAAATGCCTTGTTCAAAAATGTTAAGTAACACTTAACTTTCGAACGCCTGAACAGCAAATGTAACTTTTCTTGTCTGCATAGTAAACACTGGCATTTTTATATGTTTGAATAATCAAACTGGTGCTTTCCATGCAAATGGTTGCAAAGATTTGAACTGCTTCCTGAAGGTCCACAGTCTGGGCCAGCTCATGCTCTATTGAGATGGTTGCAAGGCCGACCAGCCCCTCCTGTGTCATTGTGGAGCACAGATGTGTTTTTATTAACTTCAGTTTGGAGAAGCTGCGTTCTCCACTGGCAACTGTTACAGGAAGTGTTAGAAGTATGCACAGAGCAACAAAAGCATTTGGAAAGAGGGTGGTCATCTAATTTGTGCACATATATTCCAGAACAGTCTTTGGAGTTGATCCTGCTGAAATGTATCTTGAAAGGGCTTTCAGTTCATCACCCAAATTGCTTGCATCGATATTACGCATGTCATCATGTGTCAACACTGTCTCTAAAGCCCTGCATTGCTGGTGTAGGTCTTCTTCAGGTATAGTAAGGAGTTTTGGAATATCATACAACATCCAAAATATACTGCTGTGTTCCTTGAGCTGCATGAAACATTTAGCTGACTGTATTGCACAATCTAGCACCTGGTTAAAGAATTCCACTTTGAATTGTTGTTTGGGGTCTCTTATGGGATTATCACATGCCTTGTAATCAAAATGTCTTCTTCGGTGACTCTTGTATTCTTGAATGGGTGGGGAAATAGCTTCAGTGTGAAATTCCTCTGCCAACTTCTGTGCACTCTTCAGAATGTTTTGAAAGCCCTCATCTGACTGGTAAGACTGTCGGTATGACTTTGCTTTGTCCAGTTGTTCCATTGCTCCAGATATATCAAGGTCAACACCTTGGAGTCTCTTGCTTACAACATTTATTTCAAACAGTATGTCATGCCACAACACTAAGCCACACAGAAATTTGAAGTTATGTATGTTTCTGGTGATTCCATTTCCCTCTGCCACTGTTCTCCCACGAACAGTTCCTGTCATAGCATTATCCTCCATAATGGCAACTATGGCATCATCTATCTTCCCAATTTGGTGTTTGATAGGCTTTATCGCCTCCACTCGACTTTAACCATGTGGCACTCAGTGGTTTCAGTGTCAGAGAGGATGTTGCTTCAAAATTTGCCATCAATGAGTTGATGCAGAGAAAAATACATAGATGCTTTGAATTACATTAAAAAATTCACCAACTTCACTAGAAGCTGATGCTGCATCACTGACCACAAAGCTCAATGAATGAGAACTGCATGGGACAAAAAAAGCTCGAGGGTTTAACTCTAGGATCAGTGTCTGCACTTCTCTGTTCTTTCCTCTCATGTTGGCACCATTATCATAGCTCTGACCTCTTATGTCAGCGATCGCAATTCCCGTATCTTCCAGCTTTTTAAGAAGCACATTTGTCATACCAGCTCCTGTAGTATCATCATCAATAAATTCTAGAAAATGATCTGACAGTCACCATTGCAGGGACCTTTTCACTAGGTTCTGTTACAAAACACACTATTAAAGTCATTTGTTCCGTATGGCTGATGTCAGGTGTGCAATCCAGAATAACAGAGTAATATCCTGCTGACTTCAGATCTGCCACAATCTTCTGTTTTGACTTTTGTTGCCAGTAACTGTGTGATCTCATTTTGAATTGTTTTTCCAAGGTAGTGGTGTATGTACATTTCTTGGGTGGTGACTCTTCTTAGACAAATCAAACTCTGCCATCAGCTCCACAATTGTAAGGAAGTTTCCATTGTTTGGCAAATACAGCTGATCTGAAGTGCCATGCAGTGCTAGGTTTTGGGTAGCAAGAATTCTCACAATGGCAATGAGCCTTTTCAGAACATTTTGCCAGTAAAGAGATTCTGCTGCAATCTTCTCTTGATGCTGATCATCTATGGTGGCCTTTATCCTTAGTCTCATCTCAAGCTCTTTCCACCTATGGAATGCTCTCTGGTGATTTGCTGCCTTCTCATGGCATGCCAGATTTCTAGCTAGATTTTTCCAGTCCTTTGTTCCTGTAGAACCCAATGTGGCTGGAACATTGGACTGGAAGAGTTTGCAACAAAAACAGTATGCAGCATTCTGGGTTTTTGAATACATAAGCCATGGCCTCTCCACTTTGTCACCATTGGGGATTTCATGCCAGTAATGTGTTGGATGGAAACTTCTATTTTCATTTTCTTTGGGGAACATGAAGTTTATCACTTGCTGTGGCCCATGCAGTACAAGGAGGTCCCTCAGGCTACTGCTCAAGTGGGTCCACAGTCCTGGATCATCTAGACTTAAGTAACTAAATTCAGCAGCAGCAGTTTCTTGTGTCTCCACAACACTCTTCTCTGATCTACACTTTTCTTCAGGAATGTGCATGGTTATATCCATTTGAGATGGAGTTATGGATGCTGCAGTAGCTGCCAGGTCACCTGCACTCTGACTAACTGGAAGATCAGACATCTCCTCACAACTCATATCCTCACTGGGGCCGGAAGGCTCACTGTGAACATGTGTGGCTATGTATCTTAGGAGAGTTCCTTCCTGCTTAGATAGAAAAGCTTCCTTTGCTTGCTTGCTTTTTCTGAATGCTGCCCCAGAAGGGTGTTTTCTTTCACTCATGACTGCTGTTCTGTGCCACTGTAGTGGCTCTCAACACTCAATTGAAGGGGACAAATAAGCAGACTGGTAGCAGGGCCTGAGTGAGGGAAGATATCATCATCTTAAGGGCATAACTGGCTCCTACTGCAGCAGGAAACAGGAAGCTCTCTGAGAAGCTGGTGTTAATTAGTCCAGGCTCTTGGGGGTGCTAGAGAGGTACATAAGAGGCTGCTCCTCCTCTCTCTCTCCCTACAGCTCCTGCTGCTTTCTGTTATTCCCTCTCACCTTTTCTCCTGCCTGCCTGTTATGTCTCTTGTGCTCTCCTTCCTCCAGCACAGCACTCCTCTCTGCTCTAGATGCACAGAGATGGTGAACAGGGCCGGTGCAACCACTAGGCAAACTAGGCAGCCGCCTAGGGCGCCAAGATTTGGGGTCGCTGTTGCAGATCGCAGACTGTAGGGAGGGAAGTGTAAGACCCCTGCTGGGGCTGAGCTGTGTGCTGTCAGTGTGGTGCAGCTGGGGTCAGCTTGCATGGCGTGCTCGGAGAGCAGGCTGCAGGATTTGCAGGCAGAGGAGGCTCTGCTCCCTGGGGAGAGAAGGGAGGAACGCCACGGCTGGCAGCTCTGTGGACTCTCTCGTGTGGAGGGGCGGCTAAGCCGCTTTAACCCACCTCCCTGCGCCCCAGCTTTCTACCCTCTCGACCATGCTTTGGCGTGAAGGCTGCGCACTCTGTGCCTCACAGTCCTGCCTGCCCTACCCCCCGTGCCGGAGCGAGAGCCCAGCATTCAACTCCCCAGCCCGGGTGCAGGACGGACTCGTGAAGGCAATGCAGGCAACACGCTCCCATTGCCCTGGTGCAATTGCACTTGGCCCGCTGCTGCATACCAGGGACTGGAATGGAGAGCGCCCATTTCACCTTACGACTCTTTGAATCCTACCCTGCCCGCCACCCCCAGATTGCGCCCTCTCCCCCTTCTACACCCAAACCTGGTCGGCTTCCCTTCCCCTCCCCAGCCAAACCTGATCCTCCCAGACAGTGATCGAACCCTGTCTGCATTGTCTGCTCCCCTTGCACTCCCCAGCCAAACCTGAACCCCTACTGACCGAACCCAGTCTGCTTCCCAATTCCCCACCTAACCCGATACCCCACTGACTCAACCGGGTCTGCTTCACTTCCCCACCAAACCCAATCCCCCAGTATGACGGAGTATCTGCCATTCTAATTTTATAAAAACAACAAGGAGTCCAGTGGCACCTTAAAGACTAACAAATTTATTTGGGCATAAGCTTTTGTGGTAAAAAATCCACTTCTTCAGATACGTGGAGTGAAAGTTACAGATGCAGGCATTATATAATGACACATGAAGAGAAGGGAGTTACCTCACAAGTGGAAAACCAGTGTTGATAGGGCCAATTCGATCAAGGTGGATGTGGTCCACTCCCAATAATAGATGAGGAGGTGTCAATTCCAGGAGAGGCAAAGCTGTTTCTGTAATGAGCCAGCCACTCCCAGTCCCTATTCAAGCCCAAATTAATGGTGTTAAATTTGCAAATGAATTTTAGTTTTGCTGCTTCTCTTGGAAGTCTGTTTCTGAAGGTTTTTTTGGTTCAAGAACAGACTTTTAAATCTGTTATAGAATGTCCAGGGAAACTGACGTGTTCACCTACTGGCTTTTGTATGTTACCATTCCTGATGTCCGATTTGTGTCCATTTATTCTTTTACGTAGGGACTGTCCGGTTTGGCCAATGTACATGGCAGAGGGGCATTGCTGGCACATGATGCCATATATAAAATTAGTAGACGTGCAGGTGAGTGAGCCCTTGATGGTGTGGCTGATGTGGTTGGGTCTTCTGATGGTGTCCCCAGAGTAGATATGGGGACAGAGAGAAGGCAACGACCCAGGGATTGGTTCCTGGGTTAGTGTTTCTGTGGTGTGGTGTGTAGTTGCTAGCGGACTCCTTGTTGTTTTTGTGGATACAGACTAACACGGCTACCCCCTGATACTTGACACCATGCAAGGCTCTAATTTTATAAATTGTATTAATAACAATAATTGGATATTATAAAGGTAGAATAAAATGTAGTAGACTTTGATATGAAGGAAGAAAGTGACAATGTATTGTGTATAATGTATGTGATTTATTTTAAGATCCATGCTATGTTGTGCAAAGTGAAAACAATAACGATGTCAATACTGTCAGGTTATTCATTTATTTTCATTAAATATGTAGACTAATAAATTTTCAAGCCGAACATGTATTAATTCTAATGAACAATGCCACATTATGCAGTATTCATTTTTGAAAGTTTATAATAAGCAATGCTACGGGGAGGGGGGAGTGGGGCGCAAGGTGGAAGTTTTGCCTAGGGCGCAAAATATCCTTTCACCGGCCCTGATGGTGAATACATAAACACCAGCAGCAGACACAATTTTCTACACTCTGGGTCCTAGTGGTGGTGCCCCTCTCTCTCCCCTCTCCCCCTCCCCCCCAATCTGGCACCTGAGATGGCCGCCTTAGTTCGCCTCATGGTAAGGCCAGCCCTGACAGTACCTCGCACCAATTGGGCGTGATGTTAGGGGCAACTGTATCTGGTTAAAACTGGCTTAAGCTGGGCCATCATGAACTCCCTTTCTGTCATATACAAGAATTGTGCAGGCACTTCTGTACTGGGGGCAGGATCAAACCCAAAATCTTATTTTGCTCTTTGTTTGCTCACCATAACTTTACCAAGCAGAATTGATCCTTTATTACGTCTCTGAAAATATTTAATGCGAGGGCAGTAGAGTAGAGATCTGACAGGAGTGGACTGAAACTTTTTATTCTTTGGTCATATAGAATAAATGATGCAAATGTAATTACCTAGAACCTAAAAAGATTGAACAATCCCATTAAAGGAAAAAGTTTTAAATTTCTTATGCAAGGCTGATTGCAGAATGGCTCTCCTGGAAGAAATCCATTTATCAGAAATGAGCATAAGAAAAAATGGCAACATGAGTAAACCAGTAAAATCCAGTATTTTCCCTACATAAATGCAGTACCTTATTCAGAATAACTAGTGGCATAAGTATTATGCCACTATACTTTTTGATATAGCTTTTAATCTTCTTCCACTTACTAGGTTTAGCTAGATGCAATATTAGAATCATCACAGAATCATAAAAATGCAAGGCTGGAAGGGACCTTGGAGGTCACCTAATTCAGTGGTTCCCAAACAGCAGTTTGGGGCCCCCTGGGAGGACGCAGACAGGTTTCAGGTGGTCTGCCAAGCATGGCCGGTGTTAGACTCACTAGTGCCCAGGGCAGAAAGTCAAAGCTTCGCTGCATGGGACTGCAGCCCGGGGTTCTGAGCCCCACTACCTGGGGCTGAAGCCAAAGCCTGAGCAACTTAGCTTTGTGGTTCCCCCTTTTGGCATGGGGCCCCAGGCAATTGCCCTACTTGCTACCCCTTAATGCCGGCTCTAGCTCTTAAATGCAGAAAAACAGTTGTGGCACAGCTGGGCCATGGAGTTTTTATAGCATGTGGCGGGGGGGAAGGAGATCAGAAAGAAAAGAAGTTGAGAACCCCTGACCTAGTTCATAACCCACCACTGAGGCAGGACCAAGCAAACCTAGACCATTCCTGATGGGTTTGTTTAACTTTTTCTTTAAAAAATGCCAACAATGGCGATTCCACAATCCCCCTTGGTTCTTGCTCTTCTACTAATAACTATCATTATCGTTTATTTTTTCCCTAATATCTAACCTAAATCTTCCTTGCTGCATGATTACTTCTTATCCTACCTTCAGTGAACACAGAAAACAATTGATAAGTGCCCTCTTTATAACAATCTTTAACATATTTGAAGACTGTTATCAGGTCCATCTTGTCTTCTCTAATACTAAATATGCCCAGTTTTTAACCTTCCTAATAGATCAAGTTTTCTAAACCTTTTATCATTTTCGTTGCTCTCTTCTGGACTCTCTCCAATTTGTTCACATCTATCTTGAAGTGTGGTACCCAGAACTAGATACAATACAGTATTCCAACTGAGGCCTCAACTGTGTCAAGTAGAAAGGGATAATTACCTCCTGTGTCTGTCTTAGGATACTCATAGTATGCCCCAGAATGGTGGGTTTTTTTTGTTTTGTTTTTGTTTGTTTTGCAACTGCATCACATTGACTCATATTTCAATTTGTGATCCACTATAATCCCCAGATCTCTTAAGCAGTATAACTGCTATAAGCAGTTATTTCCCATTTTGTACTAGTACATTTGGTTTTTTCCTTCATAAATGTATTTTTGCACTTGTCTATATTCAATTTCATCTTGTTGATTTCAGATCAATTCCCCAATTAACAGACATTTTGAATTCTAATCCTATTCTCCAAAATGCTTTCAACCCCTTCCTAGCTTGATGTCCTCTGCAGACTTCATAAGCATACTCTCCACTCCATTATCCAAGTCATTCATGAAAATATTGAATTACACTGCACCCAGGATAGAGACCCCTGTGGAATCCCACTAAATACATCCTACCCACTTGACAGCAAACCACTGGTAACTACTCCGAGTATAGTTTTTCATCTGATTGTGTGCTGACATTACAGTAATTTTTGTCTAGACCACTTTTTCCCTATTTTATAAGAATGTCATGTAGGACTGCTAAAAGCCTCACTATGTTTTTAAATCTTAGATCTTTTTTGTGAATCTGTTAAATTCATTAGCTTATTTCTGTTTAAAATTGACCCACAAGTAGACTTCTAACAATATTATGGATGAAAGTTGTCAGTCAAATGTATTTTTATCAGTAGATTTTTTTTTCTGCAATTATTGGTATGAAAAACTAGCAAGACAGATCCTCAGCTTGTGTAAATTGTTAAAGGTCTATTGACTCTAGATTGGCCACCCTTAATTGTATTTTTAGGCTTCGTATCCCAAAATAGTGTGTGTTAGGTGCCCAATTCATAGTGAAAGTATGCTCCCTTAAGGCCTCTGAAAATCTCACCCTAAAACTGTCTAGGAATGGTCCCCAATCTTCAAGCCAATGTCTAATTTTAAATAAACTGATTAATAGTTGCTAGGTATTTTTATTACAGTTTGAGAGGCAAGGTGGGTGAGGTGATACCTTTTATTGGACCAATTTCTGCTGACAGAGACAAGCTTTCGAGCCACACAGAGCTCTTCAGGTCTGGGACAGGAACTCCCAACATCACAGCAAAATGCTGTGGGAACACACTGTTTAGCACAATTGCTGTCTCTCTCACCAACAGAAGTCGGTCCAATAAAAGATATTATCTTGTCCACATTGATTCTAATATTCTGGGACCAACATAGCTACAACTACAGTGCACATAGTAACTATTAATGAATAAGCACATAGTCATATTGTTACCAAAGGTACAATGTTCTGAAGCCTGTTAGTGCTGCTATTTTTAATGCTTTGACACCATTTTCATTATAAACCTTGTCTATAAATCAGAAACAATAAGGTAGCTTTTGGTTCTAGTTTTGGAAAGTGTATTTTTCAACTGATAAGAAAGCATTTAAAAAGAAGAATGCTGATCTTGCAGATGTTGCCTCTTAACCAGTAAAGCAGGCCTGCACAACATACGGCCTGCGGGGGGGTGAGTAGGTGGGCTCACTGTGCGGCCCGCATGGGGTGAGTAAGCAAGTCAACGGCTGGCTGGCGGGTGGGCGGGGTGGTGAAGGGGCCAGTGTCAGGCTGGACTCTGGAGAGTGAGGGTGAGCCAGTGGCAGGAGGCGGGGGCAGCGGCAGAAGGTAAGAGGCCAGTGAGCTGGCGGTGGGGGAGGAGGGCTGAGGAGGCGAGCGGAGGGGCGGGTGAGCCGGAGGGGGGGGGGAGGGGAAGGGGCTGAGGAGGCGAGTGGGTGGGGGGAGGCAGTGGTTGGAGGGCAATTAGGAGAGGGAAATGGCAGAATGCCACTGACGGTCCCAAATGTTCAAGTAACTGCCCCAGGGTGGTAAAGAAAACTGGGTCATTAAGGCTTGACAGTGTCTGGGGGGAATCACTGCTAATTCCAGGACCAGACAGGCTGCTGTGTTTGGATCAGGGGTTCATATGGCTGTCGTCACTGCAGGAACTGCTTCCATGGAAAAGCCACGTTAGGAGGACCCTTAAATGTATATTTAGCTTCTTTCTATCTCGCAGTCAGAAGAAGCTGGCCCCATGAGCACACACCTAGCTCTCTGGACTCACTCCCACCACACTTTGGGAACCTGTGCAGCTGAGTCTGTCTCCAGCAGTGCAAAGGCAAAGTGAGCGGCGAACAGCAGAGGCTAACAGAGGGAGTTTGCCTGGGAGCTGTCCGAGAGGAGGTACGCTAAGTGCTGCATTAGGGGGGCTGTGTTGGTGAGTATCTGAGTGTCTGTTGCTGGGACAGTTTGTCAGTTTGACCGTGTGCTTGATTGCTTGCTTGTTTGTTTGAAAAGTGTGAATTGGGAGTGCTTTGTTCCAGGTAGGCCTTGAGTGGGCCTGACTGGTATATAAGGGCAATCAGCAGCGAACCAGCTGAGCGGCGAACAGCAGAGGCTAACAGAGGGAGTTTGCCTGGGGAGAGCACACTGAGGCTTTCATCTGTGGGTTTCTCTGAGTAGTTACTGCAACAGCTGAGGAAGCTCTTAAGAGGAAGGTGATATGGAAAGTGAGCGATCAGCTGTTGTAACCTGCACAGGTTGTGCCATGTTTGTCTTTCTTCCACAGGACAGAAGCGACTGTCTGTACAAAGTGCAAGCTGGTCTCCGTATTTGGAAGAGAAGGTTCGAGGTCTGGAGAAACGAGTATCGACTCTGTGTTGCATAAGGGAAAATGAAGATTTCCTGGACAGACGTCAGGAGATGCTTCTATGGCCACAATGTTCTGAAGATTCAGAGCAGGCGCAGCAGGGACAGAAGGATGGTGAAGAAGTTTGGCAGCATATGACCTCCAGAAGGAGAAAGAGGAGCGTCCATGTACAAGCAATGGAGATACAGGTGAGCAATCGTTTCCATGTTCTCTCTACAGGTACTAATGCGGAGAGTGGACTAGATGACACATCTGAAGGAAGGGAGCAGAAGGAGACTCCACCGATTGGAAGGCAAAAGATGCACTGTCCTAGGGATGAGGGTTCCACAACCACCACTCCCAAGAGGAGGAGGAGGGTGGTGGTGGTCGGGGACTCCCTCCTCAGGGGGACTGAGTCATCTATCTGCCGCCCCGACCGGGAAAACTGAGAGGTCTGCTGCTTGCCAGGAGCTAGGATACATGATGTGACGGAGAGACTGCCGAGACTCATCAAGCCCTCAGATCGCTACCCCTTCCTGCTTCTTTATGTGGGAACCAATGATACTGCCAAGAATGACCTTGAGTGGATCACTGCAGACTACGTGGCTCTGGGAAGAAGGATAAAGGAGTTTGAGGCGCAAGTGGTGTTCTCATCCATCCTCCCTGTGCAAGGAAAAGGCCTGGGTAGAGACCATCGAATCGTGGAAGTCAACGAATGGCTACGCAGGTGGTGTCGGAGAGAAGACTTTGGATTCTTCGACCATGGGATGGTGTTCCAAGAAGGAGTGCTAGGCAGAGACGGGCTCCACCTAATGAAGAGAGGGAAGAGCATCTTCGCAAGCAGGCTGGCTAACCTAGTGAGGAGGGCTTTAAACTAGGTTCACTGGGGGAAGGAGACCAAAGCCCTGAGGTAAGTGGGGAAATGGGATCCTGGGAGGAAGCAAGAGCAGGAGAACGCAAGAGGGGACGACTCCTGTCTCATACTGAGAAAGAGGGACGATCGATGAGTTATCTTAAGTGCCTATACACAAATGCAAGAAGCCTGGGAAACAAGCAGGAAGAACTGGAAGTCCTGGCACAGTCAGGGAACTATGATGCGATTGGAATAACAGAAACTTGGTGGGATAACTTACATGACTGGAGTACTGTCATGGATGGATATAAACTGTTCAGGAAGGACAGGCAGGGCAGAAAAGGTCGGGGAGTTGATTGTATGTAAGAGAGGAGTATGACTGCTCAGAGCTCTGGTATGAAACTGCAGAAAAACCTGAGAGTCTCTGGATAAAGTTGTGAAGTGTGAGCAACAAGGGTGATGTCATGATCGGAGTCTGCTATAGACCACCAGACCAGGGGGATGAGGTGGATGAGGCGTTCTTCCGGCAACTAACAGAAGTTGCTAGATCGCAGGCCCTGGTTCTCATGGGAGACTTTAATCACCCTGATATCTGCTGGGAGAGCAATACAGCAGTTCCCAGAAAATCCAGGAAGTTTTTGGAAAGTGTAGGGGACAATTTCCTGGTGCAAGTGCTGGAGGAACCAACTAGGGGCAGAGCTTTTCTTGACCTGCTGCTCACAAACAGGGAAGAATTAGTAGGGAAAGCAAAAGTGGATGGGAACCTGGGAGGCAGTGACCATGAGATGGTCGAGTTCAGGATCCTGACACAAGGAAGAAAGGAGAGCAGCAGAATACGGACCCTGGACTTCAGAAAAGCAGACTTTGATTCCCTCAGGGAACTGATGGGCAGGATCCCCTGGGAGAATAACATGAGGGGGAAAGGAGTCCAGGAGAGATGGCTGTATTTTAAAGAATCCTTATTGAGGTTGCAGGAAAAAAACATCCCGACGTGTAGAAAGAATATTAAATATGGCAGGCAACCAGCTTGGCTTAACAGTGAAATCCTTGCTGACCTTAAACGCAAAAAAGAAGCTTACAAGAAGTGGAAGATTGGACAAATGACCAGGGAGGAGTATAAAAATATCACTCAGGCAGTGAAACTGGGAAGGCCAAATCGCACTTGGAGTTGCAGCTAGCAAGAGATGTTAAGAGTAACAAGAAGGGTTTCTTCGGGTATGTTAGCAACAAGAAGAAAGTCAAGGAAAGTGTGGGCCCCTTACTGAATGAGGGAGACAACCTAGTGACAGAGGATGTGGAAAAAGCTAATGTACTCAATGCTTTTTTTGCCTCTGTCTTCACAAACAAGGTCAGCTCCCAGGCTGCTGGACTGGGCAGCACAGTATGGGGAGGAGGTGACCAGCCCTCCGTGGAGAAAGAAGTGGTTCGGGACTATTTAGAAAAACTGGATGAGCACAAATCCATGGGGCCGGATGCGCTGCATCCGAGGGTGCTAAAGGAGTTGGCGGATGTGATTGCAGACCCATTGGCCATCATCATTGAAGACTCATGGCTATCGGGGGAGGTCCCAGATGACTGGAAAAAGGCTAATGTAGTGCCCATCTTTAAAAAAGGGAAGAAGGAGGATCCAGGGAACTACAGGCTAGTCAGCCTCACCTCAGTCCCTGGCAAAATCATGGAGCAGGTCCACAAGGAATCAATTATGAAACACTTAGAGGAGAGGAAAGTGATCAGGAACAGTCAGCATGGATTCACCAAGGGTAAGTCGTGCCTGACTAAACTAATTGCCTTCTATGAGGAGATAACTGGCTCTGTGGATGAGGGGAAAGCAGTGGATGTGTTATTCCTTGACTTTAGCAAAGCTTTTGATATGGTCTCCCACAATATTCTTGCCGCCAAGTTAAAGAAGTATGGGCTGGATGAATGGACTGTAAGGTGGATATAAAGCTGGCTAGATCGTTGGGCTCAACGGGTAGTGATCAATGGCTTCATGTCTAGTTGGCAGCTGGTTTCAAGCGGAGTGCCCCAAGGGTTGGTCCTGGGGCTGGCTTTGTTTAATATCTTTATTAATGATCTGGAGGATGGTGTGGACTGCACTCTCAGCAAGTTTGCAGATTACACTAAACTGGGGGCGTGGTAGATACGCTGGAGGGTAGGGATCAGATACAGAGAGACGTAGACAAATTAGAGGATTGGGCCAAAAGAAACCTGATGAGGTTCAACAAGGACAAGTGCAGAGTCCTGCACTTAGGCCGAAAGAATCCTATGCACTGCTACAGACTAGGGACCGAATGGCTAGGTAGCAGTTCTGCAGAAAAGGACCTAGGGGTCACAGTGGATGAGAAGCTGGATATGAGTCAACAGTGTGCTCTTGTTGCCAAGAAGGCTAATGGCATTTTGGGCTGTATAAGTAGGGGCATTGTCAGCAGATCGAGGGACATGATCATTCCCCTTTATGCGACATTGGTGAGGCCTCATCTGGAGTACTGTGTCCAGTTTTGGGCCCCACACTACAAGAAGGATGTGGAAATATTGGAAAGAGTCCAGTGGAGGGCAACAAAAATGATTAGGGGTCTGGAGCACATGACTTATGAGGAGAGGCTGAGGGAACTGGGATTGTTTAGTCTCCAGAAGAGAAGAATGAGGGGGTATTTGATAGCTGCTTTCAACTACCTGAAGGGGGGTTCCAAAGAGGATGGAGCTCGGCTGTTCTCAGTGGTGGCAGATGACAGAACAAGGAGCAATGGTCTGAAGTTGGAGTGGGGGAGGTCTAGGTTGGATATTAGGAAACACTATTTCACTAGGAGGGTGGTGAAGCACTGGAATGCTTTACCTAGGGAGGTGGTGGAATCTCCTTCCTTAGAGGTTTTTAAGGCCTGGCTTGACAAAGCCCTGGCTGGGATGATTTAGTTTGAATTGGTCCTGCTTTGAGAAGGGGGTTGGACTAGATGACCTCCTGAGGTCCCTTCCAACCCTGATATTCTATGAGGACAGGATCAAATCAAATATCCATCCCCTCATTAGAGAAGAGAGAATTATGACATACTACACATAAATCCGAACCACTTCGTTAGCTGAAGAGTTAAGCTGTAAATTTTAGAAGACTCCAGTTAGCCCATCAACAAATCTCACTTACAAATACTCGACAACTTCCCTAAAAACCTAAAGGCAGGACAGTCTAGAAATGAACAGTTCAGCTTAGGCTGCGTTTAACTAACTTCCACATTTGTGTAGAGTTGAATTTCTTCATAGATTTTTGTTAAAGCAGTTACAGGGATTGCTGTCCAGAATATGCCCGTAGCTATGCGCTAATGTCAATGTTTACCCCTTAAACTTCTCCAGTGACGCTGGTCATTCGCTTAGCTTTTGCCCCCTTTGGAGTCACATTGGGTGTCCCATTCTATTTTAATAGGGTTTGTGTCTAAACACTGGTCAAATCAACACATTGTGTATTGCAACATGAGTAGTAGAGGATAGAAAATGATTTATAGTCCATTCTGGTGGTTTTGTTTGTTAAGTAAATGAACTTGTTGAAGAACTTAATCTTAAAAATGCTGCTGTTAGGCAAGTACAGCTAGGGTTTTCAAAAGATCCTAAGGGAGTTAAGCACCAATTTGTTGCATTTCAGTAGGAGCTGAGCTCCTAACTCCTTTAGGTTCCTTTGAAAATCTCAACTTGAATAACTAAACTTGGAGGATTGTCCTAGTGCTGACATAACTGTCAATAGTAGGGAAGCTCATTTCTTTAGTAAATGAAGAGCTTTGTGGGAGGAAGGACGGCAATTAATGCGATGTGAAATTAATAGAGATGTATCCTTAATCCATACTGACATTCAAGTTTGCATTATCTGTGGAGACAACTATTCTATTGGAGTTGCTGATGGTTTGGAATGTTAGCATTGCCCTGGTCTGACACTTTCTCAAAACTAGAGATGAGGCCAAGCTATCCATCTTGGATCTGGATCCAAACTTCATCAGCATTCAGTGCCTCTGAATGTCGACAGTTCTGTTTCAGCCCATCTCTGCCCACCACTACAGCAAATGGCATGGTAAAAAATTAGAAAGAAAGAAAAAAAATAGAGAATAAATCTGTTCCATCTTGTTCTGCATCTACTCTGTTCTGCTTTTTGGTAATTTATTGATCTGTTAGTCTGACCATGCAAATTAATTTTTGCTATCAGAAGCTCCTGCCCTCTAGGAAACATGCTTACTAGCCAATAGTAATCATCTCTCTCAATATTTGGAATATATGGCATATGTGAAGTGATGGCTCTGACCTTCTGTGACTGCACATTCATTAGTGGTTCATTACATTGTGCCTTGTACTTACTGCAAATATCAGAAAAGATCAGTGTTGGTGCTTAAGAAATCTGTATAATTAGCAGTGGTTTCATTCATTTCAGACATTCAGCACAGACTGTTGCAGAGGCAAGTAAGCCCTGAAGGGGTGTGTTACTAAAATACTAATATCAAATGAGAAAAAATTAGCAAGATGCATATTGCCAAGTCAAACTTGACATTCAGCTATTGACCTAAAATGGGAAGAATAAATACTGGAAAATTAAAAGTTGGTTTTAATAATTAATCCATGGAGTGTCCAGGATGGGCAGCAAACATCTAGTAAAGGGGTGCGGATAATTTCAGAGAATGATACTAGAGGAATTGCTATATTAGAACAACCTGATGGCACATCTAGCCCAATATTCTGTCTCCTACAGGGACAGATCTTGTGTACTTCAGATGAAGCACTCTAATCTACAAAATGTACCTAGTAATACAGAACTATATCATAAGATGACATTTTTTCCAGATGCTAGCTGGTTAGTTTGCCATGAAGTATAAGAATTGCTAGCCTTAATCATATAGGTTTGACTGTTTTATACTTTATAATATATTTAATCAGATAGTATTGTAAATTTAAATTATTAATTTAGTGAAAATAGGATAATTGCTAAGGTATGGCCCCTATGAATAGGTATGTGGCACTCAAGGGGGTTAAAATATGGAAACATGAATTCTGGATTTATCTAGGTTAATAACTGCTATTACAGTATAGCTTATACTAAGCATTTAATTATTTCTAAAAAGTATTATCTGATGGACAGCCACTGACCATTCAAAGAACCTCCTTTAACAAATGGAAATTATTACAGAAGCTAGCCTAGGAGAGGGTTTGAAAACTTCTTGATTTCTTTTGGATATGATGAATAATAATTTAGAAACTGATCAGTGGCCATTCTACCTCTGTGGCCTTCCATGGCTCAGTGCATGTACAGCTGAATAACAATATTTTCTGCTATGTTCAAAGGACTATATAAAAATTCTCAACACTTAAAGTGAGCTAGAAAAGATTATCTTTTCATCAAGGTCTGGTAACTTTGACTCCAGTGTATACAATCACATATCCCCCAACTCACTAAATCCGCTATCTGCTCACATTCCTTTCCAGTGGACAAAAGCATGGCAAGCTTCTTCACACAGCAACATTAACATGCCTCCACTTTGTTCTGGAGGGACCATCTCTAGGAGCGGAGTAAAGTTACTCTGAGATTCCTTGGTCTCTAAGTTGCAGCTGTCATTCAGGATGCAGATTGATGCCAATTTAATGAAGTAAGAATTGAAACAAAACAACACAGGCCACTGATGAGTGGCTTCGGACAGTCACAATGTTTGGTCATTACTGATTTAGACTGAATTTGAACTAATGATGGCTAATTTTCATCATTAGACTCTAGTGATCATAGAGGACTCTGAGGCTTACGGACAGTGGGGACCGGTGACCATTTTACAAAGAACTCCTATTGAAACAGTTAAAAATTCAACCTGGTCAAAGTGTAAGCATTTAAAAAGTAGCATGTCAGGGAGCACTCTAATTTTGCCAGTCAGGGACTGGAACAATTTTGGTTATTTCTGGGTCTGGTGGGCAGGCAGTCTAGATGTTCACTTAATTCTCTGTTTGTTTGTTTTTAATTTACTTTTATGGAGTCAATTTTATGTATCTAATGAATAAAGGATAAGTTCCCTCGGGTGGTAAAGAAGGTTGACCTGGGTTAAAACACTGGATTGGGCTTAATAGACGTAGATTCAATTCCCGACTCTTCCACAGACTTCCTGCTTGACCTTGGGCAAGTTACTTAATATCTCAGTGTCTCGTTTTTTTCTGTCAAGTACATTAATACTTCTGTACCTCACAGGGGAAATGGGAGGCTAAAGGCATTGTCTGTAAGGTGCTTATACTACCTACAAGCCTCTAAGTATCTGCACAGGACTGCTGTCCTTTAATGACTCTCACTAGTTTACATTCCAGCCTTTGTTTTCTGTCAATAACAATTGGCCTACTGCTTCATTTAAACTTGTTGTGTACTTTACTTCTGTTATAATTCAGATAAAAGCCTAGTAAAAGATAGAGGTCCATTGAGTCCATCCAACTGATTATCTCTAAATCAAGAACTGTAAGCCATTTAGGTCAGAAAGCATGGTTCCTGAAACATTTATAATGTGACACGTGCATTCTGACCTAGTTTGAGAACACAAGGACTAAAAAGGAATATGGGCTTCAGTATCAGTCAAATGGAAAATAACTGAAAGTGTACTTCAGTATGAGAACACAATGAAAGGGTTTTACACTAAATGCCTCCTTTAATCAAAAGTTAAAGTAAAATGAAACTTAGAATCACTGTTTTCTTCACATGCGTTCTTTACTACTCATCCTAAAATTAGAAAAATATAAAACTGCATTCCGTGTTGTTTTTATTTATTATACTTCCTCCTAAGGGTGTCTTTAGCAGGGGTTCATGGGTTCAATAGCACCCACAGAAATCATTAAAGCAAGAGTGAAAATACATAATTCATGAGGGAGGTGAGACACTGTCTCCATTGCATGAGAAACCATGCATGGCTTCAGAGCTGGGCCCTCTGTCACACTGGCCCTGCTCCTGGCCACGTCACTGCACGATGAGATCACAGCTGTGCATGTTTACAGATGCCTGAAGGGCAAAATCTGTGAGGGGGAGGAACAACTGCTGCCTCTCCATGTCCTGATCTCCAGGAAACAGGAATATAGATATGGGGTGCTGGGCTCATGGCCACCATGAGTGACCAGGACCTGTCGCAGGATGGCTGCATGGAATGGAGCATGCCCTGAGATGAGGCTAGGCTGAGGCCCGGAACTCCCTTGACCCCCTCCCCTCCATGCTATCTTTGTATCATGTGTGACAGGTTGGATTGCAGAAACCCCCTTGGGGCTGCCAACTGATATGCTAAGACTACTTCTGCCCCTGCTTTCCCTGCCAGCTTGGGACTCCAGCACCCTGTCTTGTTGAGCCAGACATGCCAGTCTGCTCCAACACAGACCCAGGGTCTGAACCATGTCCCCTAACAGCTGTAGGCTTAAACTGAAAGCAGCTTAAGAAGTGCTCCTGTCTTTAACACTCAGATGCCCAACTCCCAATGGGGTCTAAACCCCAAATAAATCCATTTTACCTTGTATAAAGTTTATACAGGGTAAACTCATAAATTGTTCACCCTCTATAACACTGCTAAAGAGATATGCACAGCTGTTTGTCTCTCCCTCCCCCCCCCCAAGGTATTAATACATGCTCTGGGTTAATTAATAAGTAAAAAGTGATTTTATTAAATACAAAAAGAAGGATTTAAGTGGTTCCAAGTAGTAACAGACAGAACGAAGTGAATTACCAAGCAAAATAAAATAAAACATGCAAGTCTAAGACTAGTACAGTAATAAAAATGAATACCGAAAATCTCACCCTCAGAGATGTTTTAATAAGTTTTTCACAGACTGGACACCGTCCTAGTCTGGGCACAATCCTTTCCCCTGGTATAGCCCTTGTTCCAGCTCAGTTGGTAGCTAGGGGATTTTTCATGATGGCCGCCTTCTTTGTTCTGTTCCACCCACTTATATATTTTTGCATAAGGTGGGAATCCTTTGTGTCTCTCTGGGTTTCCATCCCTCCTTCTAGATGGAAAAACACCAGGTTAAAGATAGATTCCAGTGTAGGTGACATGATCACATGTCACCATAAGACTTCATTACTCACTTGCCAGCACATAGGTATACAGGAAGACTTATAAGTAAAACAGAGCCATCTGTAGTCAATTGTCCTGGTTAATGGGAGCCATCAAGATTCCAAACCACCATTAATGGCTCACTTTGTATAATTACAATAGGCCCTCAGTTATATTTCATTTTTCTAGTTTCAAGTACAAGAATGATACATTCATATAAATAGGATGAACACATTCAGTAGATTATCAGCTTTGTAATGATACCTTACAAGAGACCTTTTGCATGAAGCATATTCCAGTTACATTATATTCACACTGATTAGCATATTTTCATAAAATCATATAGTGTGACATCACGCCATGCTCTTAAATTTTTTCATACTGTAATTACAGTACAGTTTAGTGTAACTAATTTAATGGGACACTCATTGAATTGAGTAGCTACATCTGCCACTGCTTCCTACCTTTGGTATTTTGCTCAGCAGAAAAACTACCAGTGCACTATCAGTCTTAGATGTATATTAATTACTGTGGGTTAGATATTTTGGAGGGAGAAAAAACAAGCTAGAACCTCATGCCCAAGCACCAAACCAACCTAAGTCCAATTTTTCCATACTCATCTCATGTTACAGTCAAGCTAACCAAAAGAAGCAGTGTACATAACATAAGAACAGCCGTACTGGGTCAGACCAAAGGTCCATCCAGCCCAGTATCCTGTCTACCAACAGTGGCCAATGCCAGGTGCCCCAAAGAGAGTGAACCTAACAGGTAATGATCAAGTGATCTCTCTCCAGCCATCCATCTCCACCCTCTGACAAACAGAGTCTAGGGACACCATTCCTTACCCATCCTGGCTAGTAGCCAATGGACTTAACCTCCATGAATTTATCCAGTTCTCTTTTAAACACTGTTATAGTCCTAGCCTTCACAACCTCCTCAGGCAAGGAGTTCCACAAGTTGACTGTGCGCTGTGTGAAGAAGAACTTTCTTTTATTTGTTTTAAACCTGCTGTGGTCAAAGTGTGGTCTGGTGATAGCTGGGAGACTGAGTCAGGACCAAAAAATCTACATGTGCTGTGACAATGGGCCTCTCTGGGCTATATTTCTCTTCCTTGTAATAGTGGGATAACAATGCTTACCCATCTTGGACCACTTTGAGATCCTCAAATGGCAGGCACTTTACAAGTACAAATTTTCTACCCACACCCACAAACAGGCATCCCTCATTTATGTTAAGGTATCTGAAGGACAGGCAGTTTGCATCTGGCTGACTAGCATTATTAAAATTTTCATGCTTTGGAGTTTCCTTTGCGGGTCAAATGCATGCCATGCATTTTGCAGTGTGTCTGACCCAGGGAAGCACCAGGTCACATGCATTATGAAAAGTATCAACTGGTTGAGCAGCGATTGCATGACCTGCTTAGACCCACAATGAGACTTACAAAATATCAGCTGCACACTACTAGGTATCTGAAGGCTATCAGGGATCTCCTTTCTGTGCTCAAGTCCCAGTGTAATTCTTACCATTTTGGGGAGTCTTGCAAGAGAGAGGATGAGTAGTTGGTTTGTTGTTGTTTGTGTTCAACACTACAATACAGGAGTCTCTGGTCAATTTTTAGTTCCAGTTACAGCTCACCAGGTATGAACAAATTGAGACCTTACCCTCTTGTCACTAAAGAAACCTGAGTTAGTATTCAAGTTAGTTAGTGAGTTAGTATAGCCTCCTTGAGACTTTTATCTATCAGTAATTCAAAAACAACAATATAAATCACAGCCTGAGGTTCCTACAAGAATTAAGCTATTCCTAGTGTGGCCCTTTGGGACTCCCTCTGTCTCAACAACCTAACTCCCTTTTTCTAGAGAGCCATTCCTATCTCCCTTATATCAGAGGTGGTACGAATGAGTCAGTAGGACTTCATCAGTTTTATGTGAGGTTCTAGCATCTGCTGACAGAGTATGTCAACAAAGCGTTACTGCTAGAGCTGCCAAAAAAAAAAATTGGTGAACAATTCATTTGCCAAAAAATGTGGCTTTGGTCAACCCAAATCTATTCGTCACGTTTGCCAAATAGAATATTTTGATTTTAGTTTTGTTTAATTTTCTAATTTTGTCCCTTCTTCTACAAGCATGTAGGGAAGAAAATTAGAAAATGAGATTAAACTAGCTAGACATAAAGAGTAACAAAAAACATTCTACAAATACATTAGAAGCAAGAGGAAGACCCAGGATAGGATAGACCCATTACTCAATGGGGTGGGGGAAAGACAATCACAGAAAATGTGGAAGTGATGGAAGTGCTAAATGCATTTTTGTGTGTGTAAGTTTTCACCATTTGGATGTCTAATATAGTGAATGCCAGTGAAAATGAGGTAGGATCTGAGGTTAAAATAAGGAAAGAACAAGTTAAAATTCACTAAAACAAGTTAGGTGTCTTCAAGTCAGTAGGGCCAAATGAAATACATCCCAATTTGAGGAGCTGACTGAAGAGATATCTGAGCCATTAGCAATTATCTTTGAAAACTCATGGGAGATGGGCGAGATTCCAGAGGACTGCAAGAAGGCAAAGGTAATGCTGATCTATTAAAAGGGGAATAAAGACAACCTGGGGAATTACAATAAGTCATTTTAATTTCAGTACCTAGAAAGATAATAGCACAAATAATCAGGCAATCAATTTGCAAACACCTAGAATATAATGTGATAAGTAACTGTCAACATGAATTTCTCAAAAACAAATCATGTCAAACAAACCTAATAGCTTTCTTCTGACATGGTACAAGCCTTGTGGATAGAGGAGAAGCAGTAGATGTGGTAGTATCAAAAAGCCCTACAACATTCAAGATATGTCTTACATGACCTCAGAAACAAATGAGGGAAATATAGCCTAGGTGGAGCTTCTATAAGATGGGTGCATAATTGGTTGGAAAACTATTCCTAGAGAAGCGTTATCAGTGATTCATTGTCAAGCTGGAAGGGCATAACGAGTGGGGTCCTGCAAGAATCAGTCCTGGGTCCGGTTCTGTTCAATATCTTCATCAATGATTTAGATAATGGCAGAGAGAGTAGAGTAGACTCTCAAAGTTGCAAATGCCCCAGCAATAAAGTCTGTTCGTAACTCTGAACAAAAGTATATGGTAGTTCTTTCAAAAGTTTACAACTGAACATTGACTTAATGCAGTTTTGAAACTTTACTATGCAGAAAAAATGCTGCTTTCCCTTTATTTTTTTAGTAGGTTACATTTAATACAGTACAGTATTGTAATTGCTTTGTTTTTTGGTTTGTTGGTTTTTGTCTCTGCTGCTGCCTGATAGTGTACTTCTGGTTCCAAATGAGGTGTGTGGTGGACTAGTCAATTTGTAACTCTGGTGTTTGTAACTCTGAGGTTCTACTGTATAAAGTTTACAGATGATACAAAGCTTAGAGGGGTTGCAAGTGGTTTGGAGGACAGGATTAAAATTCAAAATGATCTGGAGAAACGGTCTGAAGTATAGGATGAAATTCAATAAGGACAAATGCAAAGTACTCCGCTTAAGAAAGACCAGTCAATAGCGCACGCACACACAAAATGGGAAATGACTGCCTAGGAAGGAGTACTGTGGAAAGGGATCTGGGGGTTATACTTATCACAAGCTAACTATGAGACAACAGTGTAATACTGTTGCAAAAAAAGAAAACTTCATTTTGGGGTGGATTAGCATGAGTATTGTAAGCAAAACATGAGAAGAAATTCTTCCAGTCTACTTCACACTGGTAAGGCCTGAACTGTAGTATTGTGTCCAGTTCTGGCTGTCACATTTCATGAAAGATGTGGACAAATTGGAGAAAGTCCAGAGGAGAGCTAAAAAAAATACTAAAGGTCTAGAAAGCATGCCCTATGAGGGAAAAATTGGTCTAAAAATTGTTTAGTCTGGAGAAAAGAAGACTTGGTGGAAGGGAGGGGGCACATAGCAGCTTTCAAGTACATAAAAGGTTGTTACAAGAAGGAAAGTGGAAAAAATGTTCTCCTTAACCTCTGAGGATAGGACAAGAAGCAATGGGCTTAAGTTGCAGCAATGGAGGCTCAGGTTGGACATTAGGAAATACTTCTTAACTCTCAGGATAGTTAAACACTAGAACAAATTGCCTAGGGAAGTTGTGGAATCTCTGTCATTTGAAGATTTATAAGAACAGATTAGACAAACCTGTCAAGAATGGTCTAGTTATTACATAGTCCTGTCTTTAGTGCAGGGGCCTTGACTAGATGACCTATTGACATCCCTTCCTGTCCTAGACTTCATTGAGTCTATGATTCTGGAAATGCTGAAAGAAAACACTGTCTTGAACTACTTCAAAAAATGTCATGTAAATGTTGGGCAGTTTGACAAAAGTGGAGGACTAGATTCACAAAAACAAGTATGGGGTCTGGGGTGGCGTGAAAATAGTAGGCAGCCTTCCTTATAACATTTAACCCAGTGGTTAGGGCACTCACCTGGAATATGGGAGACTCCACCGTGCTCAATGTGCAGAAAGGACTTGAACTTGGGTCTTGCACACAACAGGACACCACCATAGCCACTGGACTATGGACTATTCTGGGGTGCAGCTTTCTCATTCTCCTGTTGAAGCTCTTCCACTTTTTATAAATAAGTAATAGTTTGAGCAAGGACTTGAATTTGGTTCCTCCATAGCCTCAGTGCTCTAACCACCAGGCTAGAGTCTCTCACTTTTCCCGTGGCCCTATGACTATTCATTGTCATTTGTAGTTGCAATTCATATTTATTCTTAATGTTGACCTGTGCATACTGTTGCTGCAGCTGTTGTTCCACCATCCATTTGAGGACTTCCAGCATTTTCTCTTTTGTGGGATGAGCTGAGTCCCTACTTCATTCCCAATAAACCATACAGTCCTGAGTTAGGGTGGATCAGTAGAAGAGCCTACTACCTGTTGCATCAGGTTTGGAGTGATATGGAACACTTGGTGAAGGCAGAAGAGATCACTGAAGTGGTAATTGATAGGTCAATTGAGATTAGCCAGCAAGCTGTTTTTATGGTGACTCTCAAAACTCAGTACAAACATTTGGGGAGCGTGGTATTGTACCCAACCTCTGTCTATAATCCTAGAGTAACTATAAACTGTTAAGCTGGCTTGCAAATCTTGTGACTGCCTCTCATGCTGGTGTTCTGAACACCCAATTCTGTTCCCATTGGAAATTAACAACAAAACGTCCAGGATCAAGCCTCAGGCCAGGCCATGCCCTTAGGCCCTGTACCTACAATAATCTCTGCATGGAAAGCCCAGTGCCTGGTGGGGTTTTGGGTAGGCAGAGGGTTCTACCAGCATGGAGCTCTTTGCAAGATTGAAAGCTTAGTTATTTATGTGTATTATTGTAGCATCTTGGAGCCTGAGTCATGGATAGAGTTCATTTGTCAATAAGGAATCAGATTTTCTGAAGTCTAAATTGGAACTAAAATATTAACACATGAGGAGGGGGAGGGGGAAATATTGTCCCTGAAAAGTTACATGTTCAGTGAAGTATAATTTTTTTGTGAAGGGATTTAATACTTATTCAATTAGATCATTTGGTATTGGATCCCATGGAACATTGTCTGAGTGCTTGGGCCATTAAGTTTTTTGTTTGCTTTTTTCTTCTACTCCAGCCATTATATCACCATCTAAATTTCTCCAGTAACTTTAGTATGTTTTTTCTTTGACAACCATATCTACTAAGACCTTCCTTCAATGTTGAAGACTTTGTGTGAACAAGCAAACCTGAAGTCTGCTCTAAATTAGTTTTGATCTACTGTATTTTCCATTTATTACCACTGATTCTATCCTCTGTGATATGGTGAAAGGGCTAACTCAGAATAACATTATCTTTGCTATTTCAGATTTAATATTAATAATACATTCCCTTTCAGGGATTTGGAATCCATGTTATTTATACTTCAGTTGTCCTCAATGTTGATACATGTTTACCCTTGCTACAGTATTAATATTGTCAAGCTGTTTTTTTCTCCCCAAGAGTTCTGCAACATCTTTTATCATGCAGTGACCAGACATTAAACATTACCATGCAGAATCACCTGCTAACCCAACTGTAGTTGGTGCAGATTCTGACACAATATTTCACTAGGCAGTGAAAGAGTGTTCTGGACTGAAATGTAGTAAACAAGGTCTTGATTAGGAACAAGTGGGTCTTTTTAAAAAGTTTTGAAATAAATCAGTTTGATTGTTTCTCAATAATATGGAGCAAAAAAAGGATTTTTATCTTGTAACTTAAAATGGCTGTAGGATGGGATTTAGACCAAGTGGTTGTAGCACCTAACTTTTAGGTTTTAAGAAGAATTCATGATCCTGTTATGGATCCCTAGATACCCAGACTCCCTATATTATGTAGAGGAAGAGTTAGATGCCAAAAACTAGCACACTGAGCAGACAGACACCTAAGCCAGTAGGAAATGATGAGAAGAAGGTTGTGGCCTGTGCCCTAAACCTCAATGGGGAGTTAGGTGCACAACTGTAAACCAGAGGGAGACTCCCTTCACAACCGTGAATCTTCAAGTCCCTGCTTGACATCAGGCAGAGCGAGGGTTTGAACTCCATTTTCCCCCATATGCCGGATGACTGCTCCAACCACTGGCTATTAAACAAGGGGGTGGGGAGACACCAGTTCCTTCTCTGGCTGTGTTTTCTGATGGGACTGGTCTAGTGAATGTGCTATAAGATGGCCTCTGAGCACAGCTTTTAGATAGGTGCAGAAGTGCCTGTTTGTGAACTCCACTGGGATTTATGCATGAGTCTTAGGGGTTGAGCAGCTTAGTAGTGTCAGGACTAAGCTGTGCCAACTGGCAGAAATATAAGGGCCTAGGGCACTTTACAAATAGAAATTGAAGCCCCTCGGGAGTTGAGATGTTCACAGGGTAAGGCATCAGATAAGCAGTTTTGAGGATCTAAATCTTGGAATTCTAGTTTTCAACTTCCACTTTAGGTGCCCAAGTGCCCCTTGCAATCATACTTCTAGTGTTTTTACAAAGAAAGGGGAAGACAAGTGGCTTCCTCTTAATAGTTTAAGAGAGGGAATATCACCCTACAAAGTGATGCACAAGTTTTGAGTCCTACAAAACCCAGGAACTACATATATTTGAGTGCCAACTATTGACACTTATTGGCTATGTATGTACATTTATTATGGAGATCTGTAATACTTATACTAGTGTAAATCAATTGTAATGCCACCAAAGGGTAAAACCTGTATAAGCATGAGAAAAATCTGGCCCAATTAGTCCATAGCATCATGAAAGCTCCACTGGTATTTCTTTTAAAGATTAAATATCTGTTATTTAATTTAGAAAACTCATTGGTTCCCATGCAACAACCACAGTTCATAAAAAGTCATGTGACTTTTTTCAGCACAGAGCTATTGTACTTGTGAGAGGCATAGACTAAAGGTTCCTTCTGTAATCTTTGATATTATAGATCATAATAGCTCCTTTTGAATCTACTAAAAAGAGACACTGAGATAAATGGAGGTTTGAGAAAAGTTTTGCAATATTTCCCTTGAAGTATCCTCAAAGCACTTCAGACAAGATAGCGAATATGTTTCAAATGAGCTCTCCATTGCATAATAATATATATAATATCAAATTTGTTAATAGAGCTAGTTGCGAAATTTCTGTCTAAAAATATTTTGACATGGGAAAATTTCTATGAACACTTCTACACCTTTTTTCCAAGCTGCTTTTTGCTGCCTGCCAAAAGTGCTTAATCTACAAGAAGCAAGAAAGTTCTTTAGACCTTTAGTCTAAAATGTGGGTCTGAGTCTGATATCAATTACATTGGTGTAAATCAAGAGTTACTATTATTGCTGATGGGGTTATGAAAGGTAAAGCTAGTCAGATCAGAATCAATTCCCGTGACTACAATATTGCTGGGCAAGACATTTCTGAGGCGTTTTTAGTTGGCTCACATATGGTTTCAGCACTATCCAAAGAAGTACCCATCCCTTCCAGGAATGGATGAAGAAATTCCTTACGAGAGGCACAGATGCCCCAATAAGTAGTAGAGCAGTAAGGATTCCCATGCTATTTCCTCTGCTGACTTCAACAGGTGTCAATAACACTGAAACATCTTGTCATAACAGATAACTTTTGGGTACAAGAGACCTGTTGTACCAAGTCTAAGTAAATATCCTTTCCTCAATACAAATGTTTCTTAATATTGAAAAGCCCAATGAGGCCTAGCTTAATTTAACATCTACTACATGCACCTGGGAGCCTGCTAAAATTATTCTTCATAGCTAGCTCTCCACTAATACCTGTGTTTCTTTATCTGGCTTTTCATTTTCTTTTCTTTTCCTTTATCACCTGGAATTTAAGACTTACCTTTCCCCTTTTTCTTTTTCAATTTAGTCATTTCCTCTGGTTCCATTGAAGGCAATGACAAAACGCTATCTACTTCAGTGGGGCCAGGGTTACACACTTGGTCTGTTTTTCTTTTGACATCTGATTTTTAAGCTTTGCCTTTTCCTCCTTTTCTTTTTTCAGTTTGACTTTTTTTTCTTTTTCTATATTCTCTAATTTAGGATTCCTCTTAGGGACTGATTCAAAATGCATGGATCTGAGTAACCAGACAGGCAACTGCCACCTTCACAACCTAATCATCAGATTTTGCCAGAGTAAGCTCTAGTGCCCTCATTACAGCCTTTCCCAAATGCCCTGTATCCTTGTGTCTGTGGAAAGAAAGATCATTGTTATGAGCCATAGCAGTCTGTAAGCTTGCCAGTGAGGTCTCAAGTTACACCGATATTTTTGCTGAGTTTACAAATTCTGTCCTACCAGTGAACTAACTTTGCTTTCATCTGTCACAAATTTCATGCAGAGCTTAGATTTACTAAACTGTGATTATGATCTGCCATAACCTCTTTTTTGGATAGTGCTGGCAAAGGAAGCAGAACTTCATTTTCTGCACTGCAGGATCAGACCTCAGAAGTGCTATAAAAATTCATACTGTGATGTCTACACTTCATTGGTTCTTTTTTGCCATTCTCAGTATTCCCAATCACACTTCAGCAGCTTTTTCTCCATATTTACTGTGACCATTTCACCAAGGAATATAATCTCTGGTTCTTCCACTATTCTTTCTTGTGATGCTCTGCTGTGAAGATCTACAGTGTCCCTTTATTTGGCACTTGGATTCCTAGGCTATATATATTGTCCAGGAAAGCTGGGATGGTTTAACACATAATGCTCTTGCTTTCCAGCGTTGTTTATTTCTGAGCATTTTTGTTGAACTTCACTACTCAGTAATTTTCATTTTCATGTTTCCCTGTGTTATTCTGGAGTGCTCAGTTTTCCCAGCAACATAGACTTCAAGTAGTTTCTTTGTTTCATACACACTTTTCTGATCTGGAATTTAGGCCTGATGCCAAAAATCATCTAACTCACTTCCTTGGTGTATATAATGAAATGTCTTTGGTATTCCCCACTGCTACCTGGCACCACTGCCTTGATGCAACATGAAATAGCCTAACCATTTTGAGTAATCTGAAGCTATCTGCAAATGTAAAGCTCCTCAACGGGATCAAGGGAAATATTGGCTGTATTGTTCATGACAAAAATTCTTCAGTTCCTTTGCAAACTTCTAGTTTAACTCCCCCCACACCTCTCCCTGCTGTTTCTGTCCTACTACGGCACCTTGTCTTTCTCTTTGGGCTCCTGTAGAGATGACTCTTTCCCTTTGTTTCCGTGGGATCTAGCCTCCTTACTCTAGCTGCTCTACTTTTGGCCTGCAGCTCATTTTCTTAGCAGAGCTTCTTCTCAAAGGAGTTCATTTTCTTTTTGCTTCACTTTTAGGCATGGACTCTTCTTGGTTTCACAACACTTCTCGGAGCCTTTTGCTGCCCTCTGCTTTCTCTTTCTGTTCAGCCTGGACAGCACAGCCCAGACCAGGGCTGCTTTAGCACTTGAAAAGAGGGTGGTTGCCAACCAGACAAACCCTCCCATTTTTGCAGAGAAGTTCCACTTTCTTCATATATTCTTTTCCATTTGTTTTTTTTTCCTACCAAGGTTGGATCCAGCTAATACCTATGCATATATGAAAATCTCACTTAAGGCTCTTAGTTTTGATTGTTTAAGTCACACACTTGATTGTGATCTTTGTAAAGTATAACTTTACCAGAACCCATTAAGCCCTTTAGGAAAAATTTTCCATTTGCTCTGATGAAAAGCAAAAGTACAATCTTAAAACATGTGGAAGTAATTTAGTCAGTACCTTTTTGTTCTCTCTTATAGGTCAATAAGTACTGTATGCAGATGGCAGAGACTTCTGGAATGCAGAGAGCTTTAACTAAAATGTGCTTGTAAAACTTTGTTTGAAATTAGGTTACTGTGTTCTAATTGCAAAACAAGATCTCCATATGAAAATCCATTTATTGTAAGTTAATATGCATATGGAAACAAACTTTCTGATAAAGAACTAAAGATGCAGTAAGTGAATCTATCCTCTTTAAAAACTGGCTTTATGGGAAACACTGTAGCAAGCTATTTCTGAGGTTGATAAAAGTTAATCACTGAGGGAATATATTCGCATCTTTGCCCAAAACATTAACTTACTTCATCTAAGTAAATAAGTGATTTCAAAGCAAATCTCTGTGCATGGATATTCTTCCCAATTCATGTAAAAGTGGGCTCAAATTTAAAAGTTGGGATATAGATTTGATCAGAACTCTCCAAAAATTAAAGGAGATTTTGTCCCAGGGTTTTGATTTTGCCCAGTATGAAGCCTGAATTAAACTCATTCCATTTACATCAAAGGGCTTAAGTTCAGGGTCAGAAAGAAAGTACTGCAATAAAACTGATTCTAAAGCCCCTAAGTTTGAAGGTATTCATATATGGGGTTCTCTTCATTAATATTCTCCATATTTGTTTGCTGCTATAAATATTCAGTAAATATTGATGGGAAAATTTGAAAGCTCATTGTTCATAACCCTGAAGTACAGGTTCTTATTCAAATATCTAGACCTGACTAGAATCTGACTGGAACTGGCTCGCCTAAGATTCCAGAACTACTTGCTTTTACTTAGGCTGGACAAATTGAAAGAGGTGGCCTCTCTCGTACTTTACTTCTGCCTGGGAACAGGAAGTAGAGAGGCACAAAATAATTTTGAAAAAATCCAAACCTCAAAATAGTTCATATTGAAGTGTCAAGTGTTTGTCACTAGTGATAGGCCTAGGGCCCTGGGCCCTAAGTAATAGGTCTGTTGATTTAGGTTTCTAAATACCTAAATCACTTTTGAAAATGCCTCTTAAGCTGCAATGTAACCTAAACACTATTGAAAATTTTACCCCTGTTCTTCCAGTATTTGCAAAAATGCACGAGAAATTTTGTTAACTGTTACATTTGCTTATTTCCTTGCTTTATAAAATATTTATAAACTGAATGAGGTCATTAATCGTTGCTATTGTTTCATCTACTCTTGCCCACTTTTTTCCCCATTCAGTTGAAATGCAGGTGTGTTTTTGTGTGTTGTCTTTCTTTTTTTGGTATTTGTAATTCTTCTCCCCTCGTATTATATTCTTTTGGAAGCAAACGAGGAGTGGGAAGTGTCATTAAGAGCTGGCGCCCATACTGGGTGTGATTTAGGATATTGTAAGTTTCTGGCACTGCTGTGCCAAAATGGAATTGCTTTGCCTTTCAGTCATCCAAAATTCTTTCTCCAGATTGACCTCTAACTAAACAAAACAAAACAAAACAAAAAACCCTTAAATATAAGTGGCCAGATACACAGCTGGTGAAATCTGCACATAGCTCCATTAAAGTCAGAGCTGTGCTGATTTACACCACTTGAGGTTCTTTTCCTCTACATTTAAAAATAACACCTTTTTTTTTTAAACTAGACATCAGGGCCAGCTTCAGGCACCAGCCGAGCAAGCTGGTGCTTGGGGCGGCAGCTTGTAGGAGGCGGCATTCCTCCCAATCCTAGGGTGGCACGGACGCTTTTTTTCTGTTGTTGTTGTTCTGCTCCAGCCGCCCTGTAGGGGGCAGCAGCGTCCTTCCCGCCCAGCCAAGCGGAGAGGCGTGGAGCCCTCCCTCCCTGGCCGCCCCCCTTCTCTCTCTCCCCTCCGCTCCCTCCCCCTCCCCATGCTAGCCGGGCACATCTGCAGGGCAGGGAGTCCCCCTGCACCGCACCTCAGGTTGTTTTTGTTTGTTTGTTTGTTTTTTGTTTTTTTGCCACGTTTTTTTTTTTCTTGGGGCGGCCAGAAAGCCAGAGCTGGCCCTGCTGGACATTCATCACTTTTGGTTACCAGAATACAAGAAATATTGTACCACTGAGAAGCTCACATGCATTTCATTTGTTCATGTTTAGATTTAGCAATTATTTGTGTCCACAGTTTCTTTACCTGTTGCCTTATTAGAGAATGATCCTCTTATGTATCCTGCTGATCTCTGAGAGCTTTAAGGTTTGAATACTTGAGGAAAAAGGTAAAGCGATTGAATTTATAATGATACTTGTGATTCATTTGACACTTTACTTTTTGGGCGATGTCTTCAATGCATAAAAGATGTTTTTCCAGTGAAATGTCTCTCTCAATGTAAAAGCCTAGTGGGGACAAGGCACTGTAGTTTTACCTCAGTGTAGCTAGTTAAACACCAGATGGGGGGATAGGTTTGCTATCTTGATTTGAGAGGCAAGAGGATCAGACCCAAAAACCTATTGTGTAATGAGGAGAAAGGCTCAGTGGCTGCAACTCAGCAAAGCACTTAAGTATGTGCTTAAGTCATCTATATTCTGTTAACACTTAAGTCCCATTAAAATCTACGGGAATTAGGCATTTGCTTAAGTGCTTTGCAGTACAGGGGTAGTTTGCTGAATTGAGGCAAATACATCGTCTTTCTGAGTGCAGTTTTTCCTTTACTGTCATTATGGCAGGGTGAAATCTCACCAGCGTAGAAGATGCACACTGCACCTCATACATCATTTAAGCTCATGAATCAGGGCCTAAGACAAGTCTAGGTAAGCAATATATAGTGCTTAGTGAGGGCCTGCCATTCTTGGAGGGATTTTACCCTATGTATGAAATTTATCCTAGCCCCCTTTAAGTGAACAAAAGTTTTGCAACCATTTCAGTACCGTCAGAACTTCATTCATAGCATTTAAAAGATCATATGGTTCTTAAGAATGAGCTTGTGTATTTCAATTATTAGACCATTTCAGAAAGGATTCATTTATTGCCATTTCTTTCCATTCTGTTTGTGCTATTGAATATTTTAATATACAACCTTTTTCAATGAAATCCCATAGTATGCTATACTAAATTTGACTGTTTCATGATTGTGAACTTTGAACCACTATCCATTTCCACCATCTCATAAGTTAATGAGATGATATATGATGTAAGGAATGGAACAGCCAACCAAATGATTGAGTAAAGCCTGAGGATTTTAACATAAAGTCTGAAAAAGGATCACAGGCCTTATCCCTTTAGCAGTTTTTGGTTCATCCTTTATCTTCTTGTGAGGGGAAAAAAACCAGAGTCAAAGGTTCTGTTTTTTTTTAAATGAACATAAAAAGACTCGGACATGTGTTTGGGGGGAAAAATCTAAGTCTTGACTCTGAGTTAGGACTATCCTGAACAGTCTGTCTTGAAAGGGTTTTTTTTCCCCCCCAGTAATCTCTGGAGTTAAGCTAGACATAGCACCTGTCCAGCCACCAAACCTCTCCTCCTCCAAATCCTGAGCACCTGCTCAAAATCTTCTCCAGACTGCAGTCTAAACTCCACACCTCTTCTCCCATTACAAGCTCACTGAACATTGGTCTAAAGATTCCAAGTAGTCCAAAGGAATAGAGTCGTGCTGCCTGTTTCTCATCAGGGGAGATGGGGCTCTTTTAAAAGTTACCTCCAGGGAGATACTGACTCATCCTGCCTCATGTGCCTGAGGGGGGCCGGGAAGTGGCATCTTGGTGATCTATAGTTTGGAGTGCAGAGGGACCCTGATGGCTCATATACTGCTGCTGCTCCTCCATTCTCCTTATCATTGCCTCTCCCTCCTAAAGGGAACTGGGGCCTTTACAAATGACCATCTACTGAAAGAGGCTTAGAGGTTTCCTGCTCATGGAAGGAGAGGGGAGAGAAAGAAAACATCCTTTAAATCCTTTAACTCTATGTAACTTGCTATAAATATCTTTTGGGGACTAGTTCATGAAAAATGTGGTAATGTGCACAAGGCTCTCTTGTGGTTTTAATGCCACAGGTTGCAACAGATGGACAAGGAGGGGCTCCAACACAGCGACAGGGTTTATCACTGTCTCCTTTACAGGCCAAATAGATAGGGACTTTTGGAATGTAGCAACAGTTGAGAGATGATCGAAGGTAGAGAGTGAGTGGAGGCGGAAGGGAAGTTTCAAAAGCAGAATGCGGAGGATGTGAAAGTGAGCATGCATATGAAATCACAGTATAGCTTGTGGCCTGCACAATACAGAAGGCAGGGTTTCCTTAGTAGGGAAAGCCAATTAATAAGAAACTCCAGTAAGTCTCTGCTAAAGTTTCTTGCTGGGCTTTTTCCTCTGCTTCTTTAGACTTGCAAGCTATTCCCCTGTGGCACATCTAATCATGTCTCCACCTATCAGTTAAATGTCTCTGCTGAAAATGCTACTTTGAGTCAAATCCTACAGTTTTAAACAGTCAAAATCCCAAAATGCTTCCAATGGGAATTTTGCCTACAGAATTGATGTAGGCCCTGGCTTGAAGTCCAGATTCACATTTAATCTTTTACTTGACATCAGCCTAGTTTTATTTCACTACTTGTGATTGATTAATTTGGTTTAAGCCAACTTGGCTTTGATTAAGATCTCAGGGTACGTCTTCACTACCCGCCATATTGACGGGTAGCAATCGATTTATCCGGGATCGATATATCGTGTCTTGTTAAGACGCGATATATCGATCCCCGAACGCGCTCACCGTCGACTCTGGAACTCCACCAGAGTGAGCGGCGGCAGCGCAGTCGACGGGGGAGCCGCAGCCATCGATCCCGCGCCGTCTGGACCCCAGGTAATTCGATCCAAAATACTTCGACTTCAGCTACGCGAATAGCTAGATCTTGGATCTATTTCACACACACACCCCCAGTGTAGGCCAGCCTTCAACAAACCTAAATCCTTACAAATACATGCCTGTCCCTAACAATTAAGACCACGTTTGTAGAAGACCATAGAGAAATTTCCATTTTGATGTATCTGTTTTTATTTCCTGATCTCTTTTGTTTACTGATCTCTTTTGAAGTGTTTTTCTTCTTCCATTAATAAAAAGGCTGTTTTAATTTGCCTCAAGCAAACTGAACTATATGAAGCAATAATGATCTGACCCAATATTGAATGCCTAATAAGATTTCTTCAGCTAAGCCTGAAATCAGCCCTAAGTAAAGCAAGTACTTGAATGCAGTAATTAACATACCTCAGTGGGAACTTAGAAGCCTTAAAGGAAATCGTGTTCAACCTTTATTGATCATTGAAGCAGCTTTAATTATTTTTTTACCGTGTTTACATAGTTTCCAGCTGCTGCTCAGCAATTAAGCAAAGCAATTAACAACTTTCTTTGTTATTTAGAGATGTTAAAATAAATGGGAAGATGTGACAATGTTTGATGCACTTGCTTTCATTGAAAACAAATTGGACATCGGGAATGGTAACATACAAAAGCCAGTAAGTGAACACTTCAATCTCCCTGGTCATTCTATTACAGATTTAAAAGTCACTATCATTGAACAAAAAACTTCAGAAACAGACTTCAAAGAGAAACAGCAGAACTAAAATTCATTTGCAAATTTAACACCATTAATCTGGGCTTGAATAGGGACTGGGAAGGGCTGGCTCATTACAGAAGCAGCTTTTCCTCTCCTGGAATTAACACCTCCTCATCTATTATTGGGAGTGGACTACATCCACCCTGATTGAATTGGTCTTGTCAACACTGTTTCTCCACTTGCGAAGTAACTCCCTGCTCTCCATGTGTCAGTATATAATGCCTGCATCTGTAACTTTCACTCTATGCATCTGAAGAAGTGAGGTTTTTACCCACAAAAGCTTATGCCCAAATAAATCTGCCACCAGACTCCTTGTTGTTTTCACTGAAAACAAATGTGCCATATTGGCGAGACTGACTGTGACACTGCAACATGCTGTCATGCATGGGATTCAAATTAAGGTCCTGCTCCCCAGGGTTGGCAGGTGATACCATTTCACTTCTCCCAGCTCTGCTAACTCCTTAGGGATGGTGAAGGAAAGAATTCCTTTCAACTAGCTGCATCCTTGAACCCAACTGTGGTAGTTAAGCTTTGGAATAAAAGGAGGATCCATATCTGAGCATTGGACGATTGAAGGGGTGAACTACGGTAAGCCTTCTTCTGTTCCTTGATGTATACCAAAAAGACAAAGATATAAATATCATATTGATAAATATTAACACAGTATTTGAAAAGATGCAATATGGTATTAGTGCTCACACTAGATTTATAACCTTTGCCTATCCGAATTTGTCAAAAAAACGTTTGAACCAAAATTCTTCTGTTTTGGGTCCCCCAACCCTCTTAGAAGAATGTTCCCCTATAGCATCCACCTCATTACTAGACACTCAGAAAAATTACCAGGTAAGCTGTCCCTAAAGAGACTGCATATAGCTGGAAGATTACACCTCAGGATCAGGTCCTTTATAACACAGAACTGTAATCTGTTTATTGTGAAAACAAATAGAAGTTTATTAACAAAGAATAGAGATTCAAGTAAGAATAATGGAAACAAAAAATGTTGCAAATAAAACAAAAGTATGCTGCAAAAAGGGATGCTGCAAATCTAAATACATTAAAGATTGTGAGATACTGTGGTAATAGGGACTGTATATGTACTATAAATACAATTTAGCAACATTCAGAAAGGGATTGGACACTTAGGGGTAACGAGTTGTTATAGTTAAAGCTAACACATTTTGGAGGCGATACTAAATCTTATGCTTCAGGTTTAAACTAATCTCTACATTCTAGTGATTGGGGAGGAGATTTAATGTGAGAATCAGATTAGTCCATATCTGCCTAATGTGATGATTTTATACCTTTTTTTTTCCTGGCCACTATTGGAGACCAGATATTAGATTAGATGTATCATGGATCTGATCCAATATGGCAATCCCTACGTTCCCTAAACTGAACATATAGAAAGACCCTAAGAAGAGGTTGCTGGAGCTTGAAAGTTTGTTCCTTTCACCAACTGAAGTTGATCCAATAAAAGATGTTACCTCCCCCAACTTGTCTCTCTAATATAAAAAGGTATTTTGTAAAATATTTTTATTTTCCCAGATAAATAGTTTCCTTATTTAAAAATAGAATTTAAGTACATTCCTGATCCATAGAATGCTGCCTTTTCATTATTTAGATCAGGAGAATCCTTCCTACTGATGTTTATTTTTACTTAATATCATGCAGGCATATTCATATTGCATAACTAATGAATAAAATATAACCCATCACATGAATGTGCATTTCAAGCACCATTTGCTCTCAGGGCACTGGCATGTTAAAATCTCTAGCACCAGACTGTCGCACAAGCTGAAACACACTAATTCTCCAAAAGATCAGCTATAAATTAACATTTTATAGACTTCCTCATTTTTTATCTCTGATTGTGAAGGAACTGGCTTTCATGATGCAAACTGCCTGCTACAATCTGACGTGTGGTTCAAAATCACTAACAAATTGTCATCAATCATTTATATACAAGCCTATGTAGCATATGTCCAACCATAGTTTCATTCATACAAATCTTATCAACATTGTAACCACTGACTATGGTTCACCCCTAAATTGTAACCAAGGCTGCACCTATAGTTGAGGCTGCACTTATGAAATTTAAGCCATTTTGGAGAATGAGGTTAAAGAAAAATAGGTAGTCTTGCTAATGCCAAAACTATTGCCCATCCCTTTCTGTGAATCACTCTAATGCCTCCAGGACCTTGAAATTTGGCATGGAGATGGTCCTGGATTGGAAAGATGCTGTTTGCTCTCCTCTTGAAAATTCACCCAGATTTGGCATAGCTATAAGCACTGGAAAACTGCCATTTGCACTGGCTTACTAAAGCTTGGTAGAGACCCTGCAGTCATGGCTGGCTCCAGGCACCAGCCTAGCAAGCAGGTGCCTGGGGCGGCCAATGAAGACAGGGGCGGCACGTTCGGCGGTGGGACCGTCACTCCCTCTCGGAGCGAAGGACCTGCCGCCGAATTGCCGCCGTAGAATGAAGCGGTGGTAGAGCTGCCGCCACTTGCAATCGCAGCTTTCTTTTTTTTTTTTTTTTCCTTTCCTGCTTGGGGTGGCAAAAACACTAGAGCTGGCCCTGCCTGCAGTAAACATTGCTGAACATTCTGTTAGCAATGAGCATTCTCCAGAGAGCTCTCAACATGCATGCCAACTTCATTAAGCATTCTCCAGCCCTCGCTGATCTGCAGACATGGTAGTCTTAGGCCTAGAGCTCCAGACAGGGAAATGCTGCAGAGCAGACACCTTTTTTTTTTTTTTTTTAGCCTAGGAATTAGATCACTGGGTTGGGAGGTAGGAGGAGACCATGAATTTTAATTTTAGTTCTTTCACTGAATAGTGTTAAATCTGTGCACTTCACAGGATGTATAAATGAGCATTGCCTCATGCCTTAGAAATCAAGTAAGTATTATTACAAGTAACTAATGTTACTGAGGCGGTAACTGATGTTGCACAAGGTCACGTCTAGAAAAAAAATGAGAATATAATCCAGATCTGTAATATGGCCAGTTTCATTCACTTAGCCACACTACTTTATGAATGAATATACCACACTTGTGTGTTAGACTGCCTGTAATAGCTAGACCACACTCCACAAATGTACTCTTCTCTAGAGCCAGGAATAGAACTAGAACTGACAAACTGTTGCCTTCCCTTGTAGCATCTGGGCCATCAAAAGGATAGTCTACTTCTGCTACCACTTATTCCTTGTGATGAATTGGGAAAAGTTATCTGTACAGTCTATGTATTCTATGAGAGACTGTGAACTCTCCATATGTATCTTTACCAAGTTGCACACTCCATTTTGCCTATTGCCTTCTGTATTGTCTCTTTGCTTCCAGGTTGGGCTGAAATATCAAAGGCAGGTGTCAAAAGTATAACAAGAGTCATTGATGCTGTGTTCTATCACTGAAATGGAATAGCTCTAAACAACAGACTGGCTCCCAACCAGGAGAACTGGTTTAGCAAGGGAGCGGTCACCTTGGCAAAAAGTCGCCTGACAGGCTCTGTGATCATTTGGGGAAGATGATCAGGGAGTCTCTTGACATAGGAGAATGGAAGGTTATAAAAAGGGAGGAACTGATCTCTTTTGGGTCCCTGGTCATTTCCCCCCAGCTCAGGATTAGGGTGAAGCAACCTAACATGCAAGGGCCTGAATGAGCCAAGGAACCCTGCCTACCTTCCTAAACACAGATAGTCCTCCAAGGGAAGGGTAAATTAGTGATGCACATTGTAGCAAGGATGTTTATGACCTGTACTCTCCTGTCCTTTACATGAATAAGTAAAAGAACATTAAGGTGTTAGACTCTGTGCAAAGTGCATTAAGTGCTTCACAACTACCTCATGTCTCTGGAGAGAGTTAAACCGTAAACCAAAAGCTTCACACCTTTGGTGTGGAGTTCTGAGATAAGGTGTGTTTAAGCTATGAGGGTATTAGGTGGGGGTGCAACAGTAGTCCTGGGGCCCTAAGAGAGATGGTCTGAGAGGTTCATTTCCACAAAGGAGTAGCAAACTGAGTCAGTGCCCAGGAAATGTGCCAGAGAGGTCAAGGGAAGAACCAATGCTGCTCCCTACTGGGACGCCAGAAGCTTAAACCATTCAGGGACATACAGGCTTGGACCCCTCTCCAAGTAGTCCAGCGGCTGGCTGGAAGGGAGCATCCACCTGGATCTGTTACAGCGGGTCTGTACTCAGAATGGGCCTATGGACCCCAAAGATCTATGCACCATTTATACACTCAAATACTATTTTGAGGGCTTAAGTTAAAAGTAAGTATTGCACAGGCTTGTGCTGGCTGTGTACATGGGCTTATTTCTCCCCAGATATTTATAAAGTGTTTTAAGATTCTCTCATGGAAGGCACTACATAAGTGCAAAGTATTTTGTTTATAATATTGTGAAAATGCTTCAGAGTTAGTGGTTCCCTTAAGAACAAGCCAAATTAGGATGTTATGGTCCCAGTCCTGCAAAGATTTACATAGATGGTCAATTTTATGCACTTTGAGCAGTCCCATTCAAAGAATAGTCTCATTTAGGCACCTAGTGTCCATTGACTTTAATGGGAGTTAGGTGCCTAAATACACTTTGGCCAGATCCCCAAATGTATGAAATAGGCATGCACATAAGACTTTACAGGAATGGGACCCATGTCAGTGGTTGTAGAGTTATGAATATTTAAAATCAGCCTATTAACTTTGTTATTCAATTATCATTTTAAAAAATCCTCTCTAAAATAACTTGTCTAAAATATCACAAACATGATGGCATGCAGTGGTATATAGATTTTACTGGCATTCATATGGGATGACCTGCACAGCTCCACTAATTAGAATTTTCTAGGTCATTCTAAATAACAGACAAAAGAAAATGTGCATAGTGTAGTGTGACAGATATCCTGGACAAACCTTATTCAATTAAGTTTAAGAATTTGAGGAGTTCATTGTATTAAAAATACAAATGTTTATGTACTATTGGGGGTTTATATGTAGTTCCATAGGGGAGGGGAACCACAGCCCTCCATAAATTAAAACCTGGGGAAGGGGGATAAACAAATTCACTTAGGTTTTAATACCTCCAGAGAGCTACCACCACTTGGAGAGAGGCTCATATGTACATGTTCAAACTGGATTCTTCAGGGACCAATAGACAAAGGTTTTTGGTTAAATAGCCTGATTTAAAATTGACTCAGGTCCTTCTTTCAGATTGAGTAAACAGACAGGACCTTGGGGGGGACCTCACTCCTTAGGGAAAGGTCGGCAGGGACTTTGGCCTGCTGTGGTCTCATAAGACTGAGGGACTTGTTTTGAGCTGAAGCTGTGATGAATTTGGGACAACAGGAAAACCCTTACATGGGGTTTGAAGGACTAATTAAGGTCCTCCAAAAAAGAGATGAACCATGGTGAGATGCTTACTACTAGTGACTACTGGTACTAATACCATGAATAAGAGAAGCCCTGATTTCACTGCCACCACTAACCCTTAAATTTGGAAAAAATGTATAAAGGCTGTGTGATGGAGTGGATAACCCCTGCACTGCTACAACCCCTAAAGGGTTAATGAACAGAGCAGCTTCCTCACCTGCCACTAATCATCTGACCAGCAACACTTAGGATAAAAGGTTGATGCTCAGGCAGAGGGTAGTGGCTGCCAGAGGGGCTAGGTGTTTCCTCATGGAAGCTCCTTTGCAATGGACTGGCAAAGACCTCCCCCCCCCTCCTGGAATAGAACCAGAGATGAAGGTATGGGCTTGCTAGAGAACAGTTAAGCAAGTATTCCTTCTCTGCATTGCAATGGTGGGGGAGGACTAGACTCCCAAGGGCCTGACAGTTGGGCCCTGGGAAAGATTACCTTTGTCTTTAAAGACTAATGAGAATGGGTCAAAATGCTAGGAAGATGAGGTTTCATAGATCCAGCATGTTCTTAATGAGCACACAGGCTGGGAAGGGGACAAAACTACCTCATGCTCAAGCAATCCTTTTCTGTCTGAACGTTCTTCTGTCTGAATATCCTAACAAACGATAGAGCTGAAAAACCCTGAAACATGGCCTCTGTCCAGCCCCTGATAAGGATGACTTTTAAAAAAAATCAAGATTCTATCAGCAACTCTCTTTCTTAAGTCTGACTATCTTTTACAAATGTTTGCAATTAAACAGCTCTACCCTCTAACTGATGTATTTACTGACCAATACAAGCAAGGGTGCCAGGGGGGAGAATGTAATGAGGGGAATTTTCCACCAATGACTCTGTTGAGTGGGTGAAACTTGTCACCCCCTCTCTTGCAGAACAGGAAGCACCTGCATTACCAGGGGTTGTGAACTGTAGGATATCCACAGGAGGCAAGAGCCAGCTGCATGGCGGCCCTCTGCCTTCATGCTTGCTTGGGGCTTTCTGTTTAATCCCCTCCAATGGATCCATAGTATCACAGCTTCCCCAGCCACCATGGTCTTTGCAGGGTTTCCCAAATATAAGTTTTGCAGAAGAATCAGTGCAGCCTTATACAATTAGCTTTCTATGAGCCATCAGCCTGTAGCCCCAGTCTGATTCTTCACTTGCTGATCTCCAACCAGGGCTCTCTCAACAATGTATGGAGCATGTGGGGGTGATGCTAGGAATGTGATGTTCCCCTCTCCACTAATTTAGAAGGGGTGAGATCTATGTGGAGGATCCTCTGTGTGCTGGAAATTGTGGAGAAGTGATCAGTTGGCAGGCAACTTAGATTTTTGTCCCTTGACTGTAACATTTGTGAGAACCATAAGCTTATTAGGAGTGGCTCAGGCTTTTAGACTAATCAGTTCATTTCCGCCCCAGGCCATCAAAGAGGATCTGGACCAATGTTGCTTATTAAAAGAAAGGTGGCTCACAAACCATTTGGTTTGTAACTTTTTTAAATGCAAACTAAAATAAAAATAAGAGATCCCCAGACTAAGCTATCTATTATTAACGCTAACTAAAAACATGATGCTGTTAAATCAAGGTCAAATCAAACAAGTTAGTCTCGCTAATGGAGTGGAGTTAAACCATCAAGCTATACATTCCAAGGAAGGTGGCTGATCTAGTTATAAATACCAACTAGAATTTTTTTTTTTTACCAAAATCAGTCAAATCTCTAATTTGGTTAAAGACTTTCATTCTCCCCTCCCCCCACCCAGTACTATTTAATGTCTGAACCGCAACCTCCGTGCCAATTATAAAACTTCCTTCTATTCCAGACTTCAGTATAGTGAGTAACCTTTTTCTTCTTCCCCTGCCGCCGAATGGAAATATTATAATACAGATGTTAAGAGAAAATTCTTGATAGGCAGTAGTTTAACAAGTCTAATTTGCCAGAAATTACAGATGACAATCTCAAACCGCTCAGGCCCTTTAAACACAGAACACATTTTAATGTTTCCCTTTTGGGAGAACCTTAAGGGCCTGAGTTACTTTTCTTTCTGGCACCTTTTCCCTGTATGGATTTTATGGGTGCTCATAAACACATGCATGCACACAGCCACGCTTTCACATCCTAAAAATAAAGAAAATGAAAAGGCGGGGATATCTCCCATTTAGTAAAAACTAAAGACAAGAAGCAGAAAGGAAAAATAAGATACTCAAGATAATGGGAGATCCCAGATTCTTTAGTTCTCTCTTCTGGACTCTCATATGGTAGGAACAGGAATTGCAATTGGATCCAGATGGTGATGATCTGCTACAACAATACTTCTAGCACTAGCAGATCAACCTTCAGGGGCAGGGAGAGACTGGTCAAAAGCATGAGTGTCATGTCTGTTGCTGTTTTGAATTCCTCTCCCCCCAGTCTTTAAGATTCTGGAATGTGGGTCTTTCCTCAGGTGCTTGGTTGATTCAAAAGGTGAGGCTTCTCAGCCTTGCCCTTGAGTCTTATGGTTTGAGTTTTGCGTGCTTCACCTTGCAGCACCTTCCTCAAAGGTCATTGGACAAGTCAGGCACAAGGCCTACATTGAAGCCATGCAATTCAGTCCAATCAAGTTTTGATTAGGTTATAATTGGCAAGTATCAACTTGGGGGGGAAAAGTACCACTTAAGCCAGCAATAATAAAAATATCCAGTCTTTTTCACATTAAAAAACACTCAGCCCCTGAGAAAATAATAATAATAAAAAAAGACACGTAAGGCCACTTCTGAGAAAGATGATGTCTTACCTGGGTGAAGTGTCTTTAAACAACATCACTGGCTTATAGAAAATTCAGCTATAAAATTAAATTAAAAATAGTGAATGGGCAAATCCCTTGCACAACAAAGCCACCTTATCTTCTGAAGACTGACTCTCAGTAGAAACTGTCAAAGATATTGTGAAATGGGTTTCATCTTGATGAGCTTTAAACATGAAATTTTACAGGTCTGAATACCATACAAGCCAGTCGTCTTGCATTAATCTTATGTAATTAGTCAAGTCCTAAAAGTACAAATTTTAAAAGAAATTGTAGGGCTTTTTTTAATGAATAGCACATTATCCAAATGTAATGGCATTAGTTGGGTTCTACAGGTGTATCTGAGGACAGAATTTGGCCCTTAGAATGAACTCTAAGTTTATGTCTACAGTGCAATAAAAACACACACCAGCTGACTTGGGCTGCAGGGCTACGAAATTGTGTTATAGGTGTTTGGACTCAGGCTGGAGCCTGGGATCTGGGACCCTCCTCACTCATGGGCTGCAGCCCAAGCTCTAGGATCCCGAGTCCAAACATCTACACTGCAACTTTATAGTCCTGTGAGCCCCGGTCAGCTGACACAGACCTGCAGCAGGTCTGTATTATTGAAGTGAAGACATACCCTAAACTGTCCAAAATCTTAATGGTTAATGTTTGTATGCAGATTTAAATGTTTCAAAGCTTAACTTAAAGGTATGAGAGAAATTGTAAGTAGTAATATCCTATAATTTGGGGAAGGGTGGGATGGTGGTGGAAAGAGTTGGCTTCCTTAACTCACCCATATACAAATTATAAATTAAAAACAATTAAATTGCTCTAACCTATTCTTTCTGAAAACAGAGGGACTTTTGCCACAGAGGTCTATAGGACCATGTTAGAGGCCAAAATTAAGAGCAGCACTTCTAACTGAGTCCCCGCAGAACAAGTCATTTTGGAATAAATTTTTTTTTAAATGATTGTAGAATATGCCTATGCATATCTGGATTTTTGGCCCTGGATTTCAGCTCACTCAGGCAGTCATAATTCTGGTGTGATGGTAAGCTGTCAGCTTTCTTCTTCTTGAGGATGTCACTGTAGTCGCTATTCTTGCAGGACAATTCCAAAGTCAACTCTGGTGGTAATCCCACCTTACTCAGGGCCAGGGCCCGGGGAGAATGTCAGGCAATGACCATAGGCATACTTGCTGGAAGAACTTGGAGCGGAAGCTAACCTGGTACTCGCACTAAAGGAGGTGTTGATCATGAACCACCAGCCACAAAATTATGGGGAAGTGTGGCAAGCAGATCATCCCGAACTGAAGGACTTCCCAATGGTCCCAAATGGCAACTTCCAGAAGCACCGACTTCTGTGTCACTGGCCCCAACAATAGGAGTGAGCCATCTATAGTTTCCATTAGGTCAGGGGCTGTCTTTGGTTGACCCAGAATACCCAGGGCTTAGGTTATATTGGCATTTATGAAGTTGTCTGCTGCCACAGAATCCACCAGTGCCCACTGTGGGGGAATTCAGTAAGGCTCCCCTGGAACTCAGAGGCAGACACAGATTTTAAGGTGTGGCGACCACTTACCGTTCCTGGGATGTGCCTTGGTGAGGAGTAGAGGGGCTGTTATCTCAAGGCTTGCTTAGGTCAACTCCCTACCAGGTCTGGGCATGGTCATTTCCTAAACTGGCTCATGTTAGAGCTTGCGATGGGCAGTTGGCAAGAGTGTGGCCAGATGTTCCACAATAGAAACACCGCCTGTCGTGGCAACAGTGTTCTTTTTCCTCTGGGGTCACTTGGCAGTGGGCATTATCCAGCTACATGGGGGCAGGGGAGGTCTGGGTTGTAGACTGGTACCAAGGGGCACTGGTGAGGTGATGACCCAGACCCCTCCCTTTCCTCACATTGCTCACAAAGGTCAACAAAGGCATCGAGGTTGGTCAGGGTCCCCACGAGTAAGCTCATCCTTAATCTCCCCATGTAGTCCCCACCTGAATTGGGTAGAGCTGGGGCACCTCATTCTGCACAATGTCAGACTAATCACCAAAAGTGTGCAGCAGAAGATGAGGCCAGTCCCTGCCCCTAGTGGAATTTGCAGGAGGCCTCCTCCACTGAGCTGCATGGTGGGGATCATCAAGTATGGCAGAAAATGCCTGGAAAAAGGCATCCTAGTCAGATAACATTTTGGGTTGGCTCATTTGAGTGGGGGCAAGACCCAGTCCAATGCATCTCCTGTCAGGAGGCTAATAAGTCCTACTTCTTCCTTGTTTGATAGGGTAGGACCTGAGGCAGAGCAGAAACAGCAGGAGGAATTGGTTAATAACCCCACTGAATTATTAGTGGTCCCCACTAAAACATTTTGGAAGGTAGACTGGGGGCCCTGGATCTGGATACATGGCCTCAGTGCATGCCCGTAGTGCAATGTGCTCATCCTGTAGCTGGGCAGGCTGCTCTTATTGCATCTGGTTATCTGCAGCATGCTATGCCAGTTGAGGCTGCAGTGCCACATTTTCATCATGGAGCTGGGTGGATTGCCTGTGCAGAGCTTGCTTCTCTGCTGTGAGCTGTAACACTTGAGCTTGAAATGTGAGCGCTCCCAGGAGGAGTTCCCCAACCTGTTCAGGCATTGCCAGTACCCTCTGGAGCATGCTGGGCAGGGAGTGGCCCCCAGGGTAGGCCTTCACCACTGGCTAGGGTGGTGCAGGCAAAACTATCAGGTTCCAGACAAGGACAGTCAGGACCAAGAGTCAGAGCAGGGTCAAACCTGAGGCTGAGAGTAGCAGGAGAGTTCATGGTCAAGTTCCAGGCCAGGGCCAATACCCAGGATCAGAGTCAGATTTCAAGGTTCGGGTCAGGAGGTAAGGTACAAATTAAGCCAAGGTCAAAGCCAGGAGTTCAGGAGTAGGATTGGTCATGGCAACTACAAGAGATCCACACTTTTGCCTGGATACTTTCTGGAATGCCCCTTGGGTTTATACAGGGTGGGGAGCCAACCAGGAGCTACGAGGCTGTTGCCAGTCAGACCTTTAGAGGTGGGATTTTCCATGGTCTGTGTCCAGAGTGGGTCATGAGTAGTGGAGCACAAACTGGTTCTAGCTGCTGCTGAGTGGCAGTGCAAAGGTATCTGATGCTTGGCAGCTCTGCAGGCCCTGGTTTTGAGACCTACTGGGCCTCACAGTATGGGCCATTATACACATTCATTAATACTAGCTAATAAACTGTAGTAAGGAGTATTGATATACTTTGGATGCAGCTGGATATTATCTTAAAGGAACTTAACTTTTCATTCCTGAGCTGACCTTATTTCTCTACACCTCCTGGCAGACAGCATAGACCAGTATCAGGTTCACCTTTCTCTTACTGGTTAGACTTACCCAACAGCAAGCTTAGCAGTTAAGATGTGGGTTTTTTCCATAAACAAAATAGTGTAAGCAGGGTCTAAATGAGCTCTACCCTGCCATCTTGTGATGAACTGAGGAAAGACTTCAGGAGTAGTGTCTCTTTGCATAAACACACTTACTCTGCCTAGCCATTCAGCAGACAGAGCTGCTTTGTCAAGTGATCAGTTCTGGCTGTTGTGGGATAACATTCACTTTTGTATTGAATGCCAGGGTAATGAAATGTTAATCTTATTGTAGCAGGGCAGCAGAACTGTATTTACCCTGACCCCTCTATCAGGGAATGCTAACTTGAACCTCATTTGCTAAGCAGGAAGTAGGGATGCCAAATCCAAATGAAAGGGAGGGATAGGTATTCCTACCTTGTGGGGTGGACTCTGTTTAAAGAGCCCTCCAGACCAATTAACCCTCCCCTCTCCAGTGTTCAAAGACAGAGCTGATCAGACTCGATTGAGAATCCTTGTTTCTGTTCAGTGTAGGGTGACAGACTGTCCCGATATTTGCTTGTTTGTCCCGCGTCCCAACCGATGTTCGGTTGGGACACTGGACAAATAAGCAATTTTGTCCTCTGCTGCAGCACACAGGCGGCGCCCGGAGGGGCTCTCGCCCCCTTTCCCCCATTGGATCCCTCCCCAAATCCCTGGCCCCGCCCCCGGCCCCACCCCCTCACTGCCCCCATTGGATCCCTCCCCAAATCCCCGCCCTGGCCCCACCTCTTCCCCAAGCACGCCACATTCCTCCTCCCTCGCAGGCTTGTGCTGATCAGCTGTATGGCGGCGCAAGCCTGGAGGGAGGGGGTGGCCCCCAGCACTCACCCTGCAAACTGCTCCAGTCCAGCTTCTCCAGGAAGGTGAGCACGGCCAGGCAGAGATCCTGCAGCGGCTCCCTCTGCCCGAGCCCCCAGTAGAAGGCGAGGCAGCCTGGGCCTCCTGGGCCGCGCCCATGGCTCATGGAGCGGCCTGGGAAGCGAGCCAGGCTGCCTCGGGGATCTAGTGCAGCATGTGGGCTTGGCAGCTCTGGGCCAGGGCGTGCTCAGCTGTTGCAGACACCATAGAGTCGGGTGGAGACGGGGCTGTGCCACCTGGTGGCGGTGGTGGCAGCGGGGGGGGTGGGGGATGGGAGTGCTCCGGCGGCTTTTTTTCTTTTGCTCTGCCGCCGGCTTTCACCCCCCCCCCCCCCCCCCTGTGTCCTGATATTTCATCTTTGTCATCTGGTCACCCTAGTTCAGTGATTTAGCAAAGCTAAAATCACTGAGCAGGTCTAGGAACTGAGCCTCAATCTGGTGTATGGACAGTGTTGTAGTGAAAGACGTTGAGGCTGTAGTAGCAATGAGGTTCCCTGCTTTCCCAGTGACATCACTAAGAGCTGATGACATTAAGAACCGGGCTAAGTGGTGGAACCTCATAACACGGCATTGCAGAGGTGGCAGTGAGCAGCCTACAGAGGCAGAGATACCAGCGAGCAGAAAATGGCAGAAGAGCTAACAGTGGCAGTGGTAAGCAGTTACAGAGACAATCTCCCCCGCTGCTTTCAAGGCTGGGAGGTGAACCCGTGTGAATGCACCCCTGAATTCTAGGACTTCACTGACCTTAGAAAACCAACTGTGAGTGGGGTGTAGTGGAGAGAAAGGAAAGTGACATGTTAAAGAGCCATTCATTCATCAGACTTTCACACTGAGGCAGAGGACACTGCCAAATATATTGTAGGGTGGGTATTTATTTTTGGTTAACATGCTTTTTAATTATTGTTGCAGTGTTTTCCCAAATTAATGCTGGATTCCCTTTCCCTTTTATTAAGTTTTCTTTTGTTAGACGCAGACTCAGTGTTTGTGAGTGGGGAAGTATTGCTTCTAGAGGCAACTAAGGCTAATGTTCAGTTTTCCCAGATTACTGGGTGGGGGCTCAAGTCAGTTCTAATTTGCAATGTTAAGCAGAAACTCTAGATATTGAACCTGGTCTTTATTGCGGCAACACCACCTAGCAATTGTAACATTACACTCTTAGGCAGTAAATGACCGATGGTTTGATTTTTGTTGTAAATCTTGTACAGTAACAATAAATAGCATGTCTTACAAACATCTAGTAAAATCCAAGTGAGCAAGAGGATGAACGTTTGTGCCATTTGTTATTAACCAGAACTCCACATTCCAACACAGCAATCACCTTAACAACTTGCACTACAGTATGTATCTTTGTAAGTAGTCAACTTTTTATTGCAGTTTAGAATAAAATTGTTTTAACACTTGTGATTTCCCCCACAATACCTCAGCAGCCCCATTGCTTAAGTCTCCACAGAACAGATAATTGCTCTCATTTCTTCTTCCATGCTGAGTCAGTCTGCCTGACTTTATTGTGCACACAGTAACGGCTGTCTCAAACTGCATTTGGTGTCTTATGTTGTAGCTAACTTCTAAAGATTGAGATTAAATTAATCCTACTTGCAAGCACAGATTTCATTTAAAATAAAACAAACCCCAGTAGTGTGTGCACAGGAACAGTCATGAGCGGTGGGTACAATAGACCAGGGGAGGCTAAAGCTGCTGCCGACCCACCACCAGATGCCAGGGCCGTGGTGGCCCCACCTCTTCTCTTCCATGCTCCATCCCTTCCCTGAAGCCCCCACTGCCTGCTGCTGCCTGACTGAGTCCCTCCTCTTCTCCATTCCACTCCATCCCCCGACCCCTGCGAGGCCCCACTGCCTGCAGGGACGCAGTGAGCGGCAGGCAGGGGGGCCTCACGGGGAAGGGGGGTTGGAGGAGAGGAGGGATGCAGTGAGGGGAGGCAGAGCAGGGAGGGGGCCTTGTGGGAGGAGAGGTGGGGCATGGAGTGGAGTCTGGGCGAGGCGGGGCCCATGGACAGAAGAGGTAGGACAGGGAGCTAGTGTTCCCTAGGGGAAGCTTCCCTTGCTGCCCATGGGCACAGTGTAATCTTGCCCTCCGTATTTTCCCCTTCTTATTACAGATAGTTAAAGGATTAAAATTACATTTGTACCCTATAATTTGAAGATAAGACTTCATAAATGTTCTTGACAGACAGGCTGAACTGGCTCAAAAGTAGTGAGAGATCTCAACATGTGTATATCACCATAGCTCAAATGCAGTGAATGGAATTGTGGCATTTTACACCAGTTGTAGATCTGGTCCTAGTGTCGGCTGCAGCAAAACGTCCATTTCTGACTTTTTTTTTTTTTGGTAAAGTCTTAAGAAGGAGGATTTAAAAAAAAAACCTATTATGTAGGAAGGGATTAAACTATTGTAAATTTGAAGTCTGTAAAAAGGAAAATGAGAACTGTTTAGCATGTCTGAAATTTACTGGATATTTTTGTCTAATAAATTTAGTTTCATTAAATACATATGCCTACTGTATATTTTATATTATTTTTAGTTTACAAGGCGTTTATTCAAGAGATTCATATATCAACTGAAAGCTCGGTTTTGCCTTGCTTCGATCTGAGTGTCAGAGATAAGAATTTCATTTCAATCTGACCCAAATTCTTGTTTTTGATGTAAAAACCATGTACGCCACAAAAAAAGCATGCCAAACTGCAACAATTCATTAATTAAGAATACGATAAGAATATTTTTATCCTAATCAAGGATGATCTTAACTTGCTGTAGCTGATAAGCAAAATATTCCAGAAAGTCAATATTTCCTTTTGATGTACTGTAAAATTACTGAGACGATAAAAGATAAGGGAAAAGCTTTTTAAAACTTGGTGCTGCTAAAAACAAAAGTGGAGCAGAGCAACCTGATAGCAGCAGTATAATTCTAAAGTTCATCCCCCAATTTAAAATCTCTCCAACTTCATCAATATTACTATCAACTACAGTACAAGGGAATCTTACTATGGAAGTACCATATCATATTTGCTTTTCATGGGCAATCAGTCCACCACCAATTAACCTCAGAGCCTCAGTTCAGTTGTTTGGTTTGAAGACCGCTCTTCCTCCACTCCAAAAAGCAGGAAGAAAAGAAAACTATGCAGTTTGCAATTTCAAGTTAGAAGGTAGTTGCTTGGTGTGAAAGTTGCAAGCCCTGGTTTAGGAGACTGGGGAAGCACAGAGTCCAAAATAGTAGCAATTTATCCAAACAAAATTAAAACGTCATTAAGTATGAATACTAGGAGTCCAAGTAGTAAAATCAGTAACTGATCAATGAAGTGATAGGGAATGGGACTTTAGCTCGCATTGGTCATGGGTCCAGTAGAGGAGCAGATTCCTCTTGGCAATGAGGCAGGATAAATGAAGGATTGGGATTCCTTTTTGGTAAGCAGATGGCAAGGGGGAGGCTGTGGGTCCCATCTGACAGTGAGGGCAGGCTTTTCTCTCCCTATAGCAGCTGCTCCTCCATCAAGGAGGTGGCAGGGGAGGAGAAGAGACTGACACCTTTTCCTTGAGATTCCTAGAGGAGCAATAGGGGTTTTTTGCAGCAGCTGCTGCTTGTGCGACAACAGCTGATGTGTGGCTGTTCCCATGGTGGTGTCTCCAGGCTCATTTGAGCTCTGGCCCAAAATGATTAAATTCTCTAGTGGTCAGATGGTGATGTAAAATGATGAACCCCGATAGTGATTAAAGTAAAGAATGGGCATGGGTAGGGCGATGGAGAGCAATTCCTCCTTTAGCTCAACTGGAACAGGTTCCCCTAAGGCTACTGAAGTGTGCAGCTACATGTGTCAATGACAGGCTCTGTCAGGGAAGAGACAGCTGGGAAAAGCTTCAGCAGCTTCCCACTGCTGAGCCTTTCCTCACTGCCAGAGTCTTTCCCTTGTCAGGGAAGGCTCAATGAGCCTGTTCCTCTCTCACCTATTCACCTATTTTAGCATCCTGCTTGTCCTTTGATCTTTCCCATTACTATACACTCCCATGGATGACAATTAGGAGCCATCTCTAATTCACTCCTTGGTCTACCATGTCCCTTGTGCTCTTCCTTCATTGTAGACTTTTCACTTTGGCCTTCAGGTTGCCCATGTCATAATCTGTGAAAACACAGTTCATCTTAAACAGGTGGTAATTAAGAATATAATATGACTACAACTTGAATTATACCTTTTGCCTCATTTGTATCAGTAACCCCACAAGGCAGTAGCAGAGTTCCTAGCTAAGTTGTGCTGTTGCACAGATTAATTTGCAGGTCTGGCAGGGTCAATGAAATATCTGTGCCTGGGTGGGGTGAGGGTCATCTGAGCTGGGCCCTGCCCAGGGATAGGCTGCTATGGCATGCTTGATGGCTGAGTCAGTGCAGGCTCTGTTGGGGAGTAAGGCATGGCCCTATTGAGGGTCTGGTCTGGCTATGGGTTTGTCTCAGAGGAAGTCCAGGATGCACTTTATCTGTGATATCAACAAATTCTTGGGGATGAGGCTGAGAAGAGAGTCTCCTAACGTGCAGATTTCCCTCACAGACCAAACTGGCTTGGCCAGAGAAAGCAGAGAGAGAATCGTGCAGTGAGAAACAGTGTCAGCTGGTAAAACAATTGCCTTCAATCTGCTAAAAGAGAACATAAATAGAACAAAATAACTAAGCTGCAGATACATCTGTTTTCAAACAGTACTTGTAATCTTTTCAAACAAATTTGGAAAAATAAATTTGATGCTCATGGAAAGTGTTGAACTGAATCACTTCTTAACAATAGGTAGAAATCTGGGAATGGCAATCTAATCTTCCACCTACCAGTCTGCCTCGTACACTGCCTGAAGGGACTACCTCTAGGGCTGAGAAAGTAGTCAGTCCCCATATTCCATACTTACTAGCAACCTCAGTGGAGGTCAGGGTGCTGATTGAAGCCAGTTATGAGGATGTGATGTGGTTTATGAAGTTGACACCTTCCCACTACTACACTACACCATTTCAATTCTCCTGCAGTAGGGCACCAAACAGGCATCAGATGAAGTTTGATCTCTATTGGCCTATGCTGGATGTGGACCTCTGATTTAAAGGTAATGTGTTACCCGCATACTCTAGGGCACCCCAACTTTACCCTTCCATGGGCTTAAGGCCTAACCTAGTTAATATAGGCACTCCCACCCTTTCCCAGTTCTTAGGGCTCAGGGTGTAATCTTTTGTGGGTTTGCAGGGCCTTTTACTAGTGAAAGAGCCTTACACATTAATATCCTTGACAACTGTTAATAAATAGAGGTTAAAACAGAATACACATACTAAGCATACAATACTCACCACTCACAATAAGGCAGATGAACATTTCCTGGTGCCCAGTGAAGATCAGATCACATGGGGTTCCGGCTTCTGCATGGTATGATTGGCAGGGTGTTGAGGTCTGGCAGCTCTGATCTGGACTGTGTCCTGGAGTTAGGTTCCAAAGAACTTCTTTTTGGACCCCAGTTTATATAGCTAACACTTGGGTCCTACTTTGGTTAAGGTATAGCTATCATTGTACACTAAAGTACTACAAGACAGTATTTTTCACCAATCCTAGCCCATTATGAAACACTTCTTTAACCAATCAGACCCCACCACTTTAGTTGATTTTAAATCTTGCAAAATTAGTTATGCAACAGACAGAAACAATTAAAGAATCTGAGATCATACAGATAAACCATCAAGGCAAAACAATAGAAATATAGATTTCACAATCCCTTTATGCTTAAACATGTAGTATTGGAGGAAAAGATCCTTTTGATGGCATCATCCAACTGGCAGACAAGAGAAACAGTGACCATGTCTTTGGCCTTTAAGAGCATTTGAACCTGCACTGTACTACAGTTTGGTGTTCATTGCTAAATATGCTGGCATAGTAATTTAAAATGTGTTATCAGAAGAGTGATGAGGATTTATTGATTTGCTGCATAGTTTAACTTAAATTGAACAATATATAGGATAATTAGTGTGACACGGCACGCTTAAATGATTATCTGGAATCAGCCATTGTACTCTTCCACTCTTAAAATAAAGGGCAAAGAGGGTGTGGCTGAAAGGGGTAGTTTAAAAAAAGATTTACACTCTTTAGAGAGTTTTAGTTATAGAGCCTAAATCGTGTGTAAAGGGAGTGCTATCTGGTAACCGTCTATGTTGGTTGAATCTATCTTAAAGAAGGTGATAGTAGTAAGTTCTATTTTTGACTCAGTTTTATGCTGCTGTCAAAGATATTTTTTGAACTGGAAGCCGTTCATTATGTAGGTGGACTGATATCTTTCATGTCTCGGTATGACTTAGTTACTATCAAGGTTTAAGAGATCTGTGTGTTTTTAAATACACACGCTTTGTACCTGCTATATGAATATTCTGAGCTACATAATTAAGGTGAGAACAATGCTAAAATGAAAAATTGACTTTTTTAGGAAAACTAGTGCCATTAAAAGGGTAAGAGAAATGCACTGCAAGGGCCAGTTTAACATGATTATTTCTTACTTAGCATATGAATTTCTTTGTGGAGAGTAGATTTTCAGAAGTGACTACATTTACTGATTGAAAATGGGGAAAAGAGAGAGCTCTGAAAATGCAGAACAACTAAACACACAAGCTTAAACTGATGTGACTAGATTAGGCTCAAGTAGCTCATCCAGCTCAGCAGAGAGAAGTGCAAAGGAATCAAAATAATCAGACTCTACAGCCACAAAGGAAGCACAATACAGAATACTTGGTGTGGACATGATGCATGTAAAACTACAGGTAGGCAAACGAAGTGAACAAAGTTTCCCAATATTTTTTTCACCACTGCAATTTGCCCCCACAATTGCACTGTTCCTGAAATTTCAATAGCTTGTAAAATTTGCTTTTAGCACAAACTTTGTGATTTGACATTCTATCAGCCTCAACATTCTTCTACTATGTGAAAAAAACACACAGTAAACCAATCTCAGCAAAATCTGCAAATCTTTCAAAAGGTTCAGAGTTTGGATATTTAAATAAACTATCCAGATCTATGGAGGCAAAGTGGCTATCTGTCCCTACATAAGACAACTCTAGCCCCACTTGTTGTGCAGCAGAACTGGTAGCCTGCTTCCCTGTTCAGTGAGCCATCTACCAAAGTGACCACTATTTTGAGGGAGTCATCAGGCCACTGCACTCCTAAAATCCTGACTGGATTTGAAAGAGGGAAGAAGGATCTGTAAAGCAATTGTCTCCATCCACCATATTCTATGAGGGAACAGCACTAAACTGCCCAGTGTGGCCAACCTCTCTTTCTGACCAACTCTGAGTAAGTCTGGAAAATGTAGCCACTCCCTCTAAGAAAGCATCAAAATGGCTTCTGCTAACCCTCCTGGCCACATGAGTTAGGCTTAACCAATCAGGGGACCAAAACCAATCCCATGCAATGTGGAATCAATGAAAATCAATCAACATAGATAAAATTTAAAAAAACCCACAACATTTTGCCACATTATTTCTCAAGAAAAATTGATGAAATTAATCTAGTACTATAAGAACCTAGTCTAATCATGTGAAGAACACTGGCTCCATCTGCTATGGCCAAGGAAACTATAAGACCCTTCTCCTGCAGGCATCTATGCACATGATTATGTTTAAGTTCCTGAATAGTCCTAAACAACTTAACATGACTATTCACGGGTAAAATTACTCACATACATAAGTGTTTGCAGGGTCTATGTTAGCACTAGAGATGGATTGGAGATGTGACATTCATGTCCAGATTTAGATCAAAATTGGAATATTTCCAAAATAAAAGATTTTGGCTTTTTTAGTTTGATTGCATATCTTAGGCCTTGTCTACACTACTGGGGAAAGTCGACCTAAGTTACGCTACTCCAGCTATGTCAATAACGTAGCTGGAGTTGACGTAGCTTACATCAATTTACTGCAGTGTCTAAACCATGCTGTATTGACGGGAGACACTCTCCTGTTGACTTATCTTACTCTTCTCATTCTGGTGGGGTGCTGGAGTTGACTGGAGAGCGCTCTGCAGTCAATTTAGCAGGTCTTCACTAGACCCGCTAAATTGACCCCTGCAGCATCAATCACAGCAGTGTCAATCCCTGATAAGTGTAGACATGGTCTTATTAGTGCCTTTCTAGGTATCTGAGTTTATATGCCATTCTTGTGAGAAATGTGCTAATAAGACCTAGGTAGATGATCATTTTGAGTGAAACTGTTCAACAATTTTCACCTTCATCTTCAAATTATCAATGACCATAGTGCAGTTTTCTCATTTGTTTGAAATTCTCCACCCAATAATACCTATCTATTGGGTTGTAGTTCTATTGCAAGCCCGTTGTGGTTATTCAAAATTCAATCTGTTCTTATCAGATACATAGATCATAGAATGTTTCTGTTTCCAGGCTGAAGGAGTATAACTCTTAATTGCTAGCATAAATACTGGAATTCACTTTAAATGCCCTGTATAAGCAAGCATTCCAGCAAATGTGTTCATTAGAAGAGGGGTTTTCCATTTGGGGGTTGTTACCTTCCCTGTGGGGTTACAAACAGCTCCAGGGGATTTCTGAGGTGCTACCAGTATGGAAAGGAGACAAAGTCTGGGAAAAGTTGAGAATAGAGGTGGTAGGAAATTGGGGTGGCTTTCATGGAAAATTTTGAGTTTAAAACAAATCCTGACAAGTATTATGCCAGAAAAATAAATATTTGATTTGGAAGTGCTGCCACAGTGCCTTGTGCAGGCATTGTAGTTTGGGCCCTCACACCCCTATTCTCCTCTGCAGGTCTCACTAGCTGGCCAGGATATTTCTCTCATGATGCACCACAGTCTTCCCTCTTCATGGCGGGAGGCGATTCATCATGATAATTGCTTGGCCAGGGTGCATCATAGGAGATGTAGTCCAACCACAGATCGCAGCCTCTAGGAAAGAATGGGGACATAAAGCACCCAAACTGCACTTCCCATGAGATACCACAGAAACATTTCAGAATCAAAATATTTTAGTTTTCAGCTGAAATAATGTAGTTTTTAGTCAAAAACTGAAAATTTTTCAGTTTGCGAACATTCTGTTTTTCAATGAGAAAAAATAATCATTTTTTTCCTCATGGAAAGCAGACACCTTTACCAAAACATTAATTTGATCAACGAGCAATTTTCTGTGGAAAAAACAATTTTGACAAACTTTATAACCAGGCCTAACTGAGAACACTGGTGCTAATTGTGAATGCAAAGGGACATGAGTACACTGGTATTTGCAATGTGTTTGCTTTAAAATTATTCATATAATTTTTTCTTCAGTATTTGCCCAGCTCTAGGAGATAATGTGATTTCTGTGGCTAGAATAGAGGGAACATTGGCGTAGGATCAGTCACTCAATTAAAGGAAAGGGATTGCTCAGAATCAAAGACAGCAGAAAGCAAATAATTAATTCAGTTTGAGGTATTAGATATATGGAAGACTAGTGAGGTTTTGTACATCTTAAAAGGAGATGAACAAGAAACCCCTTAGTGGTATTTTGGGGTTCACGATATTTTTTATTTTAATTTGTCTGTAAAATAGGAAGTTACGGATGGACAGATGCAAGTGGTAAAACAGTAATATATGCCTGGATTTTAAAGATATTTACGTGCTGAGTGCTCAGCATCGCAAAGCCTAACTGACTTAGGAACCTACATCCCATTCCTAAAATCCCTTCTGAAAATGAGATTTGGGCTCTTAAATCAGTAAGGCATTGCAACGCTGAGCACTGCAGCACCTAAATTCCTTTAAAAATCTGGGCCATAGACAGTACAATGGAATAAACATTGTAAGCTAAGAACATAAGAACGGCTGTACCAGCTCAGACCAAAGGTCCATCTAGCCCAGTATCCTGTCTACCGACAGTGGCCAATGCCAGGTGCCCCAGAGGGAGTGGACCTAACAGGCAATGATCAAGTGATCTCTCTCCTCCCATCCATCTCCATCCTCTGACAAACAGAGGCTAGGGACACCATTCCTTACCCATCCTGGCTAATAGCCATTAATGGACTTAACTACCATGAATGTATCCAGTTCTCTTTTAAATCCTGTTATAGTCCTAGCCTTCACAACCTCCTCAGGTAAGGAGTTCCACAAGTTGACTGTGCGCTGCTTGAAGAAGAACTTCCTTGTATTTGTTTTAAACCTGCTGCCTATTAACTTCATTTGACCCCTAGTTCTTGTATTATGGGAAGTAAATAACTTTTCCTTTCTCCACTTTCTCCACATCGCTCATGATTTTATATACCTCTATCATATCCCCTCTTAGTCTCCTCTTTTCCAAGCTGAAGAGTCCTAGCCTCTTTAATCTCTCCTCATATGGGACCCGTTCCAAACTCCTAATCACTTTAGTTGCCCTTTTCTGAACCTTTTCTAGTGCCAGTATCTTTTTTTGAGATGAGGAGACCACTGTACACTGTATTCAAGATGTGGGCGTACCATCAATTTATATAAGGGCAATAATATATTCTCAGTCTTATTCTCTATCCCCTTTTTAATGATCCCTATCATCCTGTTTGCTTTTTTGACCGCCTCAGCACACTGCGTGGACATCTTCAGAAAACTATCCATGATGACTGCAAGATCTTTTTCCTGACTCGTTGTAGCTAAATTAGCCCTCATCATATTGTAGGGAACAGTGATTCTAGTAAGTAATTTTCAAATTACTTATTAAAAAATGGTACATCAGAAAGAATTCAGAAGGGGACTAATCCTGTAGGTTAGTTACATAACATTTGTAAACAAAGTGTGCTGGAAATTTAGAACCAACCATAAACTCCATAATAGAGCTGAGTAGCACAACAGTTCATGATGTGAACCGCAGCTGAGAAGTGACTTACAACAAAGAATAGACAAAAGCTAGAGGCTAAGAGGCTAAAATGATTACATTTCGGTAGACATGCATTTCTGAGGTGGCTAAATGGAAGAAAAGAACAAGTAGACTGTGACCAGGGTCTGAGGGGAGCCAAATGAGGTCACTCAATTAGGGTGAACTGCAAAGAATGGGGAAAACAATCCCCAAAGCTGGTGGATATTCCAATACTTAGATTTACCAAGCCAGCACAAAACAGCTTCTATAATACCTCACTGGTCACCCAGAAGCCAACAACACAGTTTCATCAAAGCAACCCCGCCTCCGGCCTCCACCGAGACACCCAAGTCAATTATGAGGATTACTGAAAATCTTATTTATCATATAAAAAAGTTCTACTGATCCCAAAGGATCAGACACATTACCTCCCAGGTTAATGAATATTTCAGATCTTGCCCAAATACACGCTTACAGCCAATTCTTATTAACTAAATTAAAATGTATTAAAAAAGCAAAGATAGAGATCATTGGTTAAAAGATCAGTATACATACAGACATGAGTACAATTCTTGAGATTCAAATTCATAGCAGCGATGGTGAGCTTTGTAGTGGCAAATCGTTCTTTCAGAAATATTTCATAGGTTATAGTCCAACGTTTACAATCAAGGTGGTCCAGTCAGGACTGGAATCTCCGTCCCTGTGGTTTAGACTTCCCCTGCATGACAGCTCGGCGTCCTTTGACAAACAGTAGGCACTCATGGGGACTTTGAAGTGGACCCATTTCCTAAGCCTTGCTGGTAATTATCCACACAGATTAACATAAGGTAAATGCCTGTTTTTTCCACCATTCGCAGATGATTTGCTATACATTTCAAAGAGAGATGAATATAGATATCCTATATTTACGGTTATAATGTCCTTTTGATCTCTGGATTAACAGAATAGAGCATAGACAATTTGATTACATTGTTGACCTCTACCAATATATATGTAAGCACACAAACATTATCTACCACTATGTCTTTAAGGGTTGAATTTTAGTTATTTATCCTGCAGGATGCTTAACCCTTCCTGGTCATGCGTCACATAGACCAAAGCACTTATTTGGATTATGTTGCTGGGTTCCCAAACTTCATTGACTAGTTGGCTAATTACACTTGAACTTCTTATTGGGAAAGCAAGGTATTCTCACGTGAAACAAGATCAGATGAAAAAGCAGTGGGTCCTTGCACACTGCAATAGCGAGCAGGGGAGCCACACATTCTTTTGACTAACTTCCCAGCAACCTCAATCTCAGATCCAGGATGAATTGACCAGTAATTTTTTAAATTTGATTTGGGGTTCAATTTCTTTGATGCCTTTACATAATTTCTACATATTTATGATACTTTTCACAGCATCTTATTTTAGTAGACACTAATGATATGCAGTGGGTACAATTAAATTTTGGTGGGCACATCCTCAGTTAATCTAAATGGATGTAGCTCCATTTGTGTCAATGCAGCTATACCAATTTACACCAGCTATAGATCTGTTCCTTTTTGTTTACTGCAATATTTGAGGCATTGCCCATTTCAAATAAAAACCATGAACACCGTGGATAAGATATTGTGACCCTAGGTACCCCTGTATTCACACCCTACACACTACTGCAATGATATTTGCACAGAATATGCCTTGTGAGATATCATATGAAAGCTAACAACAACATGCTGGTTATTAATATCATGTAAAATGCATGTTAATCTTATATGTGAAGTTATGAATTCCTAGTATGATGTTACTAGAATATGTTTAAGATAAGACAGTCTAGCCTAGGTAAAGGGGGTAAACAGGTCTGCATTAGACAAAGGAATGTGGGTTTCCCTCAATTTACAAATTAGCAGTAAACAAAGATCTCAAGATCAACCAGCTGGGGTTACCCTGTTTATGAACTCAGGAGACAGAATTAACCTGGCTCCTGCACCCCACAGAGAGACAGGAGACTGATTCCCCAAAAGGCCTGCCTGACTTGTAAGACTAAGACATCCCTTTGGGGATATATAATTATCCATCTTGATCCTTCACTTTAGGAAACAAAGAAACTAAGTGATTTGATCTCTGAGTCCTGGCCAGGCTGGCTACTAAAAATCTGGAAAGGAGAATGGGTAAAAGAAACCATATAGAACATATGTCTCTATATGTCTAGAATATATATGTCTTTCTAGATTGAGTTTTGAACTTTTAAAATCTAAATTTAGATGCATGTTTTCACTTTTATTTGCTTGTAACCATCTCTGCCTTTATATCTTGGTATTACTTAATCCCTGCTCTTTTGTTAATAAACATATTTTACTTTTACTATGAACCAATACAGTGTTGTGTTTGAAGTGAAGGATGTATTTGCTCCAGTTAAATTAAGATGTGATGTACTGACTGTCTAACTGAGCAGCAAATTTAATATCTTCTGTGAATGTATAGGATTAGGTGCTGTGCATTTTAGAGAAAATATCTCTGAGCTCAGGGGTGCAGTTCACTGATAGTCCTCTGCTAGGCAAGATTTGGGCTAGAAGACCATTGAGGAGTTTGCTGGTGAGGAAGACAGATTGGTGTGGTAAAGAGCTGACGTAGTCTAATCACCATCTTTCTTGCTGAGGCAGAGAGGTACCCAGTGTTTCACAGCTGTGGGTATCTCTAGCAGCATGTTACAGATATATACCATGGTACAGTAATGTCAGTTACAACCTCTGCAAATGCCACAATTAAAGATGCCTATTGTAAAGTAAACATGATCTTTCTTTTATACAGCTTGGGCCTTTGACCTTCAATTCCAGGAACAGGTGACCAATGGTCCTCTCCTTCGTATGTAGCTTCAAAATGGGGTTTTGTGTAACCAGAGATGCAAAACTTGCATTCACCTCCCCCTCAAGATATTATATATAATCCTGGACTATAATAATACAGAAGCCATTCATTTAATAGTATGGACCCTAAAGCTACTTATACTTAATTCAATAAGGTCTCTAAAGGATAGGGCAGAAAACTGCCCTGTTTGTCCAACTGGGCAAAGAACTGAGTTTTCAGTTCCCTGAAATTGGGGAAAAAAACACATGCGAGCGCACACACCCAAATCCACCTCAGTGCAATCCAAAACTGCAGTTCCAAAAAACAAACAAACCAAAAAAAAAAAAAAGCTACATAAAAAAATAATCACAATATTTCATTTCACCTGAAACTAGATGTTTCATTTCCTGCGTTTTTTTTTTTAACTTTTTCTTAAAATAAAAGCAAGAGGAATAAAGGGCTACATTTACAAAACCACTAGATGAAGATGTGGTGGTGTCTTCTTAACTTTTAATCTAGTGCTTAGGGCACTTAGAAAGTGGTAGACTGCAGGTTCAATTCCCCATTCTGCCTGATGTCAAACAATTCTCCAGAGAGTGGCCTAATCATAGGGCTACAGTGTATTCTGTGGGTGGAGTGGGGTGCTCTCAATCTCGCTGCTAGTGTATAAATTAGTCATTAGAGGATGGACTTGACACTCTTAGCTGAGTGTCTTAACCTCTAGGCTATAGACTCATTCTCTCACATGACTGAGAGAGAGTCACCCTAGAATAACTCAGGGTTTTAGGTATCAGAGGGGTAGCCGTGTTAGTCTGAATCTGTAAAAAGCAACAGAGGGTCCTGTGGCACCTTTGAGACTAACAGAAGTATTGGGAGCATAAGCTTTCGTGGGTAAGAACCTCACTTCTTCAGATGCAAGTCTGGGTTTTAGGGTACTCTTCTGTGAGGTGAGATATCCAAGTTCCAATCCCTGGTGCATATGATGCACAGCAGGAAACTGAAAATGGGTCCACAGCCCATGTACTCTAACCACTGGGGTAAAGGTTATGGGGCGAGGGCATGGATCAGTGTTCATGTGACGCTCCCCATCAGTATCCAGCTAATGAACCAAACAATGGACTAAATTTGGTGATGAATCCTGGTTACGTGCCACTTGAGGCACATTGCACATACATTCAGAAGAAGGTTATGGGGGGCACCACATCCTCCTCTGGCCATTCTGTGGATGGTCTTTAAGTCTCCTTGTGAATGTAGCCTAAGCTTTTTGGGGAGGACCGAAGGTATTTGACAAATGTATGTCAAATTTGCAAATAGTTTTGGGTTGAATGAAACTATTTTTTTTGTTGAATAAACCATATGTCTGAAAAATTTCACCTAGCTCTACTTAACAAACTTACAGTACATAACAAAAACACTGCAAAGCAATCTCAGCCGTATGCAAATCTTTTGATGGGGTGACATCAGAAGGTTCTGAGATGGATACTTAATTAACTGTCCAAATCTATGGAGGCAAAGCTGCCCTCTGTCCCCACTCAATCCAGCTAGCCACACCTATTGTGTAGAAAAAATGGTAACCTGCTTTCCCTCTGGTCACTTTGAAAGATAGACCACTCACCTCTTTTCTGTGAGCCATCACCCTCCTAAAATCTGGCTAGACTTGTAAGGGGAAGAAGAGTCTGAAAAGCAAATCTCTTCTTCCACTATGCTGCATTAGGAAGCAGCATGAAGCTGCCCACTGATGCCAGCCTTATCTTTTTGCATTACGTTGCTTCCAGGGGAGGTAATGTTGTAAGTCGTGGAAAATAATTGCAGGACATTTGTGCAAGTGAAAGAAAGCAATGCTAGTCATAGGGAAGTTATAGTTGTCTCCAAGAATTCAGCAAGGTCTCATAAGGGACTCGGGAACTCCCACATATACCTTTTGTGAGCTGCCATCTTGATTTTTTTGGTTTAGAGGAAGTAATTTTGTGGTTTTATTAATGCCTATAGTTAAACTAAAATACCATTTAAAAAAGACTTAGAAAGCAGCTGAAGAGCTGGCAGCTGCTATGCTGGCTTCCTTCCATCTAAGGAAGCAGTCATTGCTGTAGAAGCTAAAAGTTTTGTTTTAGTTTTAAAATAGCTCTTGGATCATTAGCAAAATTTAAGGCATTTGAAAAACAAAAGAAAACATGGGAAGATTATAAAGTAGCCATTAGAGCTGGATGCAAAACAGAATTTCTGTTCCATGCAAAGTTCTGACATTTAAAAAAAAAAAATTCCAAATGTGGAATGCAAAGCTCAAATTTGAAATTTCCTGTCCAATTAATTTTTTGGGGGGGGGAAGAGAGGGGTTATTTGGGACCATCAAAACATTTAATTTTGATATTGGATGGTTTTGTTTTTAATAATGTTCATAGATACTATCAAAAACTAGATGCAATATTTACATATATAAACATCAAACCTAATATTTTCATGCAAGTCAAAAGAAAATTAATTGAAATAGAAAAAATGATCAAAACAAAAAAATCAAAATTATTTATTTTGACTTTTTCCTCCCATCAAAATTTTCATCAGAAGTGACCTGTTCCCACAAAGTGTTTCAATTTTGACAAAACTTCATTTTTCAATTGAAACCTGTTCAGTCAAACATTTTACCAGCTCTTGCTTTCTTTAGAATGAGGGAATCTACAAGAGTTTCTGCAACATGCTACTCAGTCTTGTGAGACTCAAAATTTCTGAATTTTTATTTTTAAGATAATCTAATGCTATAAGTGTGTTGAGCGTTCAGCTAAGGGTTAAAAACAGTGGACCTGATCCCCTCAGTCTATTGAAAGTAAACACAGTAAATTGTCTTTGTGTTGTGCCATAGGGGCCATAAAGCTGTCCTAAATGGGCAGCTCAGAATTCAGCATAGGAAAACGTATCAGTTGGAGTAGAACTAATCTTCCATATCGCTGTATAGTTAGATATCCTACATTTTTTCAATGGCGTTGGAGTTCTGCTGTATGTGGTTGACCCCTGGGAATATCTGTGTATAAGTTACTGTGTCTTCATATATAAGTAATGCCTGTCAAGTTACTGGGTGCTATACCTTAGCAAATTTTTTCACATGAATAGTTTTTTTCTCCTTAAAAATACAGATTCAGGGTAACAAACTGTTGGCAAATTCAGGTTGATTTTGGGGACTAGTTTGGTCAAAAAGAAGTGTTTCAGAAATGTCACAATTGGTTCATTTTGGTATTTCTAAAATGAAACATTTTGATTTGGAAAGATTTTCATTTCTGATTTTCTCTACATTTCATTTTAAAATAGTAAATGATTAAAAAAAAATGAAATGTTGAGAAAATTTCACTTTGGATCAACCAAAACCTTTTATTTGACATGAAATTACCACTGTGACCCCCTGGCAAGGTAAATACGGATCTTTTATAAGAAATCATATGGGTGGCAAGGGTTTGCTGAGGCCAGAGGTGGTATCTCAAAAAAAATCCATAGTCTTTGGTGAGGTTTTCTTCAGATTAGATGTCCAGAATGTCCTAGAAGGCACTGTTTAAAATATGACCAGGCAGAATGCTACACTAGGGTCACTCTTGTGAGGGCAGAAAAGCTGAGCCAAGTCATATGTAAACTGGTAACTTGTAAAGCAGGCCAGAAAACTCCCACTGAAATGACTTTCTGATTGAAATTGCAGTTTCTATAAAACCAGTGTTGCTGACTTATGTCAGTTTTCCTGACTGAAAACTCAAGTGTTTCAAGTCAGTTTAACCCAAATCAAATTATTTCAATTTGTTGAACCCGAAATATTTATTCTAGGGTCAGTTCATGGGAATTGTAGTTCAGATGCCATTGTCTCTTATGGCTTGTGCTCCCTGGTTAGACTACATCTCCTATCATACAGTCTTTCCTCTAAGTGGCATGGTGCATCATGGGAGTCTATGGCTGTAGGTGCATCATGGGAGGTGTAGTCCAGCCCCATCAGACTCCAGAACTATGATCCCAGAAGGCAATGCAGCACTATAGGAGAACATAACTTAAATGTGGAACAGACTCAAAATGCTTAGCTTAAAGTCGGTTTAATATTCCCAAATCAAAACTTTTCATTTTGGATTATCAAAATATTTCATTTAAATTGAAAATGCCTCAATGAACATAAGAATAGCCATACTGGGTCAGACCAAGGGTCCATCCAGCCCAGTATCCTGTCTACCAACAGTGGCCAATGCCAGGTGCCCCAGAGGGAGTGAACCTAACAAGTGATCTCTCTCCTGCCATCCATCTCCACCCTCTGACAAACAGAGGCTAGGGACACCATTCCTTACCCATCCTGGCTAATAGCCATTAATGGACTTAACCACCATGAATGTATCTAGTTCTCTTTTAAACCCTGTTATAGTCCTAGCCTTCACAACCTCCTCAGGCAAGGAGTTCCACAGGTTGACTGTGCACTGTGTGAAGAAGAACTTTCTTTTATTTGTTTTAAAACCTGCTGCCCATTAATTTCATTTGGTGACCCCTAGTTCTTTTATTATGGAAACAAGTAAATAACTTTTCCTTATTCACTTTCTCCACACCACTCATGATTTTATATCCCTCTATCATATCCCCTTTTAGTCTCCTCTTTTCCAAGCTGAAGAGTCCTAGCCTCTTTAATCTCTCCTCATATGGGACCCATTCCAAACCTCTAATCATTTTAGTTGCCCTTTGAAATCAAACAGTTATAACCTATATTTGATGGAGACCATATCCTGAAAGAAATATTTCCCGAATCTCCTCTTCTGGCCTTCAGACAACCCAGCAACCTCACCAAGCTCATCAAAAACAAGCTTCCCACAGACCAGGATACACCAACTCTAAGCAGCACCAGGTCCTGTCAGAACAACAGATGCAAAACCTGCAGACATATCTCCACTGCTACGATGATAAATACCCCTCAGAACACACCTTTCAAGATCCCTGGGCCCTACACATGCCTATCACAACAGGTTGTGTACCTCATCCAATGCATCAAATGCCCCTCACCAACTCTGTGGGTGAAGCCAATCACTACACTCAAATGAACTTGCACAGAAAACAATAAGATAAAACCACCCTATCACCAATGGGTGAATACTTTTTACAGAGTGATTGCTCCATATCTGACCTAGCAGTCCTCGTCCTCAAAGGAAACCTCCACAACACCTTCAAAAGATGAGCGCAGGAACTTAAATTCATAACTGTGCTAGACACTAAAAATCATGGTCTCAGACAATGGTTTCATGACTCTGTGATGGGGCTTAACCCCCATCACTTGCAAGGCTAGTGAATGCACCCAATTCGGTAATCAAGCCTCTGTTTGCCAGAAGCTGAGAATGAGCAGCAGGGGATGGATCACTTGATGATTACCTGTTCTGTTCATTCCCTCTGGGGCACTGGCCACTGTTGGAAGACAGGATACTGGGCTAGATGGACCTTTGGTTTGACCCCGTAGGGCCGTTCTTATGCTCTGTACCTGGGCAGGTGAGTGGTTAATTGGCTCCTGGCCTGGGGGGGCGGGGGGGAGAATTGGGGTGGAGCTAAGCCACAGTAAGTAGGCTGATGGAGCTCAGTTGGGGAGGGGATGGACAGGATGAGATGAAACAGGTCTCTGGCTGAGACCCTAACCCTGGGTTTCTAACAGACTGATATAACAAGGGCACCTTAAGCTTCTGCCAGGGATGACCTGAGAAAGGGTATTGCAAGTAGAAGAACACAGCTTCAGTAGCTCAAGGAGGCAGAAGTATTATTCAGATTTATGACACTCTGGAAGGGGTTTGAACTTTGTGACTTGGCTGGAGGGCTGAGATACAAAAGACCTGGAGCCAGAGGCAGACAGGAGGAGCTCAGGATCCCTGTGACATATGCCCAGATGGAAGGGGGCACTCCAAGCTCGAGTGTACTCCCCCACAGGCTCATGACAATCTGTAACCTGCTAGCTCTCCTTTGTCCTATGAGTATAGAGGTGTTAATTGCCCACTTCATTTTAAGTGGTTTCTTGCAACATGTGTCAACTCCTTATGCTTATCAATCTGTCCCACCTTGTATTTAGCTGTGACACTCTCTGGTTACCTTTTCTAAACTTAAAGAAGAGCTCTGTGAAGCTCAAAAGCTTGTCTTCCACTAACAGAAGTTTGTTCAATAATTACCTCACATACATTGTCTCTCTAGATGAAATGTTTAATTTCTGAAAGGCTTTGATTCAGTATGTGGTGCTGGTAAACCAGATGCCAGCTCTTATCAAGTCTGTAGGCATCAGCGGAGCACTGACAAATACAACCAGACCAGCTCACCTGTAGGTTAATATTGTTCAAGATAGGTGTTAGACTTGTAAGAATGTGTTTAGACTCTATGAAATGCTTGTAAATTTCTGCATGCTTTAATCTTACTTGTAATGTCTGTATACTGTGCTATAAGGTAATATGTAAGTTTTGCTTCATAACTGTAAAAATGCCTGCTCTGAACTTGTGTACCTAGGCAGGAAAATCAGTTCCCCTGCCCATCCAGAAGAACTATCAAGACTAAGTGGGCCATTGTGGAATATCACTACATAAAGACAGGTTTAATGGCCCTCTTACACCTATTAACATGCTACGTGACAGAAAACATGTCCCATCAGCTTGAATTCTGGAAGAGGGAAATAAAGATAGCTGACATGAAAATTTTCCACCTCTGCTGTTTGGACTCTTACTAAGGCTTGAGCTAAGAGACAAAAAAAAAAAAAGCAGAGATCCCCAGGGTCAACCTAGGTTAGCCCTCAAAAAAAAGATTAATTGCTGACCGACTATTGTATCTCTACCTTTTAGAACCATAAACTGAACTCATTAGTGCATATATGTTGACTGCTTTAACCTGTACATAACTCTCTCATTTCTTTTTCCTAGTTAATAAATCCTTAGTTTACTATAGGATTGGCTAACAGCATTGGTTTTGGTGATCTAAGGTACAAATTGATCTCAGGTAAGTGACTGATCTCTTGGGACTAGGAGAAACCTGAATATTTTGTGATTTTTGGTGTAAGTGACCATTTATCACTAAGTCCAGCTTGCTTCGGTGGCAAGATAGATGGGAGTACCCAATGGGACTGTCTGTGACTCCATAGTAAAATTGTTCCAGTGATCCAGAAGTTTGCATTTGTTACTGGGTTGGTAAAATCTAATTATAGCATTATAATTATATTATGGCACTCTAGGTCATGAGCCATGCCAGACAGCATGACACAGTATTTTGCATTCTATGAAAAAATTCACTATTTCAATTAGCCGTCACCTATAGCCCCCAACTAAAACCTCTCCAGCACATCATCAAGGATCTACAACCTATCCTGAAGGATGATCCCTCACTCTCACAGACCTTGGAAGACAGGCTAGTCCTCGCCTACAGATGGTTTCCCCCAACCTGAAGCAAATACTCACCAGCAACTACACACCACACAACAAAAACACCAACCCAGGAACCAAACCCTGCTATAAACCCAGGTGCCAACACTGGCCACATATCTATTCAAGGGACATCATTACAGGACCTAACTACATCAGCCACACCATCCGGGGCTTGTTCACCTTCACATCTACCAATGTGATATATGCCATAATGTGCCAGCAATGCCCTTCTGCCATGTACATTGGCCAAACCGGACAGTCTCTACGCAAAAGAATAAATGGACACAAATCTGACATCAGGAATCATAACATTAAAAAACCAGTAGGAGAACACTTCAGTCTCTCTGGTCACTCAATAACAGACCTCAAAGTGGCAATACTTCAACAAAAAAAACTTCAAAAACAGACTCCAACGTGAAGCTGCAGAACTGGAATTAATTTGCAAACTGGATACCATCAGATTAGGCCTGAATAAAGACTAGGAGTGGTTGGGTCATTACAAAACCTAAACTTAATTTCCCCAATACTAATTTCTCCCTACTGGTACTCACACCTTCTTGTCACCTGTCTGTAATAGGCCACTCTCTTACCACTTCAGAAGTTATTTTTCCTCCCTTGGTATCCTGCTGTTAATAGATTTATCTTGTTAGACTGACCTCACACTTTGTAAAGCAACCATCCTTTCATGTATTTATACCTGCTCCTGTATTTTTCACTTCATGCATCTGATGAAGTGGGTTCTAGCCCACAAAAGCTTATGCCCAAATACATTTGTTAGTCTTTAAGGTGCCACAAGGACTCCTCGTTTTTGTAGAATTAATGGTTTTAATGGAGACAACTCCTTTTTGTAACAGTCACCTTAGTCTTTTCTGCTACCCAGACCATTTTTAAATACACTTGTGGGCATGCTTCTTGATCTTTCATAATATAGCATTTCAACTTTTTTCTTCTCATCTGCTCTGGCTTAACCCTTTGCAGACAGTAGATGTATATCATGTTGCTTCAAACATTCATTTAGCTAGCAGATTGGAAAAGTTGTAATACTTTGCAGACCTCCATTCTTGTTTTCCGTGCAGGAGAACATCAATTCAACCACCAGCAGGTATGATTTATGATCATAAAATCTAAAACTCATTTAGTGCTCATTTTTTGTAATGGCTGTAATGGAAGACATCGCATTAGCAAATGCAGCACAGCAATCTGCTGGAGTAGAGCATATAACCCTGGCTGGCACATCTTCAATCAGACTTCATTGCAAGACAGAATAAACAAACATTTCCAACTAGCTGTTGGGAAGTATGAACTGGAATATAAATGTATTCAAGCTCCACAACAGGGCAGAAACCACACAGGCTTAAGTTTGTTTTGTTCCT